>NW_006383012.1:6425500-6439108 GCF_000327345.1 Myotis davidii | reverse complement strand
CTTTCCCCCGTCCCCCATCTCCCCATCCTCCATCCATCCATCCTTCTATCCTCCATGCCTTCATCTGTTCATCCATCCCTCCATCTCTCCATCTCTCCATTCCTCCATTCCTCCATCCATCCTTCCATCTTTCCATCCCTGCATCCATCTATCCATCCATCATTCATCCCCCATCGATCCATCCATCAGCTGCCTGCGGTTCTTATGCCAGGAATAAGGACCTGCTTCTCACCTACAGTGCAGAGAGGCAGGCGGGCACACACCATCAGGACAACCTGGAGTGGCCCTGCGGTCAGGAAGGTACAAAGCGCTTGGGGAGAACAGCCAGCTCAGCCTGGCGGCCAGCAAGGCTTCCTGCAGAAGCTGCCATCTGAGCTGGGCTGGAAGGATGGGCAACAGGGGCAGGCGCCACTGTGGCGAGAGCCGGACCCAGGCCCAGGGCTGTGGGTGTGAGGAATGCGCATGCGTGGGAGGTAAAACAACACCCAGGCGCTGGGTTTTGACGATGAGCAGCACCGGCTACGCAGCTCACAACTGTCATCTTGCATCAGCCCAGCCACCCAGCACGGGGACAACCAGCGGAGTGACGAGCCCAGCGGTGCCCAGCTCCCACGTGGAGCATTTGGGAATCAGCCTGGTCTTGCTAACTCTGAAACCCGGGTTCTGTCACCATTTCCAAACGATTGCCTTTCGTGCCAAGAATACAGTGTTCTTACACGCCTCAGGCTTTCCGCCTCTAGGTCCAGACAGGCAGGATGAGGGTCCCAGACGACGGGCAGGATGAGGGTCCTGTCCAGGCTCGGAACCCACCCCCTCCTGGCTCAGCAGCCAGACAGCCTCGGCTGGGAGGCAGTTTCCACGGAGTTAGGACGTAATGTCCATCGGAACCTCTCAGCCTCCTTTAAAAGGAAAAACTGCTCAGATAATACATGCTCCTACTTTACCTAATTTCCTTTGAGTACTCTTTCCTTGTTATAGAGTGGTTTCTCTGTGACAGCTTGTAATTGCAGGAGTCCTTTCCACAAATAGGAAAAGGTCCTCCTGGTGGTTTTTTATTATTTCGAACGCAGTCACATTTATTGAGCACAGTCTGTTTGACTCCAAGGGCCCCAGATGTGTAAGTCGTGTGCTCTTTTCCCAGGAGCATCGCCCCCCCCCCCACTCTCGTCCCCCTGCTTATTACCTGGATGGACTCCAGGACTCCCTACTGAACCATCATTGGAATTCAGAGTCCTCAGGCCTCAGCTACCCCAAGGCGGCCGATGTGAGGGGCCTGGCTGTGGATCCCACGGGAGATGGATTCTTTGCTGTCACAGAGTGACAGCCAACTCAGAATAACACATGGTTGTGTCACCCGGTCGGGGTCATCAGGTGTTTGCCTTCCTACCTCTCCTTGCCCCGTGGCCAGTTCATTACTCATAGGAAAGCCTGTGTTTTGTGGATTTTGTGTTGAGTGCGGTGCCAGTCAAAGGCTGGGGGGAAGAGGGGAGACCTGTACTCATTCCCAGAAGTGGGGGTAGGTTGGGGGAGGGGGACCTGAAGGGGTCTCTGGGACCCTAGACTCAGACCCCCTGGCGTAAGACTATGGGTCGCTGATGGATCCCCTCCCCCGCTTTTCCTCTGCACAGGGGACCCCTCTGCTCTGCCCAGTGGCTGTTTCATGTACTTGGTCCCATGAAGTGCACAGGCAGGGAGACCTAGCTTCCCCGTCTAGCCTAGACCTAAACTTAGATTTTAGGATTGCTCTCTTTTTTTTAAAATTTCAAAGGTAGGGGTTGCTTCTGTTTCATTCTGCTCAAATGTGTTTTATCCACTGAGCAAGGAATGGGTCAAAGAATGGGGAGAAGGAAGACCCCAGTATTCCTGGGAGGCTGCCTCCTCATCCAGACAACAGCCTGTGGGGGGTCCAAGGGCACCGCACTCGGGCCAGCACCCACAGCCTGCCACCCTCAGGGGCTGGGTGGTTGTCATGTCTAATTAATGCTCAGGTCTCAGCCAGGCTCTGAGTTCAGCTCCACCCAGGGAGACCCCAGGTCCCTCCCAGGTAGTACCCCAAGTTAGTTATCCTGCAGTCACGTCGGCATTTTCATTTCCGTGGGCATTTCCAACTCGGTGAATGGGAAATCACGCTGTCATTTTCCAAAGCAATTAATTACCCAGAAAATGTGGCCTCCAAGAAAAGCAGGGATTTAAGAAGCACCCATGTGAGAAGCACCACCCAAGCTGGAGCTGGGATATTGTTTTTCCTTCCCCAGTCGCCGTCAGTGTGTTTGTGAGTGAGGCGGGCCCGGTTGGCACGTTGGTTTGGCTGTCCTAGAATGGGGGCAGCTTGAGGCCTCCGTTTCACGTCCATAAATGGAGGTAATGACTCCATCCTCATGGGGGCAGCTGCGGGGGCTACATGCAAAAGCATCAGCACCGGACCCGCCACCTCACACAGGACACAGTCTGTCCCCTTTTTCCCTTACCCTTCCCACAGGGTTTATCTCAGGGGACAGAGAAAGCTTAAGATTCCAAACGTAGCATTTCGCCCCCAGTGGCAGGCGGAGCCCATCAGCGTCAGCGTAGTCTTTGTGGGCGGAGGGGCAGGTTCTTACGGCTTCACACTTGTAGGCACCCACGGCTTCCAGCAGCGTGTGGAAATGTCACCCTGCGGGGTGAGGCCAGCTGCTAAGCCTCACACTTCAGCATTTGTAGAGTCTGTAGCATTAGGGAAAAGGGGGGACAGAGGCGTGTGCAGACAAAGTCCAGAGGTGCTTGGAGCGTGTGTCACCTCAAGACCATTCTGTGCAGAATAGACGGCCATTGACACACCACACACAGGAAGGCGTGAAGGGGGCTGCCCATGGGACGCTGGGCGAGTCCTCGATTCACTATTGTCTAAACTGAGTAGGCAGTGGGGGGACCGCTGGCAGCCTCGGGGGCATGGGCCTTGTGGGTGACCCCGAGTAACCGTGAAGAGAGGCGTCTGGGAGGTGCTGTGTCTGAGTCAGTGATGTGAGCTCCCCAGCAAAGGGCAGCCACTGACTCAGGCACCTTCCTCCCCGCCGGGTGGTTCTGTGCTGTGACTCACCCGACCACCGACCACCGGTTAGGATGTGGTTAGGATGCGAACCACAACCGGGAGCCACAGCCGGGGGCAGCGTGGCTGGTTGTACAGGACTCAGGGGCCCCAAATCCGCTGAGCCAGGGACAAGGTGGCAGGGACGTGGGGATGACGGCGATGGTGACGAGGAGGAGGAGGATGGGGAAAGCAACATTTGTGTTTGACATTTACTGTGTGCCAGGCACTGTACTGAGCACTTCCCAGCAGCCCTGGGAGTGGGGGCGGTCACGGCGCTCCCCATCTCACCGATGACGAGGTGAGACCCTGAACAGCGTCTGCAGGCATCTGAGTGATGCTGCTGGGATGCAAACCCAGAGGTGTCTGCAGAGCCCGGGTTCCGGACACTGAGCTGCCTACTTCTGGTACAAAGTGTGTGGATCTCACTGGTCCCTCACTTTTGGGGAGAAAATAACTTTAAAAAGACTTAAATGGCTCCGTTTATTTGATGCAGTTAAGAATTAAACTGGTTGGCTTTAGCATTGCTGTCACATCTGCAATAAACTTACGTGATGTTCTGGTAAAAATAACTAAGCAAGCAGACCTTAAGATCACCAGCTTGGGTGGCATGGTTGCGGGGACAGCTCGTTATTAACATGGCTTCGGGGGACCATGTGGACCATGTAAGACAGCCCCACTGCCCTGCAGAAAAATCAGGGGTCGTGTAGTTTTCATAGCCGGGAGCTTTAGGATAAAGTGTAGAACAGCGAGGCACGAGGTGAGGGGGTGGGGAGGTGCTGTTGAGAAGAGGATGTGGAGCGTGAGAAGGGATTACAAAGCGGCGCTATGGATTTTCTGAAAAGGGGAGGATTATCATCTGGCACTGGGATGAGTGAGGTATTCTGTGGATATATCACCCCCCAGTTCCCGGTCTCCCGAGCGAGAGCCCATCTAGGAAGGAAGGGATGAGGGACCAGCTGTTTGCTGAGCTCTGTTGACCTTAGACCAACTTGGCTGGAAGAGAAGCGACTGGGTGTATATTTACTGTTGAGCATACTTTTCCTTAGGGCGTCTGCCACCCTTTTAAAGATGAATAGGGGATGTTCTTTTCATATGTTTCTGCTTAAAGTCTGTTTGGGCAAGTGGAGGCTGTTAGGCAGTCGGACATCCACTGCTTCCCCCCACCTTACCCCCCAAACACAGAGAAACTCGGCCCCTTTAATGTCCCAAAGGTAAATGAACATTCTGATGAGTGTGGAGCTTGGGGCCACACCTACCTCAGAGATATTAGTGCTTATCCTTTGGGGCTGGGGGAAAGGGGAGGGAGTTTTTCCAGATGACTCAAGTGAAGAGTATAACTTTAATTGTCCGTCCTCTGGGAACTCCCCGAGAAGCAACGCTTGGCTGAAGGAGTCCAGGCCGCATTTGGGGTGATTTCTAGAATGTACCTGCGTTTCCCTAAAGTAATTAGGCTTCGTTTCCTCTGGCTGTAAACGTCATGATGCGAACGGTTGCCTTTTCCCCGCCCTCATTCTTGGCTCAGGCCCCTCCCTCCATCTTCAAAATCAGCCAAGGCCAGTCCAGCCTTTCTCACATCCAGGGCTCTGCCTTCCCCGTCTCCCTCGTACTTTTAAGGGCCCTTGTGGTCACACTGGGCCCACCTGAGTAATCCAGCGTAATTACTCCACCTCACGCTCACCACCACAGTCTGATCTGCAGAGGCCCCTTTGTCATGAGAGGGTTAGGCTCCAGGGATCCCAGTGGAGACCTGGTCGGGTGCCATTGTTTTGCTTACCCCCCAGTCCGGTTTCTCCCGAGCACGTCTTGGTCTACATTTTGGTGTGCCATGAATCGTGGAACTCGTCATTTCCCCTGGCTTCCCAGAGGCTGTTAGAAGGCACAGAACCAAACGCATAGCTTTCCTGTAGCTGGGGGTATGTGTGCGTTATCCTTGGCCATAGATTCTAATCCCGTTGATTTTTTACATTGATTCTGTTGCATCAAAGCTACGCCGGAATGCACCTCACACTTCTTTCTGAAGCAAGAGAGGGTCAGGGCATCAGTAATTCAATGGAGCCATGCTGGGTGCCCTTCCCAGCCCAGGGTTCCTGAGCCGGCGACTCGGAGCATCTTAGGCTCCAGGAGGAATGGGGGCAGCTCCTTTCACTCACTCCTGAAGGTGGAGGTGCCTGCAGGATTCCCCACAAAATAAACCCACACCGTGTCGGGCTGGCTCTCCCGGTGAAAGACGGGTTGAACATCTAGATTTCTATTTCTCCTGGTGGCTCAGTGTCAAACAACCGATCGCCCAAGTTGCCCTGCAGAAATAGAAACGCCGAATGGGAGAAGATGTCCTCTTCAGGAGTTCCAGCATATTTGTCCTCGGCTGCTATCCCATCAGAAAGCTATTGGAGGGTTTCAGCATCCCGAAAACCTCCCATGTCTTTTCTCCCTCCATTTCTTCCCACAAAAGCGAGCACCCCAAAGCCGGTTTCTACGCTAATGGACACGCTGTAGCGCGGATGGTACACAACAGCTTTGTTGACTTGGTGCCGCCGCGTAGGGTTGTTTGCAATGTTCCGCGCTCCCTTACGACTTAGAGTCTGTGGAACCGGGGCATGAGGCTGTGCATGGGAGAGATGGGCTGGGGAGGGAGGGCCCTCGCCGAAGGGCCGCTCTGGGGCATGCGATCAGAGGCTGCCAAGAGCCCTTTCTAGGTTGGCATGGATGCCCTTGCCAACTGCCATAACTTGCTTTTCACGTGTGCCACGCGGAGATGAGCTGTCCGCCCGCCAGCCTCTCTGCTGATGTTGATTGACGGCTGTCAGTGTTCAGGCAAGGTGTCCGTGTGAGGGATGCCGAGATGGATGGGATGCTGCCCCGGCCTTCCCTCAGGAGCCGCTGCAGTCTGATGTGATCAGAGAGCCTGAGGAAGCCTCCTGTCTCTGCCCATAGCCTGCTGTCACCCACCCTCACCCTGGAGGGACCCCAGGCAGGACGCATGGACAACAATGAGGCATGGCTCTTCCTGGGTCCCCGCATTGCTTCCTCCCGGGGGTGGGGGTTGGGGGGGTGCTTTCTCACAGCCCTGGGGGCCAAGCGCAGAGGGCAGTGACCACAGCCTCCAGGGACCCGCGTGCCTGGCCAGGAGCTGCGGAGGAGCCAGACAAGCAACGTGGTTGGGGTTCCTCAGGGCGAGTGGGGAGCGGGCGTTTAGTGGGGCCTCTCAAGTATCAACATCGAGCTGAGCAGGGGTTTGGGGGAACAGGCATTGGCCTCTGCTTGGCCACAGAGCCCTTCCTGGCCCAGGAGACAGGCATCAGGCGAGTGTCAAAGGCTTCGGAGACCTCAGAGTCCTCTTTCCCAGCACCGTGGGCTGTGGTCTGGCTGAGGCACCGAGAAACACCCCATCGGTGAGGCTTTACTCATCCCAGCAGGAGTGGGAATCCCTGTGCAGGGCCCAGGAGCACACGGTGTGCGGGGCTGGGTCATCGGTGCGGGGGGCGTGGGAATGAGGCCTTTGCTCCCGAGTGGACATGTCCTCCCAGACGGTGGGAGGACCTGGGCTTTCTGAGGGGTGGCCTGAGCCCCCAGCTGCACAGCCTGCCCTCCAACCCCACTCCCGACCTCCCCGGGGAAATGCTGGGCCTTTGCTCCGAGGAGCCAGTACCTGCAGCCCAAAGCGGGGAACAGCAAGGCCAGAAACCATCCCCTGCCAAATGGATCTGATAGAGGCCCCGGTTTGCCCACGGCTGCCTTGCAGATGTGCCCTCTCCCGGGAGGCTGGCGGGGAAGGAGGGTTAGGTAATTGGACACAGAGAGCGGGAGATCTGCTTTGTGTCACTGAAGCCGACAGTGACCGGGACTGCGCTCCTGCTTCGTCGGCCCAGGTCTCATATTAGCCGCGTGTTTTCCCAATTATTTTCATTCTGCATAAGAGATGAGCAGTATTAACAAACTTACTGACGTTTCGTCATTGTCAACCTATGCCTTCTCCCCCAGAACACCTGAGGGGGGCAAAAATAGCTTTTCTTAAAACGCCTTTATTTGATGAGCTCATGCGACTGAGATGCTTGGCGCCAGGCCACAGGGCCCCTGGCCTGGGACGTCTCAGATGCGTGCTGCTCAGAGTTGCCGACTTCAGCCACAGAGGTGTGGCCAGTAGGGAGTATGCAGTACAAGAGCCAGCAGACGATAGACGAGGATGTGTGTTTCTGTGTTTAGTGTGTGTTTTTTGTTGTTGTAGTTGCAAGGGCTTAACAGTGGGAGGGACCAGGGATTGGGGAGAAGAGACGGAGGGGTGGGAAGTAAGAGTTCACTGGGCAATGTGTTTTCTGGGTTCTGGGGAGGTGCTGGGTGTAACTGGCATTGAGGTCCTGCAGCAGCCATTGGAAACATGCACCCATTTCCGGGTGATGAAACTGAGAGTTGGAGAAGTGAAATAGCTCCCTAAAGCGCAAGAGCCGGGAAGCTGGGCGGGGCTGGGATGGGACACGGGTGTGGTCCACCTGCGGGCCTGGCATCCTTTGCTTCCTCTCACTGGCCCGCTGAGGAAGCTTTCAGGAGTGATAGAGGCTTGAAGACCAAGATGCCAGCGCCCTTGTGCTCACACGGGGCTCCGAGAATAGTAGGGATTTCTCACACAAGCAGATTAATCAGGGCATCCTGTCCCAAGGCCCTGCGCTTCTCCTGTGTGGGCAGTGGTTGGTCCCAGAGACCCTTAGTAAAGGGAACCTCATTCAATAGACTCATCACTCTCTTTAAAAAAAAAATAAACTTTTTTTTTATTGATTGCAGAGAGGGAGGGAGAGAGAGCGAGAGAGAGAGAGAGATGATGATGATGATGATGATAAAGAATCATTGATCGGCCGCCTCCTGCATGCCCTGCACTGGGAATACAGCCCACATCCCGGGCATGTGACCTGACTGGGAAGGAATCCAACCATGACCTCCTGGTTTAGAGGTCTGTGCTCAACCACTGAGCCACGCTGGCCGGTCCATCCGCACCATGCGGCCCCTGTTGTGCTCCTGTGTTGTGTTCAAATTGCTCCTTGAGGCTAAGTCAGCACAACGTTAGGAAGAAGGCTCTGACGAACAGTCTAGTCAAATAGTGGCAGAGGGAGAGCGATGAGATGTTTGAGGACTTAAGTAAAATCCTAGATAACACTCCTTCCAGGGCTGAGTCATGGGCATTGGCAGTTCCTCTCAGGGAGGGCCATGTGCCACCACCACCATGTTTGTGGCTCTAGGCAGGGCCTTAACCTCTTCTGCCCTGAGCTTGTAGGTGCGATGAGGGCGTCTTCTAGAAAAATCTTGGTTTCTATACTCCAAGGAACCCCAGTGCCATGACTCTCACATCATATGTAACGGCAGAATGCAACCACGGATGAGAGAAATGATAATGCTTTGAAAGCAAGTAGGTTTTTTTTCTCCCCAAGTAGCTTTGAGTGTCCCATAGACCAGCGGTCGCCAACCTTTCGGACCTCAGTGGCCACCGCTGCCATAGACCATATTTCTGAAGTGGGAGGGAAATCCAAGAGCTTAGCGAATGAAGCAACATGTTTAGGAACTCTGGTTAATTAGTGTCAGAGCCCGGACCACATCCAGGAGCTCACGGGCTGAGTCCAGGGCTCCGTTCCACCAGGCACTCGGCGTGTGTCCAAGTGCGGGGCTTGTCCTGAGAAGACGTGGAAGGCGTCAGGGTCATCCAGGAGGAGTTAAGCGGGCATGTCTGGGAAGGTTTTCACCTGTTCGCACTTTTCCTAAAATGTTAGGAAATTGGTAGTAAATGGTGTCTCCCCCCCCACACCCCATCAAAGGCCCCTCTGCTGTCTGAGGAGACGCTCCTCCATGTTATCGTTATAGTCACTTTTCTGCTTCCAGTGGGCAGCGCGCTCCCTTTAACGTGGGATTTCCTGCATCAGCCACGGTGTCCTCTTCCCCAGGTTCCCCGCAGCCAGCGTGGCGTGGGCAGCCTGTGGCTCCTAAGCGTGGGGACCCTTCCCTTTCAGAGGGAGATAGGTTTGTCCATGAGGGACTATTCATTTCATTTTCATTTTGTCCCAGAAAAACCATCGTGTTCATCGCTGCTGTCGTCATGGAGATTTCATGTCTCCCGAAGAAGCCCCATTGTGGGTCTTCTTTGTGATTGCCACGCTGGATGTGGAAGCGTTCTGGCTTGGGCCACTGCAGTCCCGGCGGGGAAGCCATTCAAACCGGCTGCGGCGTGATTCCTCACCCCGGGCGGGCAGGGGGAAGCGTGCAGAGGGGCTGGCCTGGATGCTGGGGAGGGGGGTAGCCGGGGCTCAGGCCGTGGTTGCTAATTGGACAGATGAAGATCGGGGTCCTAACAAGACACTTGGCTCTCCGCAGACTCGTGAACCCAGCAAGATCCACCCTAGCCCTCTACGTTCCTTGCAGACCTGTCCTCCGTGTCTGCCCCCACAGTACCACTGTCTCCCGAGGTGTCCATGCCCTGATTCTGCGCCCCCCCTCCCCCCCTTTTCCAGCCTTGACTTCTGTTTGAGCGATGCCCACCCCTCAGTGCGTCCTTTCTTCCTCCCCTTCCGGCCCTCCGTTCTTCCCTTTGGTTCACCGCTGGCGGCAGCCTCCTGAGTAGCCATTCCTCCCGTCCTGGGCCAGTTTCCTGCTCTCCCTGTCGCTGCTAGAACAGTGATGTCACAGAGTCGGTACTGAGCAAATCTTAGCTGGACCATTGAGACACGAAAGAGGCTTCCTCATATGCAAATCAGATCTTGTTGCTTCTCTGTGTAAAATCCTTCAGTGGCTTCCTCTGCTTCTCAAGTCAAGTCCAAACTCTTGGGTCTGTCATTCAAGGCTCTTTGCAGCCTCACCGGGCGGGGGCCATCTCCCGTCACTCAGCATTTGCACCCTGTGCCCTGCCATCCCCAGCGAATGACGCACTGTCTTCTGGATGGTGCTTGTGTGGAAGGTGGTGATGGACAAGGATCTCCGGCTCTGTAATCGGATTCAATAGGGTCCCATTCCAGCTCTACCTCCGGGAAGGCGTTACTTATTCCCTCTTTGCCTCAGTTTCTTTGTCTGTAAAATGGTGCTCATGGTATCACTTACTAAGGCTGTCGTGAGAATCAAATGTGTGAATACAGCACTTAGATCAGTGCCTGGCACGTACAAACACCACATTATGGTTACCCTGAGGTTATTATGAGTGTGGTTACTTCATCCTATGCCTCTTCCTTCTGCCTGGAATACCTTCCTCCACCATGGCCCCATAGACCCTACACATCCTCCAAGTCTCAGGCCCAGTGCCACGGCCTCTCTGAAGCCAGCTTGTGTAGCTGCGTCATATTATACGCTTAAGTTGTAGGGATCAGAATGTGTGGTTTTAAATCCTGCTTCTAGCCCTGACCAGTGTGGCTCAGTTGGTTGGGCCTTGTCCCGTGCACCGATTCTATTCACACGCCCAGGTTACGGGCTCCATCCCAGGTAGGGAGCATGCAGGAGGCAATCGATCAATGTTTCACTCTCACGTGGATGTTTCTCTCTCCCCTTCTCCCTTCCAGTTTCTCTAAAAATCAGTTTAAAAGAAAATATTTTAAATCCTGCTTCCTACGACTCACTATCTTTCTCTAGTCCAGGAGTAGGGAACTTTTTTTCTGCCAATGGCCATTTGGATGTTTATAACATCCTTTGCGGGCCATACAGAATTATCAACTTAAAAATTAGCCTGCTATATTTATTCAAACATTTAATTAACTCAGGCCGTGGCAGGGTCAGACCAAATGATTGCTCAGGCCTTATACGTTCCCCACCCCTGCTCTAGTCTAAACTTGCTAGGCTGTGGTATTCTTATCTATAAAATTAGGGGAGTGAAACAACAGTCCCTACGTTGTTAGAGTTGTTGGG
Source organism: Myotis davidii (assembly GCF_000327345.1). Taxonomy (NCBI): domain Eukaryota; kingdom Metazoa; phylum Chordata; class Mammalia; order Chiroptera; family Vespertilionidae; genus Myotis; species Myotis davidii. Next base: position 6,428,178 of record NW_006383012.1, on the reverse strand, counting down.
AAAAAATATAAAGTGTGTAAGGACATACCTGGCATATACTAAGTACTTCATTCATGTTAGCTTTTTTATTAGCAGCCTTTCTTATTTTTTTTCTAATCAAGAGCTAGCCACTGTATCATTAACCTTTCCACATGTTTCTCTCAGCTTCTAGACTGTGAGTTATTGGAGTTCAGGGACAGGGAGCTTATCATTAGATCACAACACTTGACACATCATTCCATCAATGGAACGGACACGAATTCAGCTGCTTTGTCAATATGTGGAACCATCTGTCCACGTTGCTTTAAGAGATTTCAGGGTGGGGGCACATGTGCAATATAGAGATTTTGTAACATAGGAATCTATACCTGAAACCTATATGACTCTGTTAATCAATGTCACCCCAATAAACTTTAATTTAAAAAACATATGAAAAGAAAGAAAAGGAGATTTCAGAGCACTGTGAAGGAAGAGCTGGTAAGGGAAGGAAGTAACTCTGGGGGAGGATTGTTTCCGACCTTTGGAAGGTACTGAAAACCGGAAGTTAATTGGAGCTACACCATTTCCTTTGGGCCAGAGGTGTCTGGGGATGGGAGAGGACATCTGCCCAGCCAGGGCAGGAACGGACTCCCCAGCCACCACACATGTTTTATGGGTGGGATTGACAACATCATATACTGGTTCTTAAACAGGGTTGTGCTGGGAAATATTTAAAAACTCTTCTCCCAGAACAACACCAAGCCCTGATTTGTGGTGTGTGCTGATTACTGTGGTGTAAATATTCCCACTGAGGCCGCTTACAAGCTACCCCTGCAATTCCTCACGAAATTCCTGAAAATGTACCCGTCGGGCAGTAATGAGCGGGCTCCATCACTCGGCTGTGTAAACTTCTTCTTACTTCAGTTTTTGTCTCTGTAGAATGTGATCCTATACTGTGATCCTATCTCCAAACAGAAATGTCCCGGGCAGCCGGGTCCAATGTGAAGGGACCGTGGGAATGGCAGTGTTTTAGCGAAGCTGCCTGCGTTCACCGTTACCTTGAAACTCCCACCCCCTCTGCTGGCGGTGCTTGTCTGCGGGCCAGGGTCTGTGCTGCTGATCTCTCCAACACCAGGCTGCCCAGCATTCTGCTCGGAGCAGTACATACAGTTTTATCCTCTGGATCGGGATTGTGCCCGGTACAGCAGACTGACTCAATTAGCCTTTCGTTCCAGAGTCCAATTGTGAGTCAATTCTGAGGTTGTTAAGCAAAATGAGTCTGGTGGCAGTCGCCTCGCGCTGAGGGACAGTCATCCACATCACGGGGCCGTTCGGTTAATAATAGTCTCCTCGAGAGACCACGAGAAGCGGGAGACACGTAGACAGAGCGACCTTTCATCTGTCGGGAGGTGGGGGGCGGGGGGCGCAGGGCTGCCAGGTCAGAGAGCCGATCGATCGGGTGGTGTGCAGAGCGGGAGCTGGAGCTGCCTGCTCCGCAGTTGGCTTTTGCAAAGTTAGAAGCCCGGGACGGCGAGATCATTAACTTTCATGACCAGGAAAATACTTCTGAAATTAACACTCCGTCCAGGCTGGATGCCGCTGGAGCCAGCTGGGTGAGCCTGGGCCACCTCCGGGGATTTCCTCCGAAAAATAAATCCTTTAGCCAGGCTCCAGGAAACGGCCAGGGTCTGTGCGCTCCAGTGTGTTCAATTAGAGGCAGAACACGCCAGCGAGGCTCAGGCTGCGGGGAGAGAGCCAGGCGCGCCCACCTGCGTGCCTGAGTCTCAGATGAAGGGTTTTGTCGAGTCGCTTAGCTTTAGCACGTGGCCCTGCTGGGAAGCCACATAACGGGCCCCGCAGAGAGGGTCAGGTGCCGTGCAAGGACAATAAAGCCAAGCTCCAGCACCTGCCCCGGGGGATCCACAGCGATGAACCAGGCCCACAACAGACGGGAGCGCACAGATCCGCACAGATGGGTGGGAGGGGGGAACAGACACGCCTTGTTTACAAGGGTCCAAGGAGCGGCCAGTCTCCCAGGGACACTGTGCAGCCTCTGCCGTGTGCTGGGAACCTTTCCGCTCCCCTGCTCCTTAACGCCGGCCTGGGATAAAGGGACACAGATGTGCTTCCTGCGGGCCTAGGACAGACCTTGGTGACCATCCCACATCCTACCTTGCTCAGTCTGCTCGTACAAGTTGCTAAGTAAACACAGTTGCTTGGGTGGAAAGAAGTGAAAACAGCACTGGGTGTGTGGGCTGCCCACGCGGGGGGAGCGAAGGAGAAGCAAGCGGAGACAACCGGTCATTGTCGGCCGTAATCGCTGGAGAATTTCAGTTCTCTGGCGGCCCATTGTGTTCTGCACATGGATGCAGAGCTGCTGTCTGCTGAGATGACCTCAGAGGGCCCAGCTCAGGCAGGACTTCTCCAACAATATCCTCTTCAGACTGAAAAACAGCCAGTTGGTCACCAAGAGGTCTCTCCCCTCTCTGCCCCCCTCCTCCCCCAGACCAGAGTGTCTGCGGCCCTCTCCACGCCGGGTCTCTGCGACTTCACCAGCACCCAGCGCATCTGGGGGTGGGGGTGGGGGCTGGCTGGGCCCCAGGGAGCCCCCAGATTGCAGACATGCTGCATTTTGATCAGTAGACCCCCTCCACCAGGGCACCACCTCCACCTCCAGCAGACCTACCACCCCCAGGGAGAGAGAGTGAAACCAGGGCCTT
>NW_006383012.1:6389014-6425489 GCF_000327345.1 Myotis davidii | reverse complement strand
CCCCACACACACACACACCGGGCTGGTGGGTGAGTGATGACTTACAGGACAGATACGAGGAGTTTTAAGGCCAGTAGGAATTTTAGGAACAGATGGGCTGCAGGGGCCTATTTTGATGCCAGGGACAGGGTTCTGTGTAAAGTAAATATTTTCTCAGCGTGGATCTCCGGTGAGGCTGTAGGGAAGCAGATTTCCTCAAGATGCAAATGAGTCAAGTTAGAAATAAATATTGAATGGAAACTGCAATGCAGCTTCGTTTCTCCAGTTGTGGGCCCCCAAGACTTCTCGCAGATGAGCCCCTGCCGCTGCCCAGGTGGGCGAGGACAGGCGTGGATGGGGGGAGGGGGACGTACGGGAGAGGATGCTCTCATTCTCAGACTTCGCATTTTCTGTATTTTTTTGGGGGGGGCGGGGTGGAAAAGGCGTAACCACAAAGGAATCAAGCAAAGTTATGTCTGTCCAGAGGCTTGGGATATTATTTTAAAAATACATGATTATTGATTTCAGAGAGGAAGGGAGAGAGAAACATCAATGATGAGAGAGCATCATAGATCAGCTGCCTCCTGCACGCCCCACACTGGGGAATGAACCTGAAACCCGGGCCTGTGCCCTGACCGGGAATCGAACCCTGACCTCCTGGTTCATAGGTCGATGCTCAACCACTGGGTCCCGCAGGCCGGGAGAGGCTCAGGCTATTTTAAAGCACCCTCCCCCTTCTCTTCCTAACCCAGATCTCGCCTGGCGGATTTTTTCACCAACTGCCAGCCGGAGTCCAGGTCTGCCAGCAGCTGCCTGAAGGAAAACTACGCGGACTGCCTCCTCGCCTACTCGGGGCTCATTGGTAAGAGGGGGAGGAGCAAGATGGGAGGAAAGGCTGGTTTACAAATACTCGGGGACCCTTCCTGCTGTAGCCACCGTGGCCACAAGCTCCCAGTGTCCCGCTGTGCTGGGGTTTTGATGTCAGGCCTCTAGGACCCGCCTGTAAAAAAAAAAAAAAAGCAACAAGGAGGCTAATGGACTCTCGAAGGCAAAGGCAGGGAGCAGGGATTGTTAAAGAGCAGGCAGACAGCAGCGCAGTAGGAGAAGCGACCATGTGGAACCAAAGTAGGAAAAGGCCTGCTTAGGGAAGAGGAGAGCGCGTCAAGCCAAGGAAACGGAACCAGGGGACTTTGGAGAAAGGGAACTTGGAAGTCGTTCATTCTGGGGAAATCCAAAGGCTGTTTCCCAGAAATGGCCCTTTGGAGAGAAAGCCCCTGAGTGCCGGGGTCCTGCTCACCATTCATAGCCTCGCGGATGCGGCTCCTGGAGTGCAGGGGGCGACTTCGCCTCCGTGTTTTCCCACGAACAGACTGGGCAGCAGGAACAGTCCTTTCTGTCTTTCAAGACCTGAGGGGCGAGCAGACCAGGTGCTGGGCGCCTAGGAGACCAGAGCGATTGAACGGGCACCGGTGGGTTGGCAGAGAACCAGAGGGAGGCAGATGTGTGCCCCTGGGTGGGTGTGGCAGGCAGGAGGGCAGGTGGCTGCTCCAGGGACCAGGGCCTGGGGAGCCTGGGTGACAGGGCTGCTTCATGATTGACATTTGAGAAGGAACACACAGTGCAGGCTGGGAGGGGAGGGAGATCGCGGCTGTCAGAGGCGCGATGGCTCAGCCAGGGTGTGTGTTCCTGCCAGGATCGCACACGTCACCAGGCAGAAGGAACTCCTCTTCCTGCCCCCCCCCCCCCCCCGCCGCCCCCAACACAACAGCACAGACCAAATTTTTTGTCACCAGCGTGTCCTCAGCAAGAGCCATGGGAAAATCGACAGAGGGACTTACACAGGGGTATTACAGTGTCTGCACACATGTCTCCTCCTGCATGCCCCCAACTGGGGATTGAGCCAGCAACCTGGGCCTGTGCTCTTGACTGGAATCGAACCCGGGACCCGGGACCCTTCAGTCTGCAGACTGACGCTCTATTCACTGAGCCAAACTGGCTAGGGCCGCACTTCTTTTGAAAGGATACCTGTGCTCTGTTGGGTTGTTGACCATGTTTATGGATATGTCCAATGTGTATCATTTCCTTAAGTCAGTGTTTCAAATTGGCATTGGCTCTCTCCTTTTTTTAAGTTTGCCCCTAGAAGGGATTCCTTCTCAACTACGGCATTCTAGGTTTAGGGAATAACAGAAGTAATTAAGGCATGCTCATTGTACAAAGTATAGAAACGAGCAAACAGAGAAGCCCAAAGGAGACGGTTTTAAGGAGCTACAAGTCCACTCCCAGGTGTAATTGCTATTAACACCTCAGGCCCATCCCTCCAGGCACACACGCTCATGAACTCCACCTTGAATGGCTAGGCAAGCTGTTACATGCCTGAGGGTGATGAAATCCTCTTCTCTTGAGGGAATAGTCGGTGGAGGCAGTCTGTTCTACAGACCAAAACCTATTTCTCCGTTGGGCCGGGATCCCTCCTTCCACACTGGTCATTGCGTTCTAACTTCTTTGAAGACAAAGCTGGCTCCGACTTTTTCCACGTGTCAGGGACCCACCGTGGTGCCAGGCGCGCTTAGTAGGTACATGTCAACCTCTTTGCTCAGTTGCTTTCTTACCAACAGAGCTCCCTCTCTGTTGTGGGTCGAAGGTCTCATCTCAAGATATAATGGCACATCACTTAGTTCAAGTCAGTGAGGAATGTATGGCAAAGAAGATATACTCTGGACCCAGAAGAGCTTACAAAGAAAAAAAAAATTTTTTTCTGTTTGTGAACCAGCTATATCCTGTGGACCACTGACTACTTATTTCCACAAAATGTATAAAAACAGGGCTTCTTGGCATGAGTTGGCATCGCCTGGTGTGGGCCACCCAGGAGAAGGCATTCGGGTTGTATTAGGGAGAAGTGCACTGTTTATTAGTGCCAGTACAGAACTCACCAGAAACACCATGAGCACAGGAAGATGTGGGCAAGAGAGACCACCCAGTATTTCTTCTGGGGCTTTTGAGGGCTCTAGGAGCCATCAGCTTAGGGAGTCTCCACTGTTGGCTTCCAGTTCCTCCACAGCTTGGAAGACTTCATTTCAGTCCAAGGGCGTCTGGTGAGCAGTGGCCTCGTCACACAGTACATTCAGGATGTGGGGTGATCCGTAAAGATCGCTTCGAAGCTTCTTTTGTTTCTCGGAAGAAGCCATTTGCTGCCGAGGGAAGTAGATTCAACGTCCTAAAAGGATTTTTAAGATACGTAAAACCAGTTCTATCTGTTTATGAAGATTAATGACATTCTCAAGAAAATGCAAGGGATTTGGCAACTCATGCATTCAAAGTTAATTCTCTCCTACTCCAAGACATCCATACCATTTGTGCAGGAAAAAAAAAAGAAAAACCGCCCTAAATGCAGCTCAAGGAGTTCCGTTATAATTTTTTAAGTAAATGTGTAAATTATTTTATGTGCTTGAGATAAATTGCTGGGAAAATGCACTGCTTAACATAATTTCCCACTCTGCCAACACAATGTTTGCAATTATCCACGGTGCATCCGCCCTGAGAGAGCATTTGTTTCTTTTCAGGCTGTAGAAAAGTCCTTATCGTCAGGCAAGAATAAAACACCTGGTTTCTACTCCTTTAGGTACAGTCATGACCCCCAACTACATAGACTCCAGCAGCCTCAGCGTGGCCCCGTGGTGTGACTGCAGCAACAGCGGCAACGACCTGGAAGAGTGCTTGAAGTTTCTGAATTTCTTCAAGGACAATACGTGTCTTAGTAAGTTATTTTAAAAATAGGGAACAAACACGTTTTCCTCTCTTGAGTTCAAGCCCTACTTCCATGTTCCTTGTGTTTCTTGTGTCCGTGTGCAATGCTGTCCTCATCTCCTGCAAAGTCAGGCACGTTCCTCTCTCTCTCTCTCTCTCTCTCTCTCTCTCTCGGCACAGCCTTTGGCCACATTGCCTAATGCAGCAGCGAACACAGCAAGTGATCAGCTGGGTGCTGCCAAGACAGACTCCAAAAACTCGAGAGAACAAGAGATTCTATTAACTGAGGGTCCATTGTGTGGGAAGGAACCCTTCTACCCACAGATCAAAGTTTGATCTTGGCAACCAGCACAACGTCTGTTCCAAATGTTCTTAAAACCTGAGTGTAATATACAATGTGAGATGCTCAGACAAATTAGGTGGGGTAGGCCCCTAAGGGCTCTCAGAGAAAGATTAGAATGTCAACATCAATAGCCCCCATGATGTTCCACGTTGGCTCAGAGGAGAAGCAATTCCTGAGTGAGAGAAGCTGGCTGTGCAGCCAGGAGGTTGGTTATCTCGGGAGGTGGAGATGAGCACTTGGTGAGGGGGGGAGGGGGGGAGGAACCTCTAGGCAAATGGGAAACGTATTTCCCGAAGGGGGAGAGAGATGGAGAGAAATGTACGGTGAACACCATTCATCAGACGAACTTCTAAAGCACTGCCAGGTCTCCCTTCTAGCCACTGAGATGTGTGTGTTCCAGGCGACAACTCCACTGAGATGCTCGAGTACCTCACCCACATGTTGAGGCGGCCACTGTGCGTTTACTGGGTGCCTTCAGCTTACTCTCTAGGGAGTCTAATACCGTATATGCATTATCTCATTTGCCCTAATCTGCACAAGAGGTGTTATTATCTCTGCTTCACAGTTGAATAAATGGCTGGTCTTCACGTAGACCAGCGGTTCTCAACCTGTGGGTCGCGACCCCTTTGGGGGTGGAACGACCCTTTCACAGGGGTCGCCTAAGACCATCGGAAAACACATATATAATTACATGTTGTTCAACTTGTAGCAATGAAAATACATCCTGCATATCAGATATTTACATGACGATTCATAACAGTAGCAACATTACAGTTATGAAGTAGCAACGAAAATAATTTTATGGTTGGGGGTCACCACAACATGAGGAACTGTATTAAAGGGTCGCAGCATTAGGAAGGTTGAGAACCACTGACGTAGACCATCCATGCCAAAGATAGGATGCAAAGCCTGAGTTCTGCTTCTGCAGCCCCCTGTCCCCTAAGGAGTTAGTGTCGTGTCTGCTATTGAAGGGCCCATTGGACAAGAACATATACCTGAACGTCAGGGACCAGCTGTGGTTCCTGGTGGCAGGTGTGGACCAAGTTTCTAGGAATTAAGGCTCGCAGTCCCTCTGAGAGCCCTGTCCTCAAGGGACAGTTTCCCCAGGAGGCGCTGCTGGACGGTGACTGCTTTCTAGAGCATTAGCTAACCACTTGCCATGTGCACATTGGAAAGGCTTCCAAGTGTTGCTTTCCCAGTCTCCTCATTGTTTCGAGAAAAGACACATCTAAATGACGAGGTTTCTTAGTCATGTGGCTGTGACCGTATCATTAGAATAAAAACAAGCTTTTGGAAACTTAAGTGAAATTCAAACCCACAAAACTAGTCTCAAGTGTGGAGTCATTTGCTGAGACACTGGGCATACTATGGACCTCTTGTTTAGTCTTGACGTTAAAAAAAAAATATATATATATATATATCTCCCTCTTTTTCACCTCCTGCATGCTCTTCTGGCAGAATACAAGATTTAGTGAAGATAAAGCAATGACAGTAGAGGCCAGTGTGAGAAAAAGATGCTCACGCTGCCGGGAAAGCTGCTCCTTCACAGAGAAACTCAAGTTGTCCCTGCGTAATAATATTTTGGTGAAGGGGAGAACAGTGCGGTGTCTTATTGCTAATGACTTTGCAATAAAAATAAGTGCATTTGGTCTTCAACAGGGACCAAGGCCAGCCAGAATTTTTCATACTCATTCCATTTATCCTTTGTTTAGAAGGGGCACAGCATACCAAAGACACAGGGCTGTGGATCCAGTCTCTGCCAAGGCCCTCGGGTAGAAGGAACTGGAACTGGTGCACTCCAACCCAGATGCAATAACCCAGTTCTGCTCTCTTCGGATTAACCATCTCTTCCCCAGACTCCCCTGTCATGAACACCGCTCCGACCTATTGTTTACTTCTGGTTATTGTGGGGGAAACAGTTAATTTTACATCAAAGTGCATGGCAGATGTTGGGGAAAGAGAGATGAAAGAATGAGCTGTAGGTGAAGGTGACTGTTACTGTCACTCAAGTCTGTCTTTTGATGCCACCTTCCCCTCCCTGGACCACTTCATCTAAACTGCACCTCCCCATTCCGACCCAGGGCGTCCTGCACCCCACCTGCTGCCTTTTTCTCCAAGCATTTCTCACCGTCTAACGTATTATATATTCTCCTTGTTTCCTTCCAAGCAGAATGTGACCTCCGGGAGGGCAGGGACTTTTGTCTTTCATTGCTGTCATTGATCTTTGCAGCATCCCTAGTGCCTGGCACTTTGTCGATGTTCCGTTGACATTTGAATGAATGAATGGGCAAGTGGACAAACCACCTCCCCAAGTGCCAGGGCGAACTCACTGAAAAGCACAGGTAGTTTCAATGAGTGGCAAAGGGTCTCTTGAATCTGCATGTCTTAAGAAGAAAAAGGAAGGTTTTGCTGTTCTTTTGTTATTGTTGCTTTGGGTCATTCAAGGAAACCAGTCCCCCATATACCTTTCTCTACATTCCGCCCCCTCGTTGGGCTGTATAACATGGCTAGCAGCAGAAAAGGCATTTATATTAATTTGAAGCTGTTTCCTACAGCCTTGAAAATGTAAAGTTGCAGAAAACAGGTTTCCAATTTTCTGAACTTAAAGGATAACAATTTTAGAACAAAATGTCACTTCTAAAAGGAACATTAGGCTTAAATTATTCTGTCTTGTATATCGAAAAATGCCAGCTAAGAGTCAGATAGTAACAATTTGCACATTCAGGTCCCAAGTGGAAGAGTTTGATTTCTTATACCATGAATATGAAGTAAAAAAAATTCCTAAATCCAGGCCAAATCCCCGAAGACCTGATTAAACTGTTTCTTATTCATTTGAGGGGGAGGGGAACAATACAACCAATTTACTCTTGCCATGAAAACAATCTAATCCCATGAACTTGTAATAAGCTTTTAAAGTTTTACATTTTCAACTTTTCATTTAAGCATGGCTGCTCCTACCTAATTATGCTGATTTTGTTTAGAAGACTGGGAGCAGAAAGGGAAAACAATAATCTCAGTTAAATTTTCATTAGATTATTGCTGAGGTTCGGGGAGATTTTTCTTCTACAGAAACTGGCTGCATTTGTGCTGTGAGCATTGCTGGTCTCATAGTAGGTGCTCTGTGCTGGGGAATCACATATTTTTGCTCTTCGGTTTCATTGCCTAACAAATGAATATCATTGCCACCGAATCTTCTCAGTCCCATAGTTAAGGATGTTATACTTAAAAAAAAAAACACAAAAACTAATGAGTTTGCTTTTGGTACAGGATTTTGACAGAGCACAAAGGTTTTCTTGGAAGATGGGACAGTGGTTGGGATCCCAAATAACAAGTCCGAGGCTGGATTTCAAAGGGCTTAACCAATGAGTGTTTCAGGGCAAAGGACCTGGCGCATCGATCGGAACAGCATAGGTGTGGTTTGCAGTTGGAGCATCCAAGTGTCCGGCCCAGTGTTGAATGAACGAATTGATTTTTGAACCTCTGACCCAGTGGCTGGCTCTCAACACACGTAGGCTAGACAGTTGGGTGGGTTTTGTTCAGGGAAGTCCAGTGCTCTATTCAGAATTTCTAGGCTGCCTGTCTGGCTTTATGTAGCTTGTCTGGTACATTTAATGCTTGACTTTGAAATTGGATTTCCTCCTGTTTTTCTGCAGAAAATGCAATCCAGGCTTTTGGCAACGGCTCCGATGTCACAGTGTGGCAGCCAGCCCTCCCGGTTCAGACTACCACTGCCACGACCACCACAGCCTTCCGGGTCAAGAACCAGCCCCTGGGGCCAGCAGGGTCCGAGAATGAGATCCCCACCCATGTGTTACCGCCGTGTGCAAATTTACAGGTAAGCGCGGTGCTGACTGTCGGAGCTCACGGCTGGCGCCACCCAGGCTCATTGTCTTCACAGCCAGGCGGCGAACGACGCCCAGGTTGGAATCTTAAAAGTGCATCTTAACCGTGATACGTGGAGATACACGGGAAGTGCCATAGAGTGGAGAGAAAGCTGGACTTTGCCATTCATAGGGGGTGTGGCTTTGGTCAAGGCTCCTGCATATGTATCTGCCCTGGTGTCCTCGCCTGGAATATGGTGTGAGGGCTGGGCAGCTGGGTCCTGAAGGTTTTCATTCGTGGGGTCCAGCTAGATCAGCTGTGTGCATATGTATTAAGCTTATTTTGTGTTTTCTACAAAACAGCAGCATATTGAAAAGAAAGGAGCTTTTGGTTTTGTCCCCGACACCGCCGCTTAATCGGAATGATTTAAAACTGTGTCTAGCCCAGCCCGTGTGGCTCAGTGGTTGAGCGTCGACCTATAAACCAGGAGGTCATGGTTCAGTTCCCAGACAGGGCACATGCCCGGGTTGTGGGTTTGGTCCCCAGTGTGGGGAGTGCAGGAGGCAGCCGATCGCTGATCCTCTCTCATCATTGATGTTTCTCTCTCTCTCCCTCTCCCTTCCTCTCTGAAATCAACAAAAATATATTTAAAAATACAGTTGTCTCTAAAGGGGAACCAGAGGCAGAGCTACCAGTGAAGTGTTAGCTCAAACGTGGAGCCCTCTGGGGCTTGTCCGTCCTTGCGCAGTGAGAGGAGCTGGGAGCAGCTGCCCTGCGAGGACAGTCCAGCGGGAACGGCCCAGAGGCCTCCCTGGGGTTAATCCCGACCTTCCAGGCAGGACCACACCACACTCACAGTGGCTTCTTGACTTTCGTCACAGCAGGGTGTTTATTCTGCCCTTCCATTGATTTTCCCACAGTAAAGAGAGTCAGCTGTTTGTAGGACGGTACATACTCAGGTGCTCACACAGTATTTTCACGCGCTTTCCCTCTTGGCATGTTACGCTCCTGCGGCTGCGGGGAGATGCTATTACTGTGGTCCTGCCAGGCTGGTTCTTTCCTTCGAGGACACGGGCTCAGCGAGGTACCACTTTCGCTGGAGCCTGCGGAGCTGGTGGGTCACAGACCCAGCGCTGGGGGCCTAGGAGCCTCGTCTTCTTCTCAGGGCTCTCCCTGTATTTGGGGTAGTGCTGACTGTGTGGTGATTTCTGCCTCCTGCCCTGTGCGGAAGGGGCGTTTGCCAAGCACCGCACTGTCACACTTGTCATACTTCACACTCATTGCTGGAGCACAGCGTCCCTTCTCTCCCCTCACTCCCCCTAAGGGTCAGTCTGGCCGGAGTGCTCCCCAGCATCAGGACCTCTCCTAGCCTCAGCTTCCTCATCTGGGAGTCCAGGGGCTGGCCTCGCTGCTAGGGTTGTGAGGATTAAACGAGGTCATGCATTAGTGCTTGGGGCACAAAGAACGCTCCAGAATGGTGCTTTAGAAACGTCCCAGGCAGTGCCACTACTATATCACTGGCTACTTGGGTCCTTTACAACAGTAAACAGATGCCCGTGTTGTGCGTGCATGGGGTGGGGTGCTGTGCCAGGGAGAACTGGTGTGTTAGCGCTTATAGGTGTAGAGCGTGTTTAGCTTTTTCAAAACATTTCACCTGCTTTGTGCCCTTTATTCCGTACCAGCCCGTGAGTCAGGTGAGATAGACATCCGTCCCTTTGACAAACGAGGCCACTGAGGCAGGGAGAGGCTGGCGATCCATCCAAGCTCACACAGCAGTGCCCTGGCAGGGCTGGGATTTTTGGATCCAAAGCCAGTGTGCCTCGGCCTTGCTCCCAGGTCATGGACGTTGGCCTTATTCCATGGCCTTGGAAAACCTGGGCTCCTCTGAATTAGGAATGGACAGAGAGAAGGAAGTGAAAACTAGAAAGGAGGTCATGCAGCATTTGTCTTTCTGTGTCTGGCTTACTTCACTCCGCATCATGTCCACCAGGTCCATGCGGAATCTGAAAAAGGAGCGTCCTGAGACGCAGGGAGTAGAACAGTGGTTACAAAGGGGTGGGGAGGGGGAAATGGGGGATGCGGGGCAAAGGGTGCAAAGTTCCAGCTACGCAGGATGAGTAAGTTCTGGGGGTCTAATGGACAGTGTGGTGAGCACAGTTATCACATACTGTATTCTGTGCTTGAGATTTGCTATAAGAGGGTAGATCTTTGTTGTTCTCACAGCCCCCCAAATGGTTAACTTGATTGTGGTAAACCTTTCACAATGTATGCGTATATAAAAGCATCCCATTGTATGTCTTTCCTGTATACAATTCTTATTTCTCAATGAAATAAGAAATTTCTTATTTCTTATAACTCAAGAAATCTGGAGGGGTGAGGGGGTACAGAAAAGATGAGCAGGAAGAAGCTGTTTTGAGGGAGCCATATGCCCAGTTCTTCCTGAAGACGGTGATGCACGTGATAGGACAACACAAAGCTCATACTTGGGCTGGTTTCCTTCCGCCACCGTTCCAGGAGACAGGGTGCCAGGGAAGCCCTGAGAGTTTGCCAGCAAAACTTAGTGCAGCTTGGTCATCTCTTCAGGATGACTTAGATTAAGAATGGTGGAAAGAATCGCTGGAGGCCAGGGCTTTGATCAGGGGATGAGCAAGTGATGAGAGATGGGTCTCAGCCCATGAGAATGAGGTCTCTGGCGCTGAGTCGGGACACCTGCTTTGACGCAGGGCCTCCAGGAGATGTGTTCTCCCCTTCTGTCCTTCCTTTGCCTGCCTGGTTGTCTCCAGGTAAATCACCATTTGCCTGAGGGGCCCAGAAATATCTTCGAAGGGCGTTTGCCCGCCGCATATGTCGTTACTCAGAATAGAACCCGCTTGGGACCCATTGGTAACAGATTTGGAGAAAGTCAGCTACGTCTGGCAGCTCTAAAGTTCACCTCCCCCGAGAAGCATCCTCTTGTAATATTTTATAATGTACAATAATACGAGAAAACTCTCAGGGACTTGAGTTTCTGTCTTAACATTTGAGATAGATTTCCCCCTTGGAAGGGAAGCAATAGAATAAACATTTTCAAAAAGTCAGCTTCGGAGGGTAATTATCAACACACCAAACCCAGTTCTGTTTGGGGAAACGGTGGCCTGGGGTGCGTGCGGTGCACCCAGGACTCATCTGTGGTTGCCATGAAAGGCTCTGCTTTTAAAAAGGAAGGTTGATTGATTTGTATGAAATGTCATGGAAATGTCCAAGGGCCGGCCCCCTGAGGTGCTAAATGACCAGGTTCTGGGTAACCCACCACACTCCCGTGTCGGGATTCATTGGCAGTCGTATTAGTAACAAGCGTGACACAGGCGATGCTATTGTTGGCACATCCCTTTGACTCTGTACAAAACGGTCACATGAGAAACAAGGCAATATTTAAAAGCCTACCAATTATTTCATCTTCTGCGCACTTGAGTGGTCTGGTAGCTGGAAAAAGCTCAGGATACGCAAGCCAAGTGGATGGTGCTTGTCATTTATATGAAGTAGATATTCGGGGGAGATGCAAGTATTGGAAAAATCTCTCTTTGGCATCACTCCACTGTTTATCTCTAGTGGCATAAGGTGAAGACCACTCAAAGTGGCATTTGTGGGCCCCCGATTTCCATGGTCAAATAGGGTTATAGAGACTAGGTAATAGAGGCTTGGGAGTAGGGCTTAGAACCCCTGAGAAGTTTAACTCCCTCTGCTGCTTTCCTGGAAAGAGCTAGGAAGGGTGATTGAGAGGAGAAAGCCTGATAGAGCAGGGCGTACTCTCAGGCCTAGCAGGATGGGTCTGGGATAGTTTCGGGCAGTGTGTGAGCTCTGTAAACAGTGCAGGCCATATTCAAAGTCAGTTGTTTTGTTTGTGTTGGGAGCCAAATAAAACATATCCGTGGATGAGATGTGGAGGACCAGATCTCAAGTTCAAGTGCTGGCCCCCGTCCTCATGGGACTTTTAAAGCAGCTTTCTCAGTCATAAAAGATGTGAGCAGGGTCCCAATGGATGGCCTTTGCAAGAATGCTTACTGCTAAAGTCAGCAATGCAGAGGCCAGCTGTCCCCTTTCCCCTCAATGATCACATCATCTACTTTGGTGGTCAGGCCATGCTAGCTCTAGGGGTCCCACAGCTGGGTCACTGATGGCCCTCTGTGGGCCATGGGGTGGGCATCATTCTCCAGCAGAGGACCTACAACATCCACTGGATTTCAGTGTGAGGCCACACCTCCCTGGCCTCCTGGGAAAGCCTCACTCCAGGCTCTTCTTTTTCCAGAGTACAGTTTGGAGCTTAGAGCAATGAGCTGGGCCCTTGTAGGCTGCAGCACCACCTTTACAGGTTGATAGGTGTGGAAAGGGAGGCAGGATTTGCCCATCTTTAATACCTAACACATGTGACTCCTACATAGAATATTTGAGTATTGAATTTGAATATGGAATACTAGAGACCCGGTGCACGAAACTCATACATGGGTAGGGTCCCTAGGCCTGGACTGCCATCAGGCTGGGGCCTTCCTTCATTCCACGCCACCCCCTGGTGGTCAGCGCATGTCATAGCGAGCAGTTAAACTCCTGGTCGGTTGAACTCCTGAGGGGACAATTTGCATATTAGCTTTTTATTACATAGGATTAGCATACTGCCTTAGAACATTGAAAATAAGCTCTATCTGAAACAAGACATTGCATCCTGGAAGAGCTGTGTCTCAGGAGACCTCGGCAAGGCCCATTCGTACCGGATAGGGCCAGACCAGCCCAGGAATGATTTCAAAACTCTTCTCAGGGCCAAACCCCAAACGCCTGGATGTGGCAGGAGGGCGATTATCCAAACCTGCTAAGTACCCAGGACTCCACTGGCTGTGACCATGTGGAAACCTGAAGTGTTGAGTTTTAAAAGGAAAGCTGCCAGTGGGTGTTCTGTAAATCATTGGTGCCAGCAGACTGACCCCATTATGTCAGCTAATCCTGGAAATACAGGAGGCAAATTTAAATCTTCCAGCATGAAGCACTTAATCAATATTCTAAATGTTTCCCTTGCAATTTATGCTGGCAGGGCAATGGGGCACTTTGGCGTCCCGTTAATCTTCCACTGGAGAAGAGGTGCTTATGCGCAAGGCTAGGGTGCTAGGGGTTCGGATGGCTGGTGGGCGGGCAGGAAGCTGCAAGGGGAGAAGAAAGTACTTATTTCTAGACCAGGCCCT
Organism: Myotis davidii; assembly: GCF_000327345.1. Lineage (NCBI taxonomy): Eukaryota > Metazoa > Chordata > Mammalia > Chiroptera > Vespertilionidae > Myotis > Myotis davidii. The sequence goes on along the minus strand of NW_006383012.1, from coordinate 6,412,394 downwards.
TGGCATGGGGCCGCTCATTCCCTGTACTCACACTGCCCCTTCCAGCGGGCAGATCTAGCCAGTGGGCACCTCCTCAGTGCTCTGTCACCTGTGGTCGACAGCCTACGATTTGCAGGAAAGAGTAGGAGCTTGAGTGTTAGTTGGACCTGAGTGAAAATCCCAGCTCACTTCCTATTGCTTGTGACCTGGGGCAGGTTTCTTACCCTCTCTGAATGTGTGCTGTGAAACATCACCCACCTCTTGGCTTTGTTGTGAGGATAGAAGAACTAGTGCCTGTATGCAGAGGGCCCAGCAGGACTTGCCAACCCACTGCACTTGGTAAGTGGCTGCCACGCTTACTGAGATTGAAGAGATGCCTTAGAGCTTTAACACTGGACACCGGGGCTGTGAAGGATGGGCTGTTCCCAGGGGCTGGGGGCCATGGAGGGAGAAGTAATGGAGCTCCTTAGGTTTTGCTTCCTTAAGTTGTAAGAACTGTTTGAGCCAAGTGATATCCTGCTGGTCATTGTAGAAAGTCCCAAGGAAGGAGGCAACAGGGTGGGATGGACACCAGGCTAAGAAGGAAGGGAAACCACAAGGTCATAAACAAAGAACCAGGTCTGAGGGGCTAGAACTGCCCCAAATCTACCTCTCTGTGCCCAGAAGGGTTCTCCTGGGAGCTACGTCCTCACAGTCAGCTCCTTGGGGCCGTGACTTGGAGCAGGGACAGTAGTCAGATCTGGGTCCAGCCTGAGTACAGTCAGATCTTGACTGTCTGCCAGGGGCTGTTGCCACGTCTCTCTAACCAGTGCTGACATTGGGAAGAGGTGACACAGTTGTAAATAGAAAACGCTCTTCGTTGCAGAGAAGATGGTGTTTGAGAACTAGCCCTGCCTCTCAGCCTCAGAGTCCCAGATTTTGCAGCCTTGCTCATACCTGCACTCCACCAGTACTGTTGTTGGCTTAATGCTTATCTTCACTCTCAATGACTAGGTATCCTGTTAACAACGTTTGTGAAACACATGTGAATCGGTGCGCTAGCTCTCGACATAGAGATTAAATTGAAAACAGTGCAGATGTTGGCCACCTAAATAATGTCATATACACCAGTGGTCCCCAGACCCCACTTTGGGAATCCTTATGAGCAACCTAATCATATGACAGACCCCAGAACTATTCGTTTTGACAACCTGCATCACCTGTGCTTTGTATGGTCTGGTGTTAATAAAGCAAATGTGCATATTTGAGTCCAGTACTGATCTAGGCACATTATATACATCAATGTATATAAAAGCCTAAGTGACCATTACAACCGGTCGACCAAACAACTGGTCAACTGGTCACTATGATGTGCACTGACCACCAGGGGGCAAATGCTCTATGCAGGAGCTGCCCCTGGTGGTCAGTGTGCTCCCACAGCCAACCTCCCATGGCCAGCCAACCTCCCACGGTCCCTCCCCTGGGCCCGGTCAGTCCCAATCGCTGGCCAGGCTGAGGACCCCACCTGTGCATGAATTCATGCACCGGGCCTCTAATATGTGTGTATGTATATGTATTATACATATTATATGTATATACAGTATATACATGTTGATGTCTATGCATATACATACACACATATTAGAGGCCCGGTGCATGAATTCATGCACCGGGCCTCTAATATGTGTGTATGTATATGCATAGACATAAACATGTATATTCTGTATATACATATTATATGTATATACAGTATATACATGTTGATGTCTATGCATATACATACACACATATTAGAGGCCCGGTGCATGAATTCATGCACCGGGCCTCTAATATGTGTGTATGTATATGCATAGACATAAACATGTATATTCTGTATATACATATTATATGTATATACAGTATATACATGTTGATGTCTATGCATATACATACACACATATTAGAGGCCCGGTGCATGAATTCATGCACCGGGCCTCTAATATGTGTGTATGTATATGCATAGACATAAACATGTATATTCTGTATATACATATTATATGTATATACAGTATATACATGTTGATGTCTATGCATATACATACACACATATTAGAGGCCCGGTGCATGAATTCATGCACCGGGCCTCTAATATGTGTGTATGTATATGCATAGACATAAACATGTATATTCTGTATATACATATTATATGTATATACAGTATATACATGTTGATGTCTATGCATATACATACACACATATTAGAGGCCCGGTGCATGAATTCATGCACCGGGCCTCTAATATGTGTGTATGTATATGCATAGACATAAACATGTATATTCTGTATATACATATTATATGTATATACAGTATATACATGTTGATGTCTATGCATATACATACACACACACACACACACACACACACGAGGTCAGTGCCATTGTTATTCCCATGTTTTTGGCAGCAGCCCTGAGACTTGGCGAGGCCGGATGGGGAGAGAAATGTAAAGCAACCTTTGCCTCTCTGTGCGCTCTCAGTGGCTACGCTGCATCCCCTCAGTCAGAGCACTTTACCTTTTTGTCCTGGATAACATTATCCATTCGGCATAGATGACAGCAGTCCCTACATTCTCGCTGAGCATCTGGCAGCTTGAAGGGCCCGGCTGGTTCATAAACCGGCATAAAGAAAGGTAATGATGCCTATTCTGACACCAACTGGCGTCCTGCAATACAGCTCAATTCTGACACGAGGCCCGGTGTTGGCACAGACTCCCCAGGTAGAGGACACGGTCCCCTGCAAGGCTGCCCTGACTTCAGATGCCAGCCACATTGTAGGGGTCCTCAGGCCTCCTGCACTCTAAGCAGCTACAAATTCCGGGGTTCACTCCCACAACCCCCTCCGGTTCAACAACTCAGACCTCAGGAAGGCACTCTACGTCTGATTTTAGGTTTATTGTCAAGGCTACAGATCAGGACTAGCCAAATGGAGAGACATAGGCTGAGCTCTGGGAGGATCCCAGTGGGAGCTCCTGCTCCCTCCTCTGTAGAATGTAGGGACATCTCCCTCCCAGCACATCACTGTGACCACCAGCCAGGAAGCCTCGACACGCTTCAGTCCTCCGAGCAGGCTACACCTAGCATTTCCTTTGCGTAGTGGTCTCCTCAGAAGGAGCTGACTTCCCCACTCCGGGAGAAATGAGCTGGGTGGGGGGAGTCTTCCCCAGCAGCAGTGCTAAGCTGCAGGACCCCCCACTCCCCACCCCTACCCAGCCTGCTTCTGGGCTACACTGGAAGCCTCACAGCAGAGCCCTGGACCCGCTGCCAAGGAGCCCCGGGCCCTCTGTGATGGGCCTGGCTGCTCCCAGCACGCAGCGGCTGCCAGCGGCCTCCTGGGGCTTAATCTCACAGGCTCAGGTGCCAGCAGATGAGCTCAGAGGAAGCCGCGGCCCCGCGTCCACCCACGTTAGCCCGGGGAGGAAAGAGGCTGTTGTAAAAACACTTTTTGAAATAACTGCTTAGAGAGCATTTTCAAAGCCCTTCATCCCGGAGAGCGCTTGAATTCGGAGCTCAAAATCGAGTGTCACTCCGACAAGCCCGCTCAGAATTGAGCGTTACTCCGTGAACACTGCCACGCAACCCAGCAAGCCGAAATGCATGTCCAGTTGTGGATTCAAACCCTCCTGGAAACGGAAGCTCGCAGGGTATGGCTGGTACCAAAAACCAGGGATTTTATCTTAGGGGCCAGGTTTCATTCCAGGCGTGCGTATCTCGGAGCACAGGGTCGTACATGGTAGTCATTTGCTGGGTTGACAGGACAAAGTACCGCAGATGGGGTGGCTTAACCGTAGAGCTTTCTTTCTCGTCTTTCTGGAGACTGATAATCCAAGATCAAGGTGTCAACAGGTCTAGTTTCTCCTGAGCCCTCCCTCCTTGGCGTGCACATGGCTGCCTCCCTTCTGTGTCCTCACGGGGCCAATTCATGTCTCAAGGACACCAGTGCGCCTTGATGCAGGCCCACCCGAGTGTCCTCATTTTAGCTTAACTACCTCTTTAAAGACACCATCTCCAAATAGAGTCCCTTTGCGGGGGGGCTAGGACTTCCGCCTGTGAAGTTTGGAGGGACCTAATTCAGCCCATAAAGGGCAGGTCCTCAGTAACTGAACACCTGTCATTTTCAGAATCTCACTTTCGGGGCAAAGGTAAGGGGATAACAGGCTATTAGCACAGCAAGCCTTTCCTAGTCCACGGGGTCCTGCTCCGTGTCGTTTGTGCAGCCTTTGAACCCACAAGAGGAGACCTGGCTTGGGGCTAATGCTGTGGATGAAGGAGAGCGATCAGATTTCGGGCTGCTGCAAACTTAATTCAGGTAATGATTTCTCCGTGATTGGCACGTTTGCATTGTAGCCAACTTCGGTTCCGCGTATTGTTAGAATACACAATACTGTAATTGAAGATTATTTTATCAGCACGAAAGGCTTTTATAATTCATTTTAAAAAGTTGTAATGGGCTCGAGCGTCTTTAGTACGGTTTAATAATATAGCCTTTTACGGCTGACTGTAAAATTTCAGATTACGGTTTTAGCGATTATGCCATCCTATTTTACAGTTTAATAATTGTTCAAATGAAGAAGAGTGAAGTTCCTAAATACCAGCTTAATGACTTAGAAAAATAGCCTTCCTCCGAATTTGAACGAACACCTCGAACGAACCCAGACATCACCTTTCCAACGAAGGCAGATCATGGCCCCTATTTTTCTCACCCACAAAGCCCTCCCAATGAAGCACAGGTTGTGCGGCATCTCTCGGTGCTAGTTCTTCTCTCCTTCTTTTCTCGTTTTTCCCTCCTCTCTGGAGCTAGAATAAGCCCGTTCGCCAAGCAGGAGGTGAACTCCTGCTAGGCCAGAAGAGCATCTGCAGGAGCAGGGCGGACATTGGGTCTCTTGCGAAGGTCCTTCATGTTACAGGCGGCCCCTTGTTCCTACCGCGTCAGCCCGGGCTCCTAACTCTAATAAAGCCTTGTGAAGCCTCCAGATGACGCTTGCTTCACCGTGCTAGGAAGCGAGTGGCAAAATTGGGATCCCTAAATTCTGACATCATCGTATACCATCACGAGGAATAACGAAAGTGTTAGCATACAGCACCGGGAAGAAGACACTATGTCATGCCGTCCTTGGAATTATACTCCACGTTGGTGTGTTTCTGGGAATCTCCAGGGGAAAGTTGTCAGACGACTGAAGGCAATCACAGAGGCCCTGGACCATTGCACTAACATGGTTACCATGGGGACGTGGGCCACGGCTTGGGAACGCAGTCCCGGGACCCGTGGGCACGGTGCGGTTTTTGAAGGGCCCAGTGTTGTTCCACAAAAATGGCAACAGGCAGGGGGAGTCCCAGACGGCTGGGCTCCTTTCTCTCGGGGGTGCATTCCAGGAGCTCGGGGCTCACAGCCCATTTCCACTCTGTGTCATAAACAGCGGTGCCTGGTATGTGAGTGGCAGGGAGGCTGGCTCTGAGCTGCCCACAGTGGCTAGAAATCCTCTCTTGCGTCACCTTGAAATGATACGGGCCCCCTTCCCTCTGGCTCCCACTCGGCTCTCTAGTTCCCTCACCCTTCTCTGTCAGCCCCAGAGAACTTCTAGCTGAAAGGAGGTGTTGGTCGGAACAGCGTAAGGGGCTTTAGATATCTTTTGCCAGGTCACGGTCACCGCAGGAAGGATGATGCCACAGGTGAATTCCCTTCTTGCTGGCCACGGGGGTAGGCATTTGCTGCAGGCTCCAGATGTTGTCTCTACCTGTTACCTGCCGCAGCTGTGACAACCCTGTGTCAGAACAGGGCTAGCGGGAGCAGCTAGTGATTCTGGGGTCCTGTGGAAAGTAGAGGCAGCAGTATCATTCCTCTCACTCCAAAACCAAGCTCACTGTTAGATAATATAACGGAAGCACGGGCAGTGCCGCAGCTCGACAAGGGATCATGCAGACGAAAGGCCAACAACAGTGTGTCTCGGTTAGTTCTCCAAGTTGCTCTTTAAAAAAAAAAAAAAGGAAAAGAAAAAGAAGCTGCTGTGCTTAAGAGTAGATAATACGGAAGGCTCGGGGTTTTTGTGACAATAAACTCAGACCTTCCTGTGGGCTCGATGACAAGTAGTTTAATCTCCTTAATCTTGGATTCATCATCTGTAATATGGGAATAATGAGGAGGACCGCCTAGGAGGGCTGTGATAATTAAACAAATTAAAATTCTTCGGCACAGTAACAGAGCCTCCAGCACAGTAATTATTTTATCTTTTTTTTTTTTTAATCTTCCTGGTTGGTCTGTGCCGACCATGAGACAGAGGAAGCCTGTGCTAAAGGGACCCTTAGCCCCAACTGCATCTGGGAAATAAACTTGGGCGTCAGGTAGGGGGTGTGCCCTGCGGAAGCGGGACTTCGGTTGCACTGATTTTTTTATGACCACCCATTTAGGATGTCTGTTCCTGAACATTTTTTTTTTAAAAAAAACCAATTTTCTTCTAAAATAAAGAATAACTAAAGGAGGGGGATGGTAGGGGGGAGGCCCCTCAGTGCCTTTCTGGAAAGAGCTGTTAGGCCATCTGCACCTGTGGTCCACAGGTGGTCATGCTGGCCCATCGGAGGGACAGTAATCAGCAGCTGGCCCCAACTGCATCTGGGAAATAAACTTGGGCGTCAGGTAGGGGGTGTGCCCTGCGGAAGCGGGACTTCGGTTGCACTGATTTTTTTATGACCACCCATTTAGGATGTCTGTTCCTGAACATTTTTTTTTTAAAAAAAACCACTTTTCTCTTAAAATAAGAATAACTTAAGGATGGGGATGAGTAGGGGGGAGGCCCCTCAGTGCATTCTGGGAAGAGCTGTTAGGCCATCTGCACCTGTGGTCCACAGGTGGTCATGCTGGCCCATCGGAGGGACAGTAATTCAGCAGCTGGACAGTTGTTTAACCTGATTTCTGGGTAATGAACATGCTTAATAAAAAGGAATAGGGCATCTGTATCATCCTGGCTATAAATATGCTCTCTTGTTCTGGGTCACCTACGAGAATACCTCTGAGCATACTTAGATCAGGTACCATAAATAAATCCAATTTCTTGCATCCCCCACTGACCTCCTATCATTAGGACTTCTAACCAGCCGTGCCTCCCAGAGTGATCGGCACTGCCTTGCGCTTGAGCCACGGAGCTGACCGATGGGAGGACAAAGGCTCCGGTCCTCTGGGGGGTGAGGTTCAGTGAAGAGCTTCCCTCCCCTCCTATAGAAGGCCCAAGAGGAGTTGCACCATGGATGAGGCTGTCTAGAGAGGAATCTGGGGATGGGTCAGGAGGGGACATCCTGGGAGGGTTCCCCACAGTGGCTGTCCCCTGCCTGCCCATTTGCTGCAAGCACGTCAGGTAGGATATAAGAGGGCTTCATCTCTGGGCTCTCTGGGAAAAACACCAAAAACATCAGGACTAGCTTAACCTCTGACCCCCAGCAGAAGTCACATTTGCCCATGTTGCTCTGATGGCCAAGGTGAGACTTGGGGGGACCCTCACCCCAAGTGCCGTGCTCCCCTTGACAGCTACTTGGTTGAGTCAGGGATGCCTGAGCTGATTGTGTGACCTGGGGCTCATTACTGCCCCTCGGAACCCTCCTCAGTGATCCCTGGGAAATAGGAACTCCTTCCGAGGGTTGATCTAAACATGGGTTTCAGAGTTGACACCAGGCTCAGATCTCCGCACAGCCACCCCAAGCTGCACAAGCATGGGCAAGCCCCAGCCCAAGTACAGAGCCCCCCATCTGTACAAAGGGGAGGAGTGCTCCCCTAAGAAAGTCCTCCCAGTCCTGGGGGGCACTCAGGACCGTGTGGCTGGGGTCCCTGGCAGCAAAGGCTGTTATGAAGAGTGATTGTCACCGTCATCATCTCTGCCAGCCTACTTGCTTTTCCTCTATTTTCTAGCATATTTTTCTCTGTCTACCAGAAGCACATTTTGTAAGCAGTTTTTTAATGTTTTGCTGTCACCTTATTTTCCGTGGCACCAAGAGCGCTCCATCTTCCGAAACAGCATGAACAAAAGCTCGGGGTCCGTTCTGTCTCCAGACCTCGGCGTTTTCTATCAAAACCTAGTTAGTGCCATAAGTCACGGAGCCATTCCGGGGCCGCCCTCAGCCGCACGTAAACGCACGGGAGCACCGCGGCTTAATAAATACCGTCCGATGGTGGTGAGGATGCGTGCGGGATGAGATGGGCTTCGTGCACTTCTCATCGGGGACCACAGTGAATCTTCCGTTGTGCCTGCACATTTGCATTTCTGACGCGCATTTTGTGAAAACAAATGTTTCACTGCAGGGCCGGCCCTCGCGTTGCCTGTGCTCCCTTATGGCTGAGTGTCTGCTCTACAAACACTCCCCCGACCCCACCCACCGCCAACCCAAAACGCCTTTCACCCATTGTTGGGAAAAATCACACTGTTCATTGGGCATAATTTTCTAAAATACAGCTGAAAATTGCTCCTTATCTGAATATTTTACTAATCAAGCAAGTTAACTGTGAACTGAAAACACAGTTCCCTGAGGTTGTGGGCAACATGACTTTGCCCCAAGTTTGAGAAAAGTACAATGGATGTCAGGTGATCTGTGGAGTGATGGGGAGGAGGGAGGCCGCCGCAGTGCTTGTTAAGGTCCCTGCTGTAGACAGTATCTGCACACAACACCATCTGCCATTAGTGTTAAATTATAAGTGCGGGGCTGCAGCATCCCTTTCATGGGACTGACAGGCAAGCCCCAGGGGCTGCTTAGCTAATGGAGGACTGTTGGTAAATCTTACAGGACTGTCTCTGTCTCAGGGCATTCATCTTTAAGTCCAGGGAAACACAAAAGATCACAGGCCAGATCTACTTAATATTAATGATGACGAGCCAAATTAGCTTAAGCCTTTGCTCCCACCCCTGTCCGAATCCAAGAACCACCAGCACAGGGAGCACAGAAAAGCTAAGAGATCCTCAAGAACAGAGTTTAAAAGGACTTTCCCACCCATTGCATCGTAACCAGCTCCACACAGCAGCCGACCTCTCCATTCCCCTGTAAACATCAAGTGCCCAAGACAGACAGTGCCCAGATGACTGGCCTCTCTCCTGCCTGCCTCTGTGCCTTGCTCTGCCCAGTGGAGAGGCAGGCGCGGAAGAGCCAGGAACATTTATTTGTTCGCAAACCTTTCTGTGCTGTTGAAGTTGGTATGTTCCCCACATCATTGAATTCATTATTACAAGAATGATTGAAATAAGAGTACAAAAGAAAGCATAGTTGCTTCAAGGAAAAATAAGTTGAATATATTGGAAAGGGCCAATTCCTTAAAAAAACAAAAAAAGCCTTTGGATTAGGTGTGAGCAAGAGAACTATAAAGGACTGCGAAAAATTAGAAGAATGCAGAGTAGGCACTGAGATTCCTCTGTGGGTATCAAACAAATGTCCCTCCTGTTTATAAAAAACTAAGACTGGAAATAGCAGACTGTGACTTATAAGTGTGGCTCATGCAGAACATAAGCCAGGAAACTCCAATCAGCTAACTCTTTCCTTAAAAAACTTTTTAAAGGGGGCAGCCTTGCTCATGTATCCAAAAACCAGTAAATCACACATTCAGATCTTAAAATTTTGATACAACGGAATACTACTCATCCTTAAAAAGGGAGAAGTCCTGCAATCATTGACAATAAATGAGTCTGAAGGACATTGCGCTAAGTGAAATAAGCCAGTCACAGAAGGATAAACACTGCATGATTCCACTGACACAATGTGCCTAAAATCGGTAAACTCATGGAAGCGAGGGATAGAATTTTGGTTACTGGGTGCTGGGGGAGGGGAAGTGAGGAGCTGCTCATCAACAGGTGTACTGTTTCAGTAATGCAAGATGAATTAAGTCCTAGATCCTTTATGCAGCCAAGTGTACAGTACTGGATTGTATACTTGAAAAATTTTAAGAGGGTAGATCTCATGTTAAGTGTTCTTACCACAATTTTAAAAAGAGAAGCTTTGAAATTTGAAAAAAACTTTGATGCCAGTGTAAAATTTCCAAGTGATGTCATGATTTTGCCCTTGAACATAATTTCTCCGTTGACCAGTGACCTATGTATGGGCCCAGTCCTTAGTCCTGTCAGGTGAGAGAGTTTTCTACTGTAGGCTCAACCCAAAGAGCTCAGTTCAACTTGGAATTCAAGGACTCTCAGATTCTGAAACATGAATACACATCACCTTCAAGGCCATCTCCTCCCTCTCCCCTACTCTTCCCCTTCCCCCCCCCCCCCCCAACCTAGCAACCCAACTGGCATCTGAGCCTGAGGTTTTCCTGATAAGAAAGCGCCATCAGGCCTCCAGACCTTTCCTCACCCCTATCTTATGATCAGGTCCAACCTGCCCAGAACCTGCCAGACTAACATATCTTGACACCCTGTGGCCCTTCCTAAACCCCGCTGAGTGAAGTATCTTTATATGGCCTTCTCCGAGCTTAATGTAATGAAAGCCTTTGGCTGAAGTTCAGGCAGTGTGTAGACACAGTGTCTTGGAGGGCGCAGATAGAAGAGACAGGGCAGAAAAGCTGCCCAAGGATGCTCACCACGCCCTTCTCAGAAGGACACTTGCCCCATCTCTCCCTTGCCCTCCTCATCCCCCTCAGCCGTTCCTGAGCTGTGCCAGGGTCCACGGGGCTGGCAGAGGTTAGTGTGCATAAAATGGATCCCTTCCCTGCCAAGCCTGGGGGCTCAGAGCAGGCCTTATTTATGCGTCCACTTGTTTCACGTAGCGGATTTTACTGCGCATTATTCAGACCAGTGGTTGCAAGTGGTTGTTACCAAGTTTGTAGGCAAAACAAATCACCCGGAAGGCGAGTTTCAAAATGGACAGTGGAAGGGGTTTTAGAAAAGCTGGTCAACTGCTTGTGACCAGACCGGCCGTAAAACCTCCCCTGGCTCTCCCAAACCCAACTGGCAAAACCCGAAAAGCTGAAAAGAGTGTCAGACTGCAGAGTGCCGGGGCGACCACCATTACTTGGCTGGAATGCAGCAGCCGGCAGCTTCTTGTTTATTTATTTTTTTATTGTGCAGAAATGACCAGGCAAGCACATACCAAAAGCACAATGGAATTGTTATGTAGTAAGTACTACCCATAAAATCAGGTGGATATACCTGCGTTAGCAGGCACAGAGGCCACTGTGGGTGGGTGAGTCGATTTTGTTGAAATGCAAGTGCAGACTCTGAAGCAGGCTGGTCTGCTCAGTATCCTTCGGAATGAGGGGGCGCACCCTTCCTCCTGCGTTTTTGTCTTAAAAGAAAACGTAAGGTGCGTAGATTTAAACTGAGAAACGCTGTGAGTGCTGGACTATTTCGGGAAGAACTCACGCAGATGTTTTTCTGTAGCAAAGGTCCGTCCGTGCTGCGGAAGAGACGCATTCGCTCATGAACTGCTATTGACAAGGATGATAGATGCAGCGAGGTACTTAGTGAGCGCTGGAGAGCAGAGTTGATTGCATTTTACAGTCTCTGTATTTCTCTGTTTATTGCTTGTATTCTGTCATTAAGCAAACAGGTTCCTAATATAGCAAATCTCTCTAATCAGTAAAGCGAGGGAGAAAAGAACCAGAAGCATCGTTAATTACGAACATTTGGCTGCAGCCTGGACAGTCTGTTGCTATTGGATCGGGCAGCTTCCTCGGGTTTAATTTTCTGGAGGTAGAGCAGAAACTGGCTTTTCTTAGGCGTGGAGGCGAGTGGAGAAATGTTGCATGCCCCGCTGGCTGACAGCTACCTAAAAACCTGAGATTAAACACTGGCTTCTCTGCCGAAATGGATTCCCGGGGCTGAAATGCCAGGTTCCAAGTGGGTGCACTTCTAAGTCTCCGATTCCATAAACAGGGCCAGCGCGCTGCTCCAAAGCCCACCGCCGCCGGGCCCCCGGGGCCGGGGAGCCTACTGTGGGCAGAACTCCTGTGCGCATGCGCAGAGGCCGAGGCGGGGCTGGCCTGGGAGCTGTAAATTATGTGTGTTTCTGTGCGGGAAAGCCATAGCACCAGGGCAGGCTTTCCAAATGCTAATCACCGGGCTAAAAAGCCAGGGGAATCGACAGCCGGACTCCAGGTAGCAGAGGTTAACAGCATCTAATGCATTTCTTAACCCTCTAGTGCCAGGGACCGGGGAGGTCTGGCCCCGCAATGACGGGGCCGTGGAAATTCTATTACGTGACGTGCCTGGACTTGCAGATGACTGCCGGTGACAATTTTATGAAACTGCTGGACAGGCTCACGAAGTGGCTAAAGACCAGGTTCCCCGGATTTCCAGAGAGAGAGTGCCAGGCTTCTGGTTTGGGGCAGGTTTCTCCAGGATCCTTTTCATCTCTCCGCTTTCAAGAGGAGAGCCTGGTGGTTCTGTGCTTTGGTGGTGGCGTCTTCCCCCGCCGCCGCCATGTCACAGTGAATTAGCTGGTAGGGAAGCCCTCTTTCCTAAGAGAGATTAAATAATGCATTTTTCCACGGGCTGGAACAATGGTTAAAATTGACTTGTAGAAAAATGAATCCGTTCTCTTCTTCTTCCCTGGCTCCTTTTTAGGAGATGTCATGTTTTAGAGTCACACACTGTACGGTTCCGTGTCTGGGGCGCGTGTCTCTAAGGAGCAGGCTGCCTTGGGCGACCTTGAGCGCCATGCCGGCACTTGCGCTGTGACACTTTTGGTTTTATCGGTTAGAACCCGGCGATAAAAGGGGTTCTCCTTCCAGTTTCTGGCTTACCTTATATCTTACAGGATCTAATTTTTTTTAAGCTGTTCTGGCCCCGTCTCAGTTTCCATCAACTGAGACAGCATTTAAAGTATGTTAAATACTCTTTGCAAGAGTGGAAAGTGGTGGTGGGGGCGGGGGCGCCCTGTAATTGGATGTTAGCATTTATCATACCTGACTAGCAGACAGTGATCGCTTGATGATGCTTTAAAAAATGCTCAGGGAGAAAGCCTTTAAATAGCAGGCTGTTCAGGCTTCTACAAGGGCCTCAGGAGCCAGGTTTTCTGAGGTGGGCTGTGGAGGCAGCTTTCTGACCTCGGGGTCACTGGTGGGGTTCAGACTGTATATAGGACCGATAAGCATGCAACCAGCCTGACATGCACCTGGTTAGAGTCCCAGGCTCTGCCCCTCCATCCGCAGCCCATGAACCCTGAGAGGCGCTGGACGTCCAGCCTGTCACTCTGCCTGTAGCTGGTGAAATTCTGTCTGCACAGATCAGACTCACAGACCTTCCTGTGGTCCCTGCTCAGGTCTGCACCAGACCGCTCCGTCGGAAGCAGAGCACTTCACGGCCTGTGTGCGTGGACCGCTAAGCCTCTGGAGTGCTACGTGCATCTGTGGGCTGGGAAGCAGGAGAGAGGGTGGTCCCCCAGAGCATCTGGAGGGACCTTGCTGTCCATTATTACTTTTACTCAGCATTTCATCCACTTACGCCAACCTGAAGGGTCCTCCAGGGCAGAAGAGCTTGGGGCGGCTGCCTCCAGATTTAGTGGGGCTACAGGGAGACAAAGCCAGAAGGTGACCATTTCCTTTCCATAGAGGCCACTCTGGGGGAAGAAGAGACTTTACAGACTTGGAAGTGGTCTAAATCAGCGGTCACCAACCGGTGGTCCCTGGACCACTGGTGGTCTGTGAGGTCCAAAAGGTTGGTGACCGCTGGTCTAAATGCATCTTCCCACGTGACTGAACACTTACCCCAGCCACTCCCAGATGGAGGGCAGGAGGCTGGGAAGTTAGACCTGTGCACGTCTACCAGGTTGTATGCCTGCAGTCCTGTACACAGATGAACGCTCAGTGACTAATGAGGACCAGAAATATATCTATGGAGGTCCATAGTCCACCTAAGAAAACCTGTTAAGACGGGAGACTTCTAGTGTAAGGCGTACAGCTGATAAGTATCTAGGGTTGTGTATACGATGAGGAAAACGCTGGGTGCTGAGCTAGTGATGCAGACCCAAGTGGGAAGGAGGCCGGCCTAGCCCTTGGGACTCTTAGAGGCCACTGTGGGCAGCGCAGCTGTGGGCACACGTCCAGAAACACCTCGAAGTTGTCGTGTGTTCCAGATTAGAAGTCAGGCTGCCTTCTCTGCACATTTGAGTGAACTTCTTAGTTATGCAAAGGCCTTCAACAAAAGTTTGTGTCTTTTGTAGATTATGGCCTAGGAAAGAAAAGACAGAATGTGATGTTTTAGGGTCATTTTGGTGTCTGGGCACAATTCCAATTTATTTCTCAGACAGAAATAAAACACGTGAAGAAGTTCTACACATTTTTCTCTGCAGGTAACAATGCCAGAGACCAGATGTGCTATTAATATAGATTAAAAGCAGGCTTCGGAATAAGGTTCAATTCCGCTTCCAATTCCCCCTCTGATCTTCTTATATAACATTTAGTGACCTTTGAGCAGCCTGGGGGTGCTTTCCCGTGTCTTACTCTTGATGCCTGTTTAAAGGTTTCCATTTCATACTCACAGCTGGCATATGCAAATACAAGTAAAAGATTATGATGCCTCCCAAGTAGCATTATGGCCAATAAATTACTCCTTGGGTAAAGATGCTATCATTTTAGCCCGTGTGTCTTCAGTGAGTGGCAGAGTCTTCCTACAGCAGGCCCGGGCGTGCCTGCCAGTGCCATTCCCACGGGACTGCTTGCCCAGATGCTCCTGATTCTGGTGTGATGCCCAACCAGGTTCATCCTGGTGGCAGATGAGCTCTTCGACATGCGGTGCCACTGGGCTATTTGGGTGGTGGAGGTCCTGCGAGGGGTTGTGTGGGTTTGGGGGCAGGGAAGGCATGCCAGGGTTCCCTGGGAGAAACACGGTAAAGTGGGAAAGAGCACAGTTTTGTTCAAGATTTTGAGAGACCTGCTGTGTCCTGATTCCCAAGTAAATTGCTGTGTGGTCTTGGATAAGTCACTTAACTTCTCTGCACCCTAATTGTTTACTTTCATAAAACAAGGAGGCTGCACCCGGTCAGCAGTTTTCATTGCGATTGTGTGAGTAATGGAACCTTTCCTTCAACTCGGTTCTCAGGGACAGCCCAGCGGAGACTTGTTCTGGTTGTATGGAATTAGGGAACATATAGCCTCACAGCTCAGCCCCCTGGCGACTGAGTGTTAAGAATGCTGGATCGGGCGTCTGTTATGCCCGCAAAATTCCTCGAGAAGACCTCCTGTCCTGTCAGGCAGTGAGTGTTTTACTCACCAGAGGGCAGCCCCATGGGCCCAGGGACTCCATCCTTTTGTTCATATCGCGATTGGAAAATAGCTTGGTAAGTGTTGACTGGAGCGATGAATAAGCAAATGAACAAACAAGTTTTAGGAGCACCTATGTCTATATTACTAATACATGGGGATTTTTATTGCAACATTTGTACTTTGAAGGTACGTCCCAGAAATTAACATTCAGAAACATGAGTTCAGAATATAAGTGACTTCAAAACTTGGTCTTTATTAATAACCTCATCTTGTCCTTCCTCTGCTAGCCCCAGGGAGCTATTGAGCCTTTGAAATGGGGTAGGTCCGAATTGAGACGTGCTGTCATATTTTGAAGACTTGGTATGGAAAAAAAAAGAATGTGAAGTACCTGGATCATTTTATATTGATTGTCCGTGGAGATGGCAAACATTGGATTAAATAAAATGTTATTAACTTCACCTGTTATCAGTGGCACCTAGACAGTTGATTAATGGATCATAGTAATTACTCTTTCATATTATGTAGGAGTGATTTTATGTGTGTGTTTGTCTCTCCTCAGGCTCAGAAGCTGAAATCCAATGTGTCGGGTAGTACACACCTCTGTCTTTCTGATGTAAGTTGTATTTCTTTTCGGAGTCTCCTTGCATTATGGATACAGGGCCCCTGGGGCAGGGTATGATGCGAAGGGCTCAAAGACAACGTAAGTTTCTGGTCCAGAAAAAAACGTAAGGCACCTCCACGTTCCTCTGGCCTTAGAGCAGATGCAGCCATTGGATAAAGTTAGAACCAAGTAAGGGACCTGGGCTCCTCACCTCAGAACCGGACCCACCACGAATACCATTGTCCCAGAGCCACGGGCACATGCTATCGTCCAGCACAGAAAAGTACTCTCACTGCTCACCGGATGTCCTCTAGCTCCAGTTCCTTTCATTGCCATAGCAACCCAGAGGTATCTGGGGCAGCCACGTTACTCTCCCCAATTTATAGGTGAGGAGATGGATGATTCTGTCATGATCCTGGCTCACTGTGGTGAGATGCGACATAATGGGATTGAGCCGGTGCTGGAGGCGGGAGGGAGAAATGCATCCTATGGAAGGTCAGCCATGCTGATTAGGAGGGGGCAGGTCCGGATTGACACATGCTGTGTCATAGATTGAAGACTTGGTATGGGAGAAAGAATCTCAGTGGTTTTATATTGATTGCATGTGGAGATGGCAAATATTGGATTAAATAAAATACGGGAAGCCTGGGTTCTGGCTTGGGCTCTCCTACAAACCAGCAGGGCAGACTCCTTCGTCTACAAAATCTAGGCCAGTGAAGGGCAGGACTGCCACTGCCTGCTCTGAGGATCCCCCCATGTGACGTGGGATCCTTCTCTATATGAGCCGGTATTGACCTGGGCAAGTGTTCTCAGGTGATTCTTCCTGTCCTTCCATGATGGGGAGGGTCAGCCAGCATTCCACCCCAGTCAGTGGTCCCAGAAGGACAGGCTTCCATGCTGCGTAGTTACTAGGGGATCTGGGAAGAGGAGGGGCGAATGGCATTTCACACCCCCCCCCCAAGTGGATTTTAAAATCCGTAACAGAGGAGCAAAAATATAAATGTTGAGCAGTTTGCCAGAAGTATCTACTTCTCACCCAGATTCATGATGCTTCCCATACAACCACAAGCCGGTGAATTGGGAAGCCCTGGGCCAGCTTTGATGAGTGACAGGGGCTAGTTAGGGGCTGGGGGTGAGAGAGAGAGAGAGATGTGTGGTTAAACACACGGGGGTGGAATGAACCCACACGGTGGATGGTAATGACAGCATTCTCTCTTACAGCGTGATTACGAAAAGGATGGTCTCGCTGGTGCCTCCAGCCACATAACCACAAAATCAATGGCTGCCCCTCTGAGCTGCGGTCTGAGCCCACGGCTGGTTCTGGTGGTAACCGCCCTGTCCACCCTCTTACCTTTGTCCTTGGCAGAAACGTTATAGCTGCGTTTCAAGAACGACATGGACCTGTAAAAAGACAAACACCAAGTTATCTGTTTCCTGTCCTCTTGTATATCTGAAATTCCAGTTTTAGGCGCTCCGTTGAAACATTGCTCAAGCAGTTTCATCCAACTGAAACTTTTTCCTCTTTTTTTTTTTTTTTTTTTTTAAGAAAGCTTCTTGTGATCCTTAGGGCTTCTGTGGGATTCCCAATGCAGTGCTACATTCCAAACTCAAAAGGCTTTGGGGTATGTTGTATTGTAAAGGGACCGTTTGTACATCTGGCTGTAAAGCGAAAGGGGGCCAAGTTTTTTCATGATGATGATGTTAATCATTTAACCCTGCCCTTTACTCGCTAGCGAAGGGGTTAGTATTGCTCAAGAACCTTCCCCATTTCATGTGGTGGCTTTGATTTCTGATGACATCACTGCAGCCTCACAAGCTTTTGGGTCACAAATCAGAGATTCCCCTAGAGAGAATCCTTGATGGACTTTGTGCAGACGAGCTTGTACCAACGCTCGCCTTTCTGTGCGTTCTGCCCTTCCCGCGCTCACGTTGGTGTTCCGTAGCCAGTTCTCTCTCCTACAAAACCAAAAGCACCCGTCACACCCAAAGGCGGTGTCTGGCTTCTAGTGCAAACAGAGTGCGGGGCGTGGGTGTGAAGCCTCACGAGCCTCGGTCATTGACCTCCCTCCCCTGAGCCTTACCCACGCGAGAAGCCCTCCACTAACAAGCGCCCAACATAGCTGAAGCGTTGCTCTAACCTCTTTACATGTTTGATCTTCTATGTAGAAAACAATTTACTACTAAATGATTTCAACTGTTGGCTTTCTATATTTTGAAAGTAATGACCTTGTCTCCATTTTTTTACTGATGGTTTAATACGAAACACACGGAGCTCGTTTTCCTCCCCCTTAAGTAGGGTTAGCTCCGACACTCACTCCCTGAACAGCCCTTCCCAGGCCGATCCGAGGGGCCCCGTGCTTGAGCAGAGAGCTCTGCGTCACGTTGCTGCAGACAGGAGGAGGAGACAGAGCAGCCAGGCTCGTCTGTTATCATTTCTTGTTGAAATGCATGTGCATACCTATGAGGAAACCGGTGGCCACTGGAAAATGTTCTGCAATGGCTGATGGCACCCTGGCCATTGCCACAATCCAGTACCTTGATTTTCAGGTTGCCTGACAAAGGCAGCTTTGATTGGGACAGGAGACGGGGACATGCTACCCTCTCTGCCGAAGCGGGTCCATGCCAGGGTTCAGAGCTCTCTCCGGACTGCGGTGGCTTGGCCGCTGTTGAGAGCAGTTTGGGCTGACGGTCATCAGGAACCTGCTTGCATTTGTTCTACATTCTCCAGGGCAGACCGTGACTGACACTGCGAGAAGGAAGGATTTGTGGATCCAGGTCGACACTTGGCACAGAAACACAGAACAGGACTCTGGATAGAGGGCATCTGGCTTGTGAACGGCATCTCATCTTCCATCGTCCGCTTCCTTAAGGAGACCCTAGCGTGTGCTTGGGAAGTCTGGTTGGAATGGCGCGATTCAGCATCTACAGTGATTGGATGCTGGTAGCCACGTTTCTCCAGAACCAAATCAAAAGAGATTCCATCTTTGCAGAGTGCTGGGAACATCACTTTTCTTGTCACATCGGTAGAGGGGCTGGAGGAAGAAGCCATGGTACCTATCTCATTGCTGATTCCCTTGGCCCAATGATGTTTGCCTTGTAAGAATTAGTCATATTACTGGGGTTGGAAAATCTTCACTCCAAGCTGAAGGCATAGTCTTTTAGCTCTATGGGTGTCTGAAGTGCATTTATAGCCAAATGTTAATAAATATAAATGGATAATACTAAGAACCAACTTCTTTTCACTTCAAAATGTTTTCAAGGGAAACTCGCTAAACAAATTTGATTAGTGAAAAGTTTCCTAAAGACTTACTTTGAATAAACCCATTAAATGTGTCCAAATATTTGGAATTCCAGTCATCTATGACAGCATAGCCCTTACAAGGCATATTTTGTTTTAATTAAGATATCCCTGTGTATCTACACTGGACTAATAGCATGTGGGTCTGATTCCATGTGGTCTACTGTGGAAAGCTATTGATAACTTCTGCAGGAAACAGCAGCTCTAATTAGCTTCAGACGACCCAGAGGAGAGGGAGTTATCAGGGCTAACAAGGGGACCCTGTACTGAAGAACACATGGATGTTCAACACATAAATTAAATTTTGAAAAGCCGCATCTATCACCAACAAAGATCTCATTTTTCTTCAGCGATAGAAGCCTATTAGAGTTACCAAATCCTCAATTTGAAAATAAATTGCTGATTAAATAGCCGGGGTGGGGGAAGGACAACACATTAGAGAGCTTCTTACACCATCACGCCGAGCACGTGTTTCTGCCATTCGGTGATCTCAGTTGAGCTCAGTGGCCCTGACACCCCATCCTGTGCCCCGGGACTGGAGCAGGCAAGCGACTTCAATCTTTTCCGTGTCTGATTGTCTTTTGCAGCACTCAAAGCAAATATCATTCACTACCTCTTGTCTTTCAGTCCCTGCATTTAGGGAAGCACCCAATACACAGGCTGTCTGCTGAGGCTCGGGCCTTTGACAGAAAGCAGCTCATTATAGTTGACTTCGACAAAACCAACACTGTCATTTCTGTCCAGGTAGACCATGACTCCCAGATCAAGGCTAGCCACACCCAACGTATTTCAGAGAAAAAAGAAAGGCACGTTCGCCAAACCAATTAGAAGCACATTCATTCCACTTTGATGTTGGATCTCTTTGGCTAATCTTTGTTTTGTGTGTGTTGTTAATAGAGCACAGGGAGGAAGGCGTGCACAATGGAGAGAGGGAATGAGTTCAGAAAGCCACCTGAATCTGTATTTTTCCATATTTGAATTGTTCGAGTCTCTAGTAGAAAAATTGTAAGTTGAGAATTGCATAGGTATTTTTCACCAAGTATAGCAAACTGTATCCCAAATGCGATAGGAGTGTGGTTTCCATTAAAATCAATTGTTTAAAAAAACGTGTTTATCCTGTAGTTAAAAATGTCTTAGAAGCCGTGTGTCTGAGTTCATCAAATACAGGGCAGGGCTCCCCCCAGGGCTGTGTGGCCTTTGGTTTGGGGTGTGTTAAGACTGTTCTTGTCATGCGCATGCTCTGAGGATGGGTCCTCTCCAGCTGCGTCCTGCCTCCCACCTGCCTCTTGTACAAATCCTAAGTCCAACTCTCCCCACACTCCAGCTACTGCCCTAGGGAAGGGGGAGCAGAAGCGTTTCGAAGTCAGTGGCAAGTGCTTGGGGAAGGAGATGTAAGAGCAGAGGGAGTTAAAATAAATCAGCGCATTCTTTTCTCAGAATGCGGCATAAATGTATTTCTGCCGTTAGTTTTTACCAAAGAGCGGCTTTGGAGGAGCTGTCTCTTCAGACATGTGTTTTCATTCATGTAGTCAGGCGTGTACTACTTCTTTGAGTCTAAACTCTGGGCCAGAAAAGACCTGCTGAAGTGAGTTCCCATACTCTAGTTCTCCTTCAAAGCTGTCCTTGATCTCCTGAATTCATACCCCTGTGATCTTTGTTGCTTCTGCTCTTTGATAAAGCAAATGAGATCATGGGAGACCGTCTTTTTAAGGAAGACAAAAGCAATGGCAACAGGCAAGAGGAAATTGCGAATGGCCCAGGCACGGTCCCAGCCGAAGGGCCGATCTGCACTGACCTTGAGGAGTTTGGAGAGAGGAGGCGAATCAAGGTGCAACAGGACACCTGGGTGGGTGACGATCACACAGTCCATGGATGTCCCTTCCTGATCCAGATAGGAATCGTGTCCTAACAAAAAAGCAGAGGTCCTTCAATTAGACAACAGTGTCTCTGGGGGAAGCAAGCCTGAACTAATACCTGGATAACAGAGAACTTGTCTGTTTAGAGATTCTAAAGGAGTAAAACAGCTGGGAATTGGGTTGGACATCCTAAGAAGCTAAATTCTTCTCTTATTCCTGAGACAGGCTTCTCGTGTGTAGATCGGACACGTCTTGAGTTCGACACAGCTTTTATTCTCAAGTGACCATTTGTTTTAAGCCTATTGTCTGGAATTCTTCATGAGGATGGTGCCTCCAAAACACACTCTCACTGCAGAGGCCTTAAATCTGGGGGTTTCCCCACCGCCTCCGACCCGGGGGGTAGTAGTAGGACATTTCATTTCACAAGGATAGTGGCTGACTCAGTTCTCTTTCCTATTGATTGATGCCCCCCACTCCCTACCCTTGTCACGTATTGCCTGAATGTGTAACATGGTCCATTCCCATCAATTCCTCGTCCTCATCCCTCTAAATGTAGTCGGACCCAACGGCTTCTTGTTCCAGCAGAGGCCTTTTTCACACGTAGATCCTGGCCTTTTGAAGGTGGAGACGCCTTTCTTAGGAGCCAAGAGATCTGAAGATGATACTGATCCCCGAGTAGGAAGTTCAGCCATTCGACATCTCCCTGAGCTCCCTCCTAGCTCAGTCTCACCTGCTGCATCCTCTGCAGGCATCCCTTTCTTGCCCACTGCTCTCTGATGAGCTCCCATTGCCTCCTGAGACGGCTTGGGGTGTTCATTAGGATGCGCCACCTGCACTTCTGATGGCTCTGGGACCCAGACCGGAGGGGTGGGGACGGCCCGCAGACCCTGCTGTCATCAGCTGCCTGCAGAGAACCGCAGCCGGCTCACACTCATCAAGGCCTCAGCCCCCCGAGGCCTCCAGCTCATTTGACCAGCGCAGCTGCGACTTCGCCATGTGCCTCTGGCAGGTGCCCACGTCGGCATCTTGTCCCACTGCCACGGGGAGTTTATTCTGGCTCCAGGGCAGCCGCCAAGCTCGGCACTGGCCCCCCGCGAAGGTTTGCTCTGGTTTTCTTCTCTTCACCCCAGACTGGGCTTTCTTACCAGTCCCCGTTGTCTGTTTTGTAGAAAGTGCCAAGAGACTGGCCAGAGACCATGAGCCCCTTTGTTTTAACATCTCTTCCCACTCACGCAGCCTCCCCTGGCAGACAGCGCGACCCCTCGTAGGTCCTTAGCACTTGGCGAATTAGAAAACTTTGGGAACTCAAAGGGCTTGATTCTGTAGGATGGTAGCAAGAACTGGCCTATTTGCATCATCTTGACGGCACCTGAAGGCCCCTCCTGAGGTTCTCAGACGTCCTGGCTCCAAGCAGCTTTCTACACGCCCACTATTTCCCTGGTGAAAGATGAAAAACTAGCATGTGTCCTAGGAGGAGCTGAGCGTGATCAGAAAGGCTAGGACCCCAAAGGGGGTGGATGAATTTCACGGGAAGTTAGCCAGCGAGGCTGCTGATCCTTTAATCTGAGACCAGGATGCTGGCAAGTAAGCGGGACCACTCCACCCGTCCCAGCCCAACCCTAGGGACGGAATCTGAGAAGCAAACGCAGGTGCTTACCAATTCAGTGCATTTTTTGAACATCTACATTAGTTGAGCGAACCATCCTTGGGAGCTGAAGGTCCCCCAAGGGTCACCTGAGAAGATGGGGCCTTCTGACAGCAGCTTAGAGAGACACCCACCTTTCCCAGAGTGGCAGAACCCTTCACCTCCGTATCCGGGGGAGAATCAAACTTCTCTGTATGAATAGTTGCAAAGCTATTGTTCAGATTCAGTCTGTGAGAAGTCTCAGTTTATATGTGTCCAACCACCCCCTGCCCAGCTCCACCATGTGGGGAAGGCAGACACCCCCCTCAGCTTGAGCCTCCCAGGCTGCCACGGAGAACCCAGTGGGAACGCACTCTGAGCCTCAGAGGGCCGGGAACGTGGCCGGGTGGACCTGCCTGTGAACTGTCCCAGCCATCAGGTCCCAGCCACAGTGCAGGGGACAATGGGAGACACCAGCCTCTGTAGCCCAGGAATGCGAACTTTGCAGTGCCCGCTCAACATGGCAAAACCGTGAATGAGCAGTGACCCCTGGTGCCTGGCAGACGTGACATCACAAGGTTAAAGTAGGATGAAGAATTGGAACCACCGATGGATGCCCTGCGTATGGCAGCCACGGGGCTGTTCCCCGGAGGTGAAGGTCTGTCCTCTTGTTACTGTGGCCGGCCGGGCAGGGTGTCTGTCGCAGGGACAGCTGCAGGCGAGTGCTCCCAGCCTTCTCGGCACCATGGCGGTAAGCTCCCTCTGCCCCCGACACTGCAGAGCAGTGGGATCCAGCATCTTCAGTGTGCAAAGTGTGCCCGCTCTGGATTTTGTTTTGTTTTTTT
>NW_006383012.1:6385948-6388907 GCF_000327345.1 Myotis davidii | reverse complement strand
AATGATAGCACCAAATCCCAGAAATGCCCTGCCTTAGTTGGCCAAGGCCTTACGGCAATCAGACATTTCGGCTGTGCTTTTTTGGATTTGGAAATAGCTGATCGTCCTCGGAGGGTTGAAGCAACCGCTTCGGAAAACTTGAAATCCAGGGCCTTATCGTTCTCCTAATTATCTATCTTTTCTCTTCTCCTCTCATTGTCCCCCGAGGGAGGAGGGGAAACACTTTTTCATCACAGAGTTTGCTTTAAAGAGTTTTCTCATCTCCTGCGCCTGATCCCTTGATATTGAAATTATTTTCTGCTGTTTAATCCGAGCCCTGCTGAGAAGCCGGGTGAGATTTGGGATGCGGACTTTTTTTGCTGCAGTCTTTGGAATGGCGCTGAATTTTTACTCTTCACCAGAGGGTATGTCTCAGCTCATGTTCTCTCTGTTTCCTGCAAGTGTAACAACAGAGGTGGAATGCAAAAAGAATTCTGGGTTCTAGGGTCGTTTTAGGATTCTGTCCTGGGAGAGGGGTTCCTCTGAGCCGAGGTGAGAGGTAGACAGGATCCAGATGAACAGCTTTCCTTCCGGTCTCCACTCGATAGTGTGTGTTTCCTGAGTCTTTGCCTTTGAAGCACATACATGTATCCCATGTCCCGGTGTATCTGCTTTCCTGAGGAAGGAGCCCAGGGTCCCCCAGGGGTCCCTCCCACGCGGACTCCTCGCACAGCTGTGTGCCACGCGCTTCATCGCCGGCACCCACGGGGGACCCTCGAGTGTCAGAAGTACAAGTTTTGCTCTTTGGACTTTGGAAGTGGTTTTGTGATGTTTGACATTTCTGTTCGCATTTGCTCAAGCACTACCGATTGTACGTATGTTGTCCTTCAGCCAGCCCCCCCCCCCCTCGAGTATCCTAATAAACGTTTTCTTTTTTTAGAAAAACAAAAAGGATTGTTGTGGTATATTCTTTTTGGTATTGTAATTCATTGGGAAATGAGCTTGAAACCTACAAATATATAGAGATCCCTCTTGTCAGGAGAGCAGGTTTGCCCAGCAGAGGAGTTACGTGATTGAGGACTGGGTGTGGCTGACACAGGTGCTTTTAGAGAATCTTTGCTGCAGGTGTGTGTTGTGTGTGTGTGTGGGGGGGGGGGGGTTGGTCCTGTGCACTGCAGGCTACTTAGCAGCATCCCTGGTCTCTACCCACTAGATCCAGTAGCACCGCCCCAACCCCTACTAGATCCAATAGCACCGCACCGACCCCCACTAGATCCGGTAGCACCACCGTGACCCCCAAGCATGTCAAACTCGTGGCTGGCGGGCCGCATGCCTCATTTAAGGGATACAGCCCACCAACTGTGAGTTTGACATGCTTGCTAGGACATTGACAAACCCCCTGGGAGGGGGAGGTATCAAATCCCCTGATTGAGAGCCACTGACTTAGACACAACCGAATAGCCCACAGGCAGTGTTATGAGAAGATGGGGCAGGTGGGTTCTCCCAGTCGTCTGGACTGCATGACTTGTATAGACTCATAGATAGTATTTCAATGAGAGGGAAAGACGTCGAGGGGGCTGTTGCCCTTATTTCCAACATCGAGCTCAGCGCCTGGCAGAGAACAGCACCTGACGCTGCCCGGGCTGGATTTCACCCGCGAGAACATCACGATGGTGGGGCTCAAAACACGACTCCCCGCCTCCCTGGGGAGGTGAGCATCTCAGACCCCTTATCACCCTCAGGCAAAACACCGAAGCCCAGACGCAGGGAGTAATGGCACCTGTCCTCGGCCTCAGCCTGTACCCCACGGTCCCCTCGCCACCCGAGGCCTTGCCTTCGCAGGACAGGGGTGTGTTTCCCTCGAGGTCCTGAGGGACCAGCTTAGTTTTTGTGATTTCTCATCCATCTGGGGTTCCCTCCTCCCTGGCTCCCCCGGCCTGCTTTCCAACGGTTTCCGCCGCCACCACAGTGTAGATAAAACCTTTGTGGGCACTGGGTCTGGGCCTGGGGTTTTAGACGCATAGCAAAGCCCCAGACCCCACATCTCACCAAGCTCAGGGGATCTCGGGCAGCCTGAGCAGAGATCCCCAACTTCGCTCACAGAAAAACGAACCTCAGGTGACAGTGCCCCAGAGCGACTGGCCCTGTGGGAGGACGGGACACTAACATCTGCCCTGAACCCCCAGTCAGATCGCAGAGGCAGCAGTGCTCTGGGGACCTGTTTCCTTCCAAGGCCCCTCCGTGTCTTAATCATCTTCTGACTGCAGCCAAATCCCCAGCGCGCAGGTGCTAGAAGTGTTAGGAGCTGGAGCAAGAAGTGACTAATAAAACCCGAGAGACATGCCAAGGAAGTGAATAAAAACTATGACAGAAACAAGATGCAGGATTGCCTGCGCTTGGTGATCTAAATAAAGCATAAATGACAACAGTGACGGGGAAGATACGGGCAGGAGAATCCATAAAAGTTACATAAACGAGCAGTGCTGGCTGCCCCGATGGGTTTTATCCTCAGAAAGGCCTCTCCTATCCCGGCTGCCAGACAATTCACTGCGTCTAAATAACATGGTGAATGTTTAGCTTGAGAAGACTGTGAGTGCCTGTATAAATAGGTACCATCTTTTTTTAGAACACTGTTGGACAATATGTGTTATACTTTAAAATCCGCATCCCCTTTGAGCCAACAACTCCACTGCAGGATTTATCCCGCATTCCTACACAGCGTGCCAAGATCCATGCAAAGGATTTTCATTGCAGAATAACCTGTGGTAAATCGCAAAATACCTGAAACTGAATGTCCATCAGCAGTGAACTGTTTAAAGAACTCGCGGTGCATCGAGATGAGGCAATATCGAAGGTCCTATAAAGAAAAAAAGTAGACTTATGATCACTGAGATTGAAAGTGGTATGTG
Source organism: Myotis davidii (assembly GCF_000327345.1). NCBI lineage: Eukaryota > Metazoa > Chordata > Mammalia > Chiroptera > Vespertilionidae > Myotis > Myotis davidii. The sequence continues at coordinate 6,386,019 of NW_006383012.1, read as the reverse complement.
GTAAAGTAAAAAAAAAAGAAGAAGATATAGGACAATAAAGTATATGGTCCTAGTTATGTACATTTTAAAAA
>NW_006383012.1:6379704-6385800 GCF_000327345.1 Myotis davidii | reverse complement strand
AAATATAGATTATATGTATGTATATATATATATGATATAGAAGGGTGATAGAAGGTAGATAGATGATAGATGATGATATAATAGATACATGATTACATGATAGAGGGATAATAGGTGGATTGAAAATTGATTATGGACGGATGGGTAGATAGATGATAGATAGAAGGTAGACTGATGATAATGATAATAGTTGATATAGGGGTGATGGATGGATTGATAAATTGATGATGATGATGATGGATGGATGGATGGGATAGATAGATAGATAGATAGATAGATGATAGCAGGATATTCCCTAGATATGCAATTTTTGTTACATCTGTATATCCTTTTTACCCATTGATTTTTAAGGAATAAAAAGTAAAGGAAGGCAAGCTGTGCAACTGCTGGCACAGCTCAGGTTTGGCCCTGCTCTTTGGAGGGAGCCAGCAGAGGCGCCTGGCCCGGAGCACTCTGCATGCCCAGGACCCACCGAGCCTAAAGCAGGGAGCGGCTGCCCCACGAACCTCCGTGGAGAGAAATGGCCATGATGTAGGGAAGAGGCACCTTATGGAGGCACCTGTGTATGCTGTGTGCCTAGGAGGGTTTTGAAATAACTTCTCACTCTGTGGTTGGTAACACACGGGGCCCACCCAGGCCAAGGGGAGCTCTTCCGGTGGCAGGAATGTCAAGACTAGCCCTGTGGACAGCACCCTCAGAGCAATCATGATAGTAACAGCCATTGAGTACTGGGAGCTCACGACGCGCTCCCAGCACCTGGATGGATGGGCTTAATGCGCATGACCTCATTCAGTCCTCACAACAACCCCAAGGTAGAAACGATCTAATTTTGCAATGAAGAGACAGAGGCTCAGAGAGGGCAAGGGACTGATGCAAAGCCACACAGCGAAGGAAGGCAAAAAGAGAGTTGAGTTCAGGGTTCTGATGCCAGTTCCTATAGAAGCTATTCTCTGCCCTCCAGCCTTGGGGGAGGCAGGGGGGCCCGGGCTTCTGAGCAGGAAAGCTCACAGGTCCACCCCACATCCTCACATCCCCACTTCATTCCCCTCCGCCCACACTGGGGGCCCTGTCATGCCAGCAGCCCAAGCTAACGGACTGCGGCATATGCTTGCTTTCAAAAGATAATGACCTCCCTTGCCTTAAGGAAAAGGACAGATTTAAAGAGAAACATGACAAGCCATCTGAGTGCCAGGACTGCTCCCCTGAGAGGCCCACTTCCATTCCTGCCCCTCGTCCCAGACATGAAACCAATGGAAGGAGTTGCAACATGCACAGTGAACACCAAGGAACAAAAGCCGGCCTACGTGTTTCTGGGTTACTGTGCCTCCTAGACCCCCACGCATGTATCTGGATGGGGGATGGTGAGGTCTTCAAATGACCGGCACGTCCCTCCCGACCACACACTAAATTCTTTTGAGACAGACTTCAGCCCTGGTGACGCGTCGGCCCATTTCCCCAGCCAAGTGGACGACAGGGACCAGCACTGATCAAAAAGAGCCATTTCTGTGTCTACTCACATCCTGTCACTTAATTGTCATTGTATAGCAGTTCATTAACATTCCCGTTCCCTTAATTTGTTGTGAAGACTTAAAAGGCTTTCAAATCGAGTCAAACTGAAGACTCGTTTGTTTGGCTTTTACGATGATTGAAACGATGTGCATTGTAAAAAACCTTATGTTCAACACTCAGCCTTATTAATTTCACTTGACTTCATGACTTAAGGTCAAATACGTTAATCAAAGCCGCCATCATTAGCACAGTTTCCTTTTCTGTGAAGCGATTATGATCACTTACCATTAATGAGTCATGAAGTTTGAATAATTTTTTTTGCTGGTGTGAAATTGCAAAACAGTAATTATGACACATACTATATGGATGGCTCGTTCCACAATGTAAATTTGGCCTAATGTGGGGAAAAATACAAATGAACATTAAGTAATTAATTCGTTGCCTCCATGGAACCAAAATAAGCCTTCACAAGCACAGGCAAATGGATAAAAAATGAAGAGCCTCTTGTTGTTATCACTGAACTGATAAATAGTGGCACGCAGGCACTCAGAAAGACCCGGTCCCTCCAAAATAACATCTTGACTGGAGCTGAAGGAGAAAGAACTTTGCTAGAATGTTTTGGGTTGAAGTCAATCTTTCTGGCATGGGCTGGTGGTATGATGTCAGCATGGGGCAGGAGGAGGCTGTTGAGATTAAATGTTGATGCAGAGAGACTGATGGGAATGGGACCAAAGAATTACTGCCTCTCGGCCTGGAGAGATCCTGTGAGGACAGAACCAAAGGCAAGGATTCAACACCCACTCCGGGTTCTCTGCAGGGCACATGAGAACCCCTAGAATATTATGCTGAATTGTAGATTCCTGGGCTCTGCCCCCAGGAATGCTTATTCAGTAGGTCTGAAATAGGATTATTCTGAAATAGGTGGTCTCCGGCCCACATTTTTGAGAAATAATAATTTGGAAACCCTAAGTCACAATTCTGTGAAGCTATGTAGGAGTCAAGATTCTCACTGAGCAAATACTTATGTGTCAGGCCCTATATTAGGCACTGGGTTGTAAATTTTCTAGATTGCTTACAATTAAATAAGGAAGGTCTGGCGTGTACATAAACAAGTAAATTATCATCTAAGATTTCCTGAACACTTATTTCTGCACAGAGCTGAGTATTTTAAAGATTTTTTTTAAAAAATATATCTTATTGATTTTTTACAGGGAGTAAGGGAGAGGGATAGAGAGTTAGAAACATCTATGAGAGAGAAACATCAATCAACTGCCTCCTGCACGCCCCCTACTGGGGATGTGCCCGGAACCAAGGTACATGCCCTTGACCGGAATCGAACCTGGGACCCTTCAGGCCTCAGGCTGACACTCTATCGACTGAGTCAAACCGGTTAGGGCAGAGCTGAGTATTTTATAGGCATAATCAGATGTGGACTCACTAAAATCCCATTTTACAGATGAGAAAACTGAGAGACAAAGAGATTAAGTAACTTGCTCAAGGTCACACAGCCAGAAGTGGGCTCTATTAGGCAGGCACTAGGCAGTGACTAGACACATTCAGGCACGGGAAGAACACAGCCAGAGGGTAACAAAGATTTCTCTGGTGACGGGGCATGCAGCAGGGGCTGGGGCAGAGCCAGGCGAGCCCTTTCGGAGACAGTGTAACTGTCCCAGGCCGTGGCTTTCATGCTGCTCCCAGGAGCCCTGGAGGCTTTGGTGTGAGTCCCAAGGTCAATGCTGAGGTGGGAGGTTATGTGGGATTTCTTCATCCTGTGGCCCTCCCACTCCCCATTCTCATTACATATCAACTATTGGAGAATGCTGTCATGTAACACAATGTTTGCAAACCCCTGCCTGGGGCAAGCAAGCAAAGAGGCAGTAGATGCAAGTGTAAGCTCAGAGACGTTTCTGGAAAGGGGCTAGACGGAAGTGGGGGGTGGGGTGAGGTTGCATTTGGATGGCAGGCCCAGGTGCCCGCAAAGAGTGTTGGTGAGAAAACCCACCTAGAAGCCAGGAGACAAGTTGGGAGGCGAGACACTTGCTATTCACTGTGTAATCACCTGTGGCCAGTGATTCTTCCAGAAGGCAGTTCGCCAACCCGTTTCTGAGTGAGGCTGAGAAGCACCCCAGTGGCAGTCCCGGGGGTCCCCACTGTTGCCCTGCCCACGTGGTAGAAAAGGCTCAGGGGGTTCGGGTACCACCATCAGCATCTCAGCTTCCCGCGGGCAGCAGCCAGCACGTGCCAGGCCCTGGCGGAGCCTGCAGGTATCGCCTCCTCTACTTGGCACAACCCACGGGGAAGACATTGTTACTCACTTGCTCCACTTCACAGGCGAGGCTAATACACGCATCTCACTCCTCAGTGAGCGTGTGGGGAAGTGAGATTCCTCCCCACCTGTGCCCACGTGAATGAGACCTGGACGGTGCGAAGAGTTTAACAACAAAAGCGAGAGCAGCAGCAGTTACACAACGTAAACTGGACAGATGGGGCCTGCCAGTTATGCTAATTTACAGCCCAGCTGGGCCATTCAGGAACTTCTCAAAGCTCACGCCAGGCTGGGGTCACCCCTCCTGCCAGGAGAGACAGGCTGTTTAAACACAAGGATAGATGGAGAGTATCCCGAAATCAGAAGTCCAGGAAAGGGATACAAAATCGGGCCGGAAATGGGCAAAGCATTTCCTGTTACCCATCCAATACCTTTTGACACTGGTCTCTTGCCTAACAAAGCTTTCCTTCCCCTTCACCAGAGCACACGTCCACGTGATGCCATGCGTCTTCCACGGACTTCCTGTCGAGCTCTTCACTAGCAAGTCTCAGACCTCACAACCAGGCCACAGGGACCCTGCCCCTCAGGCACAAATGAATGGGCAACTACTGGCCACATCTGGAAATATTTGAAGATCAAAATATATGCATCAGAGTAAAATAAGAAACCATGGGCCAATATTGACATAACTAAATGAATAGATTGAAAGTTTGGCGAGGAATAGGGTGTTGCATAGTCTCAAAAATGCTCCCCATGAAATACTTATTCATTACAGAGGGTGGGAAATTAGCTTGACACAGATCTCCTTCATCGAAGAGTGAAAGTTACCACCAGAAATGGAATGAATCAACACAATGCCACCTGATAGAAAGGATACGAGGAACTCCCTGTCACTTCTGTGACATTCCTGCCTAAGATGCATAGCTTAAGTCTAATCATGAGGAAACATCAGAAACCCAAATGGAGACAGGAGCTACAAAACATCTGATTTGTAATTTTCAAAGTGTCCTGTTCACAAGAGTTTAGGAACCTCTAAGGAAAAAGACACTGAAAGACAGGATAGCGAAATGCAACACGTGACCCTGAACAGGAAGATCCATGGGGTGCAGTGCTGAAGGTCCCACCTACATGAGTCAGTTGCCAAAGTCAATGCCAAGGGGAGTGAGCAAGGGCTGCTGCTAGGTGGTTCATTAGCTCCCCGGCATTAATTAGGTTCGATTCTGGCAATAATTAAACAGCAAGGCCAGTTGTTCCTGAGATTAATTAGATGAGATCATCAGGATGGATTAATCCAGGTGAGTCCCGAGGACAGGGAGCCGTACAGTGTAAACACCACCGCTGTCATCGGCCTGCTCATTGTGTTCATTATGCCTGGCTATTCCCAGCCAGTAACAGCAAACGGTGTCCCTGGCTTATTTTTCTAGTTTTCATCGCAGGTGGGCACACTCTGAAGCTCATTCAAAAGGGACATTCCATCACCAAGGAACGAATCAAAAAGGTGAAGATGCCAGAAATGGCTTCTTGATGCTGGAAGTTCTTAACCGAGCAGCCCAGCAACCATTTGTGCTGAGACCGCGATTTGCTCAGTGGACTCGCAGTGCATGGTCTGGGCGAGCCGCAGGGACCGGGGGCTACATGAAGTTCATACATGTAATTGCCTCCAGCCAGAGAGAGTCACCGACAACAGAAAGGTCTGTGAAAACAGCCTTCGAATGGTGTTCCTGGTTTCTCTCTCCATCGGCAAGTCCTAAAAAACACCAACCCAAGAAGCTCCAGCTCGCTGTGTATGGTGATGAAACAGGGATAGTTTGAAGTGGCGTCCCCAATAAACTAATTGATATGTAACTAGAAAAAGCAAAAAAAAAAAAAAAAAGCAACTATTTGCTCAGGTAAGATAACAAACGAGGTACCTCAACCAATTTTCCCATTGAAAAATAGCTTAAAAAGCTGGGCAAAAATTGTAATCACCTTCTGAAGGGCATTGACAAACTGGCAAGGAAGTAAGGCGCATGAAGGCAGAAAATAAAGTGAAGGGATGAACCTAAGAGGGAAGCAGAAAACTGAACAGCTTTCCCCCGGGGGCATGTGCGGAGCCGGGGATAGTGAGCTTAGGTGTTCCCAGCCTCACAGGGCACCACGACAAAGTACAGGGTCCCTCTGGCAGGAAGGGGGGTGAATAAGAGATGCCAACTAATAAAACTAGGATCCCACGAGCTGGACTTTTAGTGTAAAGATGAGTTATCAATAACTGCACTCCCTTCTTAGCACCAATGAACTCCTGGCAGCGTTACCTCTCTTGAACCTTGGAACAGGGAAAGAAG
>NW_006383012.1:6334733-6379680 GCF_000327345.1 Myotis davidii | reverse complement strand
TGAGAACCGACATCCACAAGCTGACCCTCACTCAGGTTTGCAGGAGAAATTTTAGGGTCTGGAGTCTGAAAATTCTCAACAATTGAAGTGGCCCTAGATTAGCAGTGATCCAGCAGACACTAAATTAAATCATCCCTGGAGAGACCAAAATTTCCCACAGGCAGAATTTCAAAGGAAATGAGCAACTCTTTTGCTGAGCACACAAGGAAATGAGGGACCGTAAGTAAGGACCGGCAAAAACCAAAAGTCAGTAACAATGACTTCGGATACTGAAATTATTGGAGACAAAGAGAAGATGATTATGTTTATAGAAACAAAAGACCCATTTGAATATAAGCAGAGATAAGGAAAATATAAAAAAATAAACAAGAAGATAAAAACTAAAAAGAGAAGTAGTGAAGAAATGATCCAAATTATCCAGAAATAACCAAGGTTTGGACTATATGAACAAGGCATTAGGAAAACAGAGAGAATGGTATAATATATGTCTAAGTCAGGGTGATTCCCAACCAGGGGCAGTTTTGCCCTCAGGGGACATTTCTGGCTGTCACAACTGGCAAAAGTAGGGAATATATGCTCCTGGCCTGTATATATTCCCTGGATAGAGGCCAGGGATGCTGCTAAAAATTTAACAGTGTTTTGCAGAGCCTTGCACAGTAAAGAACTGTAGTGATAGTGCTGAGATTGCAAAATCTGGGTCCAAATTAAGCTCGTGAATTAGAGTATAGAGGAAATGGGGCAAAATATTTGAAGAAGTAAAATAAATCAATCCCTATGAATCATATATATATATAAAGAAATACACACATAGGAAACTCTAATACACTAAAAAGAAAAACTAAGTATTTTAAAAGCCAGAGTGCAGTGTACATTGAGGTTCATTTCCCTAATTCTGTATTCCTTGAAACTCTCCATATTGTCTTAATCAGTTTGAGCTGCTATAGCAAAATGCCACAGACTGAAGAGTGTATACACAATAGAAATGTATTTCTCTCAGCTCTGCAGGGTGGATATGAGAGCAGGGTGGCAGCATGGTCATGCAAGGATCCTCTTCTGGGTTTCAGACTTCCAGCTGTCCCCTGGGAGGGGACAGCAAACTCTCTGGGGTCTGTTATAAGCCCCCCACCCAAACCCCCACCTCCTAGTACCATCGCATTGGACATCAGGTGAACTGAGTTGGGGGGAGAGGAGCACAAACATCCAGACCACAGGGAATATGAAAAAGTTTTTTAAAAAGGTAAGCCAGAGAAAAAAAAAAAAAAACAGACCACCTTCAAAAAACTGATAGCTAATTTCTCAGCAGCAAAAATGGAAACGAGAAGACAAGAAAATGCTATCTTCAATGTGCCAAGGGGAAAATTACTGTCAACCTAGAATTTTATCCTTAGTGAATATGTCTTTCAAGAACAAAGGAAAGTCACCTTCATTGGATGGTGAGCATTTGTGTTGTTTCTGCTTTTTGGTGATTATGTACAATGCTGCTGTGAATACTCGCGAACAAGTTTTTATGTGAGTGTATCTTTTCATTTCTCTTGGGCTCTTACCTAGCAGTGGGACTGTTGACTCCTACAGTAATTCTGTATTTAACATTTCAGGAACGTTCAGGCTTTTCCCCAAGATGCTTGCTACATCCCGCCGGCAATGGTTGAGGATTCCAATTCCTCCACATCTTTGACAACACTTACTACTGCCTGTCCTTTTTATTAGAGCCAACCCTGTGGGTTTGAAGTATCTCACTGTGGTTTTGATTTGCATTTCCATGGTGGCTACCTGTGGAGCATTTTTAAAAGTACTGATTTCCTATCTGTACCCTGACTAATTAAATCAGACTATCTAGTTGTGGTGCCCAAGAAATCAGTTTTGTTTTTTTTAACTCCCTAGGTACTTCCCATGTGGTTCACATTTGAAAATTCAATGGGTCTTGTATTACTTAGCATTCTCCAGAGTAAGATAACCAATAGAAGATAAATATAGATATAGAGATGGAGATATAGAGATAGCTATATAGCTAGCTAGCTAGAGATATAGACATAGCTATAGAAATATCTATCTATCTATCTAGATTAATTCTAAGGAATTGACTCACACCACTGTCGATGCCTAGTAAATCCAACATCCGCAGAGCAGGCCAGCAAGCTGGAGGCTCAGGGAAGAGTTGCAGATCCAAAGTCTGCTGGCAGAATTCCTTTTTGGGGGACCAATCATTTTGTGTAAAGGTCTTCAGCTGATTGGATGAGACCCACCACCATTATGGAAGGCAATCTGCTTTCCTCAAAGTCCACCGATATAAACGTGCATCTCATCCAACAGATATCTTCACAAAAACATTTCGAATAATACTTGACCAAATACCCGAGCACCATGGCCTACCCAAGTTGACTCAAAAACTTAACCACCATAGGTCTCCATTTGTTACTTAGCAACACTGACCAACCACCTGCTATGAACTGCCCTAGGCACTCGGAATACGGAAATGAAAACACAGTCCCTGCCCTAAGGAAGGTAACAGCGTAAAATGGGGGCACGTACAATGCCTCATGGGAGATCTCATGGGAGATCATGAAGAATACATAGGAAAAGTGCATGTATGGCAACCAGCATCACGCCTGGTATCCGTGGGCGCCGAGAGCAGCATCAATCTATACATTAAGACCCAAAGCACAGCAGTACCATGTAGCATTTTTCTACATGATAAGAACAGTCTTATTTTCAGAGCAATTTCATACATAAAGCCACTGCCTCAGCTGTCCCCTGGTACAGCGTAAGAAACCCTCGCCCCAGAGAGATTTACTGCCACTGAAAAGTATTGCCCCGCTGGCCAGGAAAGCCGCAGTGCCTGCTGTGCCCATCGGTGGCCCGCTGCCCGCAGCCACACACACCAATCTAAGCAGGATTATTAAAGCATAAATCCCCATCTCTTGTCTCCCTCTCATTGGGCCGAAGCATCACCATGTTCATTAGCAGGAAATGTGGGGTTATATAATCTAATTTTTATAACTCTCCACGGATAGTGTGGGTCATACATTAGGCTGAGATTTCAACCTTTAAAGAGAAGGGGAATGTCATTTTTATTAAAAAGGACCACAAAGCATAATGAGAATTATTACTCCAAATAGGCAAAATAACCCAGAATCCACAGAAAGGAATGTTTATAATTCTCCCTAATACTCGGGGCTCTGAGGCAGGAGTGCAAATTAAGCTGCTCAAGGGCACTTGCTGGGGCTGCCCAAATGGCTCCCGGCTCCGGGGCCTGGCGCACAGACCGGGGGAGGTGTGGGGTCCTGGATCCGGATGCCTGCCTGGCAGGAGGCCACCCAGGCCCCATCTGCACTCCCTGTCTGGGCGCATGGGGCTCTGAATGGAAGTGGAGTGAGGGAGGGGCAGGCTTTGTGGCTGCTCTGGCTCCCCTGACCCTGGAAGACACGGGTGGGCATCAGGGAACACTCAGCATGAGGAGCCTGAATAACTCACGAGAGATGGACAGGCCACAGTGACCACTCCAGATTCTAGCCGGTCCCTCTTAGACCCAGCTCCCCTCTCAGGCCCCCGTGAGCTGCCGGAGCGGGTGGCAGTGATCCCAGGATGAGGGTCAGAAGTGACCCATTAGCCAAGGATGCTGAGGCACCAACAAAAGTCACCAGCATTGGGGCTGTGCACCCAGATGTCTAAGGGACCCCAGAGTAGTTTTAATGGCACATTAACTGTGCACAGAAGTGGCAAGTCCATCGGCGGTCAGGGTGTTCCTGACCTGCACAGTTTCAGGAGATTCAAGACAACACTTAGCAAAAGCTTTTACCTGGGAAGGGAATACAGATGGCTGTTTCCCTGGTAATCCCTGCCTCCAGGGCCTGCGTGTCCATTGCAGGTCCCACCACGTTAGTGTGTAAGCAACCACACATGGGCTGCTTTCCTGTCCCCTGCAGGCTTGGAGTGGGAACTCACGAGCTCAAGTCTGACTATCCCTCCATCGGGCCATTGTCCTGGCCTCCCCTCAATGTCCTGCCCACCCATCTTCGAAGGTGTCCTACTCTCCCTGGATGCCCCCCTCCCCACCTACTTGTTCTCCTCTCTCACTTCCTTGCAGTTCTGCCTGTGGGGTGAGGCTTTGGTGCGCCCATGGCTTTGCCTGCTTGGCCAGATGGCACACTGTGGAGGGTGCCCAGCGCCATCGAGCAGGTCAGTCACCCTTTGCAGGTTGGTTCTATCAGTTGCACAAATGGGAAGTGAGGAAACAAGCCCAGCTCTTTAAAATTCATGTTCCCACGTGACCAATTATGCTGGCGACAGTAACAACCTGTCTCCGCCACAGCTCAGGGAGACGTTCTAGGCCCGAAGAGGAGGGAAAGGGACCAAAGTATGAGGACATTGGCCCATCCCAGGGCCCACCTCCAGCCCCTGGCTCTCACAACCCAGGGTTGCCCGGGAGGAAGTCCTGCCTCAGCTAATCTAAGTCTTTCTTGCTGCAGTGGAAGACAATTTCCTGGGCAGCGTGATGCACTTCCATCAAGGACACATGGGTGGCAATTATCTTGGAGAGTGGCTATTACGGGCAGGCGCAGCAGATGACAGCCTTTTAAGTTTTCAGAAGTGTGTGTCTTTATTCTGTGCCATATGGACTTCCTGCCCTGCTGTTCTGCATATTTAAAACTGTATCTCCTTGCTCATCTATTTGAAATACATTTAATCCATTGGAATGGTCAGGACATCAAGTAAAACCAGATAGTCAGCTCTGATCAATACCCCACCAAGGAAGTGCTTAAGCAAAGATGACCTGCGTATCAACCTCACAGCAGATCTGACCAGGGCAAGGCTCTCTCCGGAACCTTCCAGACCAGTGGTTCTCAACCTTCCTAATGCCGCGACCCTTTAATACAGTTCCTCATGTTGTGGTGACCCCCAATTTCATTGTTACAAATTGAACATAATGAAGGCTAGTGAGTAATCACAAAAACAATATGTAATTATATATGTGTTTTCTGATGGTCTTAGGTGACCCCTGTGAAAGGGTTGTTCAACCCCCAAAGGGGTCGCGACCCACAGGTTGAGAACCGCTGTTCCAGACCCTCCCTTCTCTAACTCCCTCAAATCCCAAACTCCAGAGATGACGGATGAGTTGCAGAAGCAGGTGCTTCTTCTAACCAGGTTATTCTAACTTGGAAGGTATATTTCTTGAAAACATGATGTACCATTTTACCAATGTTGATAGGCGATCCTACCTTTGAAAGTGTGTTTCCTTAAAACATGATGGGCGATTTTAAATAATATACTCCCATAGGCAATTTCAAAAAGTCACCCAATGAGAATGATGTGGCTGGGACTTTGGTAGCTACTTTCCCACACAAGGAACAGGCTCTGATCCCAGCCTCGGTAGAGATAAATATTAATGGAGAGTCTGGTGGTAAGCAAAACCTCATGTTATCTTTGGAAGACATCCACAGTGAAACCAAACATTAGAAAACAGTCCCTCAGTGCTTCACCACAGGTCTGGGCGGAGGACTGGGCCTTGAATAAGGAGTGTCTCCCGGACCCCTCATTGAGTAGAGGGGGGGTGCGTTCTGTCTGGGTGGTCTGCTTTGCAATGACATGAACTTTCCATAACACGTGCGTCTGGGAGCTCCCTCCCTTCCCATCATCCTCCAGGTCTCATTAGTGCTCAGTGTGATCACATACTCGAGTTTTCAAATATCCTTTGGGGGCAGGACAGACAGGCAACTCTCTGCTGATCTGTAACAAATCTCTGTTTAAAATTCCCAACAAGGACGGTGTTGACATTTCAAACAAGTCTTGGGGGGTTCACCAAGGCAGCCTCCTCGTTCCTAGATGTCACACCCGCTAGGCTACCAGGGCAAGGCACTGCCCTGCAAATACCAGGGCCCCTGCAGGGAAGACGGCGTCATTGGCCCCCGAGTCAGGCAAGGTCTACTGAGGGTCATGGGAAAATGACAGGAGCTGTTCTGCTGATGAGGGGGGGTGGGGAGTGCCTTTTGGACTCAGTTCTGGGACTTGTTGGTCACAGACCGTTTCCTGATGAAGAGCTAGGAACACATTTAACGGCAGCTACCGGGAAGGAGGGCCCATTTATTTCCCTAATGGCTTCATGGAACAAAATGCCCAAGGACCAGTGGCTGAAAGAAAACCAATCCTGGGCAGGAAACCACTGAGACCCTCAAAGGGGGTGGGAGAAAGGCCGGGAAGTGGTTGTTTTCCTAATGGAGCAAGAAAGCACTTTTCATCCCGTTACGCTGGTTTGAACAAAAATCCTAATTGTTTCTCAAAAATCAAAGGATTCATTGGTCTCTTGGGAGTCACCACTGCCAAGTCTCAGTGCTGAACAAATGGCTTTGGTACTTGTCCGTTCGATAGATATGTGTTTAATTTTAGTGACAAGTTTTTTGAAAAATATGTATATTGTCTAGATTTTTCTTTAAATTTTTCAAGACGTGTCCTGTCTTTTGGATGAGCAGCCAATCAAAAGATATTGAATCAAAAATGTACTTCAAACCCCCTCGATAAACTAAATGCATATCATTTGTGTCAAGCTTCTAATAGCTAAGTGTATTGGTTAATGCAAATAGAAATCATATTAAAATCAAAATCATTTTATACTAAAATATTCCATTATCCCTCTCAGCCTCCACCCCTCTTGCTCTATTGTCGTTATTATCATCAGCACAAGAAGATCTAAGATGAGACAGCAAGAAATCCTGGCTCCAGAGAGTCAGTTGCACTCCCAAGCACAAGAATTGATCATCTTCTCTTCCAATTCATGCTGTTCAAAGTCATATTGCTCTTTCTAATTTTAACAGCAAAACTCAGCTTGGAATGAATGAGTTTGTGCCTATTTTCACAATATGTTAACCATTCCAGCAGCGAGGAGTCAACAGCGACAACATAGATCATCATCATCAAGACTGCATTAAGGGGAGAGAATTATGAATGGAAATATATATTATTTGTGTCTAATGGCAGCTCCGGATGATGAGAATAGGCCCTTGCTCATGAAAACGCATGTTTGGTAACTGAGATCTCATTTTGAAGATTAATTGTTCGGCGACAGCTGCCTGAGACACACTCGTCACTGACAGCACATGTCTCCTCTGCATCTATCCTTCGGAGTCCTTGGCTCTGGGCTGTCAGGAGAGCAAACCCAAAGGGACTGCAGTGGCCTTTGGTCAGGGTTCCGCCTCACACAGAACATTCCTTCCTTAGAAACTCACTGTCCTCCCAGAGCCTCAGGGCTGTGTCCCCGCAATGGATACTGTGTGTTCCAGGGCGGTGGACAAGACCACATATCAGATTCCATTTTAATTTCTAGGAGTTACTTGCTTGTGTGTTACTAAAAGTACAATTAGCACATCCAAATGTAATTTTAGAGGGAGGATTACTTAGAGTGAGGCCAAGTAATAACAGTCAGCATATTTAGATCCATGTGAAGAATGAGCAATAAGTAAATTATAGAACAGGTATTACTTAGAAATGGAAGCAGACATGAAGGGGGTTTGAGAAGGACTGAGGTTTGGAAACCACGAGTATGAAACGCTGTCTCCCCCTAAACAGACAAAACACAAGTCCTGAATCCTTCCCAGGGAGAGAGGGGGCTGGGATGGCAGGAGGGTGTTCAGATTGCCTGTGTCCAACTCAAATTGGATTCAGATTCATCGATGGTCTCTTGTGGGCTTAAAAACACATACGTTACCGTTCCCAGCGTTGTCAACACGTGGGCCTCAAAATTACAATCCAGAGTTTGATTTTGGCACAGAAAGGGGGAAAGCAGAAGCTAAACAATGCGTCTGTCTTTGAATTCTATGCCTGTAGAGTCCCCTAAGTCCAGCTTCCAGAATTCTCCTCTCCCATATCCAGAGACTCTCTCTACCATGGAAACTCTGGGACCTGCAGCAGCGGCAACATCTGACCTATATAGGGGCAGGTGCTGTCCTAAGTCCTTGACCTGAATTATCTCATTCCAGCCTCCATCACTCCTGGAGGAGGGATCTTATTCCCATTTTAAAGATGCAAAAACCGAGACACATAGAATGTACCACTTGTATCTGGAAGAACTAGGATTTGAACCCAGGTCCAGAGCCTGTTCTCTTAATTGGTACAAATCTTAAACTGCCTCAAACTTTCTGTCACTCAATGTCCTCCAGGTGCTCTGGAATGGGGAAATTCACAAGGAGGCCCACGGCCCAGCAGCCTGAGCCAGGAACATGGAGGTTGTTGAGCATCCTTTCTTTAAGCCATTGTCTGTCCCTGTCCTGAAGGCTCTGGCCCTAGCTGGTTGGCCATTTTCAAGAAAAGAGTGAAGGTGCTGTCAATAAAAAGGGTGATGCTCCCAAGACACTAATAAGCCATTGTGTTCTTTCTTCTTATTTAAATGTCTGGTAAGTAAAAAATTTAATGTCAGTGGTAGCATGAGAAAGTCTCTGACCACTACCAGGTATACCGGTTAATAATGCGGATTTTTTTCCCCCAGTAGATGGAATTACACTTATGTTGATATATATGCGATTTGGTATGTATGCTATTTTGTAGTATTGACAAGCTTCAAGACTTCATATGTCAAATTTGCTGAAGATGTTATCAAAGATATTTTTACGCTTAAAAATGTTGAATTTCATGCCAAAAAAGCATTTGCGGGAAGTTTTAATTCATTACTTTATTTTTTTAAAAAGTGCTGCTGAAAGTTATCATACACTTCAGGAAGCTTATGGTGAACATGCTCCATCTCAAGATACTTGAGATGGTTTAAATGCTTTAAAAGTGATGATTTCAAGGTGAAAGACAAAGAATGCCCAGGTCAACCGAAAAAGTTTGAAGACCAACAATTACAAGCATTATTGAATGAAGATGCGTGTCAAACTCAGAAACAACTTGCAGAAAGATTAAACGTTGCTCAGCAAGCAATTTGTGATCATTTACAAGCAATGGGAAAGATTTTAAAGGAAGGAAAATGGGTGTCACATCAACTGACTGAAAGACAAATGGAAAACTGAAAAGTTATCTGTAAAATGTTGCTTCAATGGCATGAAAAGAAGTCTTTTTTTTGCATCGAATTGTGACTGGCGATGAAAAGTGGATTTATTTTGAGAATCCCAAAAGCACAAAATCATGGGTTGATCCAGGTCAACCATCAACATCGACTGCAAGGCCAAATCGCTTCGGAAAGAAGACACTGCTCTGTGTTTGGTGGGATCAGGAAGGTGTGGTGTAGTATGAGCTTCTAAACCCGGGAAGTATTAACCCACCCACCGCATTCACTAGAGCTTGCTCCTTCAGATGACCACTTGTTCCGATCGATGGCACACACACTTTCTGAGCAGTACTTCAAAACGTATGAAGAAGTGGAAAATTGGGTCTCTGAATGGTTTGCCTCAAAACAAAAAACGTTCTATTGAGACGGTATCCACAAATTACCTGATTACTTGAAAGATGGGGGAAATGTGTAGCTAGTGATGGACATTATTTTGAATAAAGCACTTCTGATGTTTCTCTTGAAACTATCGTGTTTTCTTTGATTAAAAAATCCACATTATTAACTGGTACACCTTTGTCTCCACTTGATCAGGAAAATGAAACACCTTCAGTCTTGTGTGTGTGTGTGTGTGTGTGTGTGTGTGTATGTGTTACAACTTGATCTTCTCTCCCAGGCTCCATCATTTCACAATCAGATATGCCTTTTGAGAAAACATGATTGAAGAGAGTCTACACATCATTTCTCAGCTTCCCTTGGCTTTTCCCTAAGAGAGCACCTGTTAGGATGCACAGAGGTGATTTTTCAAATCTACTGTCAAACTGCCTGTGAAAACGACTCTTCTTTTCAAGGTCAAATAACTCTTTGAAGAATATTTGGGACCACTGAAGGAAAATTACGGGTAGGCAAACTATTGGTGGGCAATAGAAAAAGAACTCCAATGTCTTCTAGAGTTATGAGAATTAATCAAATGTTAAACTTGGATAATGAGAAAAATAGGCGCTGTGTGAAGAGAAACACCCACTATAGGAGATGGGCGGAAGGGCGGGCTCCGAGTTAGTTCTGCTTTGGCACTGAGGCTGGTTAGTGCCAAGTTTCTGACATGCACGTGGGGAAGCTGCTAGGCCAAAGGCCAGTGTTTTCAGGTTGTAATAAACCCTGTTTAGCTAGGTTGCAGGGAACACACTGTGCTTACCATAGGAACAGGACAGAAGGCCATTATGATGAAACACTGCAAGCTCTCTCCTCTTTCCCCTGAACAAAGGCATGAAAGGAACACTTTAAAAAAAAAGTTAAACTGTCTGTGTAGTCAAAACAGCCTAGGAGAGAACTCCTCACAACCAGTCAGCTCAAAATTCATCTAGCTCTTGGCATGGGCATTCACTCCCATTTTCTTCCTTCCCTTTCATTTTCTCTGTGTCAGATCGGGACCAATTAAGGACAAACCCAGAAACCACATCAGACCCCGTGCTGAACACTCAAAATATAGCTGTGAACAAAAGGGGCAAACTCTGTTAAGCCAAGGGGTTTGTAGTCTCGTGAAAAGTGACACACAGACCAAAGATGCAAACAACATGTTCAGTGGTTAGTGATCAAGAAGAACGAAGCAGAATGGGGATGGTGCTATTTCATGCAAAGCGCTCAGGGAAGGCTCCTCTGATGAGGGGACACTGAGCACAGATCTGAAGGAAGAAGGGAGGAAGTCCTGCTGATTACCGAGAGCAGAGCATTCAGACAGTGGGAACAGTGAGGACCAAGCCTCTGAGCAGGAGTGTCCTTAGAGGAACGTCAGGGAAGGATGCCGAGGTCAGGCGGGGTGGGGCAGTGGGATTCTAATGACCCAAACACACGCTCAGCACCCACTCTGAGCTGTGGGGCTGGGGAGAAATAGAGAAACTATCCCCACCTACAAGGACATACAATCCCATTGGTGACTCAGGATACAGAAACCTGGCAGAAGTACCTGGGGTGCAGAAAGAATAAGATGAGCTATCAAGGGACATGCAGAGGAGTCAGGAGAGATCCCTGTGGCCTGGGAGCATCTGAGAAGGAGCATCATAGGAGAAGGGGAACTGTTCCTTGACCTTGAAGGGTGGCAGGATTCAGGTCGAGAAAAGGGGGGAAGGTTGATTAAGCACATAGCACAGTGCCTGGCATATAGGAGACACCCAGTGAATGCTGGTTGCACACAGTGAATACATTAATCAACAAAGAGGAAAGCCGTGGGAGATAAAACAGGAAGGCCAATCTGGTCATACTTTAAAGAGAGCTGGGTGCCACCTATGGCATTCCGTAGAGAAATGGGGCATTTCTGTGCATTTCAACCTTAAGAATAATTATTAACGTACAGTGTAAACTGCAATTTTATTTTTCACATGCTGTACAGGTTGCTAGAGCTAAAAAGATATCTACCACATGAGTTTAAATTTTTTCTTTCAGAGGCTTTGGCAAGACCAGTCATAAAAGCTTGTGATCAAGTGGCCTCCACAAAGAGCTAGGAGGCCAGGCAGAACCCAGATCCTGTGAAGGAGAAACTCAGAAATCCATACATAACTGCTACAGTAACCCCAGATTCTCGCTAATGTTAGGGGTGCATGCCAGTGCAGATTTCAAGTGCTGATGGACTCATTTCTTGGGAAATGTCTGCAGGATTTGAATATGATCCCTTATTGCACCCAAGCACTTGAAGGAGACGAGTCAGTTACATCACACTGGTTGGCGGGGAACTCTCTTTTCATTGTGGACAAAGGCTCAGGGTGGGTGAGCTGTTCCATTTTCCCAACAAGAACCAGGGCAGCATGTGAACTTCAGAAATGGGCTATTCACAGTCAACTGTCGAGAGAATTGATTTTGATGTAAAACTGCAATTTGGACTGAAGACCAATATTTTGCATGCGTATTAAATAAAACATCACATAAGCTCAGAAGCAGGAGGAAAGGGGAGGGGGGCCGCAGTTTGAAAAAATTGAGCAGAGTCACAGATGCCAGACCAACCCGAAACAGAAGCTAACTTCCCAAGACACTGCATTATGGGCCGATTGCTTCTAGAACGGAATGCACACACCCGGGGAATTGCGCCATCACAGAGCTCAGAACTGTTTTAGGAAAAAGTGATTTGTTTATTTGATCAACAGAACTTTCTAACAGCAGCATCTGCGTGGCAGGAGGCAATTCACAATCAACATCACTTGGCACTGGTGCTGAATTTATTAAATTTTTTTTTTACATCAACTACTCCTTTGTCAACTTCTGAGGAAACAAGGCCAAGATTCAGAATGTCAAGTTCGTAAGGTGGGGGTGATGATGGCACCCCAAGCAGAGAAAGGCAGAGAGAATAGAACACTAGCGCTCACCTGTGTCTTTCCTTCCCTCTCTGCCCCTTGCCCCTCCTGCCCCCGCTCAGCACACGCAAGGCTTTGGAAACAGGGATGAGATTAGACTCAGACCTTATTTCTACAGCCTTTTCACCCAAGATATGGGCACCACGTTCACCCTGTTCTGGCCCTGCCCCACCAATGGTGACATGTCACCCAGAAGTAAAGTTCTTACAGCTTATAGAAAGCTCGCCTGCCTGCCTGGAAAAGGTTAAACAGCTCCCATTTCTTTAAAAAGCACACAAAAAGCCAATGAGGGGTGACCTCTCTACCTCCTAGGACACTGACTCACACCCCAAACCCAGGAGAGACAAGTTTGATGAGTTTTCAGGAGATCAGAGCAGGGACTGCTGGGATCCATCCCCAGAACCACACATCCTTTGGGTGGGAATGAGCGTGTGTCCTGCCCTCTGATGAGGACTTTACCTTCTCAGGTCCAGGAAGAGGAGGAAAGCTCGGCCGATCTTCCTGGTGCCTACCTGATTAAAACTTTTTAATCTCCCACTGTTCCCTTTCTTCCTCATTGTGTGGTGACCTTTCTTACTGGATGGTGAAGAAAGAGGCTCGTTGCCTTACACTTATGATCTATTGCCTCGATTCAGGATTCTATTTACTCAAAAACATATCTAGTGCCCAGAACCTCTGGCAATAGGTTGGAAAAACAGATGGGAAAAAGATGACTCTTATCAGCTGAAATGTTGGGTTTAAAAAATAGCCCAAAGCATTATCTAGCAGAGAATATTGGACATCATATGCAATGTGTGGTATCTCAAGGGAAAAGGTCACAGAAGTGGGGAGGTAGCCAGGTATGGGGCTGCTGTGTTTTCCAGGGACGGTGGTAAGACCCAAATACGGGGGGTACCAAACTGAGGGCAAAGATCTTCCCAGAATATGGGTAAATCCTGATTTCCTAATTCTCCTCTCCTTGACACAGTCATCCCATTTACATATTTGCTTTGATGAATTATAATAATGGCTCCGAATGGTACAAGAGTGCTTGCAACATGTATTTATAGAAGGCTCGTTTATTCATCAGATAACCTCCAGGGGGAAGGGCTGACTGGTGGTGTGCAAATCCACATGTGAGCAGCATCTTTCTCGTCCCTCTTTAATGAAAAATAAACACGCATTTCCACTGCGGACGCATGGACTCAGCAGTCTCATCCGAGAAATGCACCCTGAAAAGTCCAGCCCATCCTGAGAATGTCTGCTGGGGAGAGGAACGCTTGGAGGCGTGTCCTTATCCAGTTGTTCTGCTGAACTTCTGGGGACCCTACCCCTCCCTGGAGGCAGCAATGGGTCAGGACCATCCTAACATTGGGGTCTGAGGGAACTTGGATCTTCAGGGGTAGCTGGTGAAGAAATGAAACCAAAGAATCAAAACTCCCGGAGGTTGTCCAGCCTCTGTTTAATATCCGCTCTGACAAGCACGTCTCGAGTTCTGAGATGCCTGTGGTAGGAGCTGCTGTGAAAATAGGGCTTCGTGGTGGTTATGGCTGCCTTTGGGGCGATTACAGTGCTAGAGAAAAACTTACTGAGGTGTTCATTTTTCCCTGAATCAAGATTTGGCAAAGAACTAGGGAAGGACTTTTTCCAAGACCCTTCCAATCCTAGAAGACTATATTGACCATTTTTTAAAAACTTGCTGGCCAACTGTCCAAATGTACATAATACCATAGGCTAGGGCTGCTTTTGGAAAAAATGATAGATAGAAGGTAACATAGCATCTGTTGTTCACCCAGCTCCCCCGCCCCCTCCTTAGAATATGAGCATCAGAGTCTAAAAGGACAATGTACTTACTATCACTGTGCATTTGAAAACGGTTAAAATGGTCAATTGTATATGTATTTGATCACAATTAGAAAAGGAAAAATAATATTGTTATAAGACGCTCCCTATAATGTTGTGGGTAATAGCAAAAGACCAGCAACAACCCAAGTGGCTGTGAATGCGGGGCTGGTACGAATAGCACATTTAAGAAGATGCAGCCATTAAACATAATTAGATGGCTCTCTGTGCATTGATAGATAATGATCTCCAAACCTTATTTGTAAAATAAAGAAGAAAATAAAACAGTGGGTGCTCCCAACTGTGTAAACACAAAGGAGGGCCGGATGATAGGCGCGCGCTCAGACACGTACAGAGCTGCATCTGGACACAGCACTTCTGGAAGGAAACATAAGGAACTGGATCCGGCACTTACCTCTGGGAAGGGTAACTTTCAGTCACTGCATTTTTACCGTGAGCATGCATAGCCTTTTCATTTAAAAAAGTTAATTAAGACAAAAAAGTTGACACCTACACGCTAGATGTCATCCTTTCTCAGCTTCCACTCCACACTTAGCATCTCCCTCTAGTCCAAGCATGTCAAACTCACGGCTGGCGGGCCGCATGCCTTATTTAAATAAGTGAGGTGTGCGGGCCTCGAGTTTGACATGCTTGCTCTAGTCATTTCCTCAGCTGGCCCCTCACTGGCTTCCTCCTGGCAGCCCAGTGGAGAGCAGAGAGGTTCCCAAAAAAACCTCTGCTCAGATCTGCTGCCTCCTCTAGTAACAGGTTTTCTCTTCTTCCTCTTACTGATAAGGCTCCTGAAGTGGTGGTGATGGCTGCTGTCTCCAATTTCTCGACTGTCAATCATTGCTCAGTCTTCTGCAGTCTGGATTCTATTCTCTTGCTCCTCTGCGGTGGCTGCTCTCCCAGGCCCTGGACGCTGCTGCTGCCTTCTTCTGAACTCAAAGATTTTACTCGGGGCTCCCTTCCTCACTGACTTCTTGGCAACATTCAGTCGTGACACGCCTCCCTGTTTCTGAAATTCTCTCTTCTCTCACTGGGCCAATCCTATCTTCTCCTCTCATTGAGTCTGCCAGTTGTTGGGGCTTTGAGCATCATTATCACCATACCCTCAGCATCAGCAGGATACGGCTTTGTATACAGCAGGTGCTCAGGAAAGATGTGCTGAAGGAACCATGCCTCTGCCCTCTCCTACTTTTGCACCTGCTCCCATTCTTCTGCAGAACAGCCCTAACTGTGGCTGCCCCTCCATGCTCAGGCTCTGCCTTCCTTCCCTTCTCAGTGTCGGCACAGCCACACACCTTGCCCTCATGCAGTCATTGATGTGTTGGCCCCAATGTTGTTCCCTCTCCTACCCCAACTCCAGCGCTGCATAGAAGCCATTGAGTGGATGGCTTCTCAGCAATTTGGAGGAAGAGCCTCGCTGAACGTACCTGCCCCCCCTAAGCCAGCAACCTCTCCATTTTTCAGGAATTTTTGATTGTTAATTCTCACGGAGGCCTCTGTCTAGTCAAGAAGCCTGACCTGCTTTGCTTACACATGCTGCTGCCTCTTCCTCACGCACCTCACCCTCCTCCTGCTGCCCTGGTACCAGGCTCAGCCCCTCAGACCTGTGCCCTTCCCAGACCTCTGACTGACCCCCCTGTCTCCCCTCTCTCTTGCCCCCGCCGGTACACCCTTCACAGGCCCATCAGATTATTTTAAAAACTCTTTTCAACCACAACTGAAAAATCAAGCCACTAACTTTAAAATGGTTACTTTTATGTTAGGTGAATTTCACTTCAATTAAAAAATACCAATTACTAAACTGGTTGTAATGCCTGACAGGTTCCCTCATTAATTAATGAGTTAAATACAATCTTTAACATGCATTCATAAAAACGTAAGCTGTTTCACCCTCAGGTGATCTGCTTAAATATCAAAAGGTTCTCCAAGGCCCATGTTCTTCAGCTTGGCATTCAACAACCTTAGCTTGTCCATCGGAATTTTCTGTAGTGAAATGTTCTAGAACTTACTGTCCAATACGGTAGCATCTAGACACACGTGACCGCTGAGCTCTTGTAATGGGACTCCAGCAAGCAATGAGCTGAAGTTGTAATTTACTAATTTTTAGACTTAAGTTTAAATACCCACATATGCCTCCTGACTCCCATAGTGGACAGCACCATCCCAGACAATCTGAGGGACACCGGCCCTTCTATTTCCCCTCCCCGTCTTCATTACGAGCCCTCTTTTCCAGCCAAACTGAACTCTTTAGAATGGGTGACGTCACTGAAGATTTTCATCCTCTGCTTGTCCCTATCCTCTGGTCACCCTTCCCGCTCACCTCTACCTATCAGAGCCTACCCATCCCTCCAGGTCCAATCCTTGTCCCACTTTCCCCCAGAAATGTTACTGACAGTCCATTCAGCTGTGCTTTCTCCTTGCTCAGAAGCCTTCGCCTGCCATGCACACTCCGGTGCTCAATGCGACTTGGTTCTTAAAGAACTGGTGTCCTCTGGCTTTGTCCAGGCTCCCGCTCTAGATTGTGAATGCTGGACCCACAACACTTGGTACCCTTCCCTTTCCCCCTCCTGCAGCTCTCTCAATGCCTTACCCATCACCAGAGTGTGGTTTCAGTCTAGCTGCACACTGAACAGATGACAGCAGTGAGCCCACATGCTCACTCCCCCATTCACACTGACCGCTGTGAAGTGCATATGAACATGAAACATTAAGAGAAGAGCCCCCTGAGCTTCCATTTCCAGGAGAAGAATGTCAAACAGTGTCACACGTGGTCTTCGTATTTTTGTCCAATGAGAGATCTCCTTTTCAGTTTCAGTCCCAAACGTTGTTTAACATTGCCTACTGATCACGGCACTGAATAACATGTAGAGGAAAATCCAACCCCAAAGGACTCAGCTCAAACTGTGCAAGAAGCCACGAGAGTGAGCAGCGTGCTTGGGGCAATGAGCAAAGCAGGCGGCAGCTTTGGGGTGGGGATACTTTGGAGGAAAACATGGTCCCTGGGGCAATGGAGCTGGTAAGTGTGTGCCTAAAGTTGTGTGAGTGCAAAAGCAGAGAACGAGAGAAAGATGCTCAGCACGACGTAGTGAAAGCCGAGGGTTAGGTAGAAAAACAAGAAGATCCAGAGAGACTCTGAGAGCGAGGACGATGCTTAAAAGCCGTATCAGTCTTCACCACGAAGTCTCCCCTTGTAGCCATTTTTATCGAAAGATGGACTGATTCTTCAGTGAGAAAGAACTAGAAATGAATCAGAACCTCACTAAGTACCAATAATAACAAGATGGAGAAAGAAGACGAGGAGGAAGAGGGGAAACATGAAGAGTATTAGTTGGGGTGAATATTTTAGTTGCTGAAGAGTTGTGCATAGTCCAACCCTCCCCCCCCTCCCCCGCCACCCCGGACTGCGTTCTCAGCGGCTCTCAGCGTGTTAGCTGCTGTCTCGGTGCAGTCCCAGTGACAGAGCACTCGGATGTCCTGCTACAGATACGCATCTGCACTGAGCGAACCCTGCCTGGCTTTGTAGTCGAAATTACAGTGCCCAGAGCAGATAAAAGCGTGGAGGCAGTCAATTCCCCGACAGAACTGTCTTAACAAAGCTTATTTCTCGGGGGATAAGCATAACTCAAAGGCTTAGAAGCGAGTGTCCCCGGAGTGGAATGGATCGTGTCCACAGTCAGGGATGTGGGCAAAGGGCACAGGCGTGCCCACCTTGTACAACTGCTCTGAGGATTAGCGAAACCACAAGTAACTGCTTGGCGCATAGAAAAGCTTGATCGATGGTGGAGATAATAACAATGAAGATTACAGGGACTTGGCAAAGGAGTGACCAGGGTCTTGGTGGCCCTTCATAATTTGTTTATATTCATTCCATGTGGAAGTAATGCTTTGAGTACATCGAATTAGATAAAACATGTGATTAGAAATCATTCCACCGGTTTCTTTTTTACAGTTTTGGTGTAGCTACTAAACCGTGTGTCATTTCACGTGTGGCTCACGTTACTTCTCCACTGGACAGCTCTCTGGGCCTCTTCCCCAGACCCTGCACTCATCCATGCCAGGAGGGGACTGAAGATCTGGCTCAGGTGCCACAGCCCACAGCCCTCCCCTGGGATCACCAGGGAACGCACTGCCCTGGTGACAGGTCCCAGGACATAATCCGAGGCACCTGCAAGGCAGCCTCCGGGCACAGGGCTTGGCTGTCTGGCCGCACCCAGGACCAGAGGAGTCCTGGGGCAGGGCAGCCTCAGTTGCAAACCCGGAGAACCCACACGCTGCTGGTATGAACTCTGTCTCCAAAGGAGTTTTGGAAAATTAACAGGGGAAATAAAAACTCAATTTGCAAAAAAAATAAAAAAACAAAAGTGACAAATTAAACTAAATTGGAAAAAAAGAAAAAAAAACACCCCAAACTTCTCAGGGCCGTGGAACACCACAAGAGATTTTCGAAAGCATATTATTTCGTTTCGGGGGTGCACAGACAGATTGGTTTGGTGATAAGGGACCCCGCAGGCTATTTTCTCGGCTTCGGCAGAAGTTAACCACCTCGGAATCGCGGCGTCTTTAGCTCTGCAGCTGACAGGCAGCGCGCGAGGAAAAGCAAGATAAATGAATGAACAGACTGGATCAGAGCCCCTGGCGGTCTGTACAGCTCCATCCCCCGGGTCCTGGTTAACACGCGGCCGGTGTAGAAACCGCACATCGTCCCCATGCGAGGACAGCAGCCAGAGCTCAGTGACACGGGACCTGCTCTCCGCAGCCCCGCAAATGGCAGGAAAGTTGTAATTGGATTTGTAGCCAGGCCGACAAAAGAGGGGGGGGGTGGGGGGCACCTTCTTTTTCATCTTCTCCTAGGAGCTATTTCCAGCTCCCAGGCCCCAACCTCCCAAGCACACACACTCAGTTCTCAATCCCTTGGCTCTGGCGGAAAGCAAAGCAAAACCGTTTATGTGCGATCCTCACCAGGAGGCCCGGCACACGGCACACCTATAAACATTTGTTCTTGCAGGGAACAGGGAAAGCTAATGTCTTCGGTGACACTCGCACCACCCCAGTGGGTTTGGGTGTTTGAGACCAGCCATAGAGGCTCTGTCTTCACAGGCTGCTTCGGCCCGGCCTTTCCTTGAAATAAAGGGATTCTTGCAAACATGTCTAGACATCGCTCAGATTCCGGGGGGCCCTCTGGTTCTCTCCCCTGCCCCTGCCCCTGCCCTGCCTCCCTGGGTAAATTACTCATTTCCCGGAAGACCTCAAACCCCGGGGATAGAAGTTGTCCTTACATGTGCACAGCCCTTTGGAAAGGGCACGGGGTTTGTTTCAACCTCACAGACACTCTGATAACGGAGCAGGTGTTATGGTGACCTTTCTAGCACCTCTGAACTCTCACTTCCGGTGCTCTGGTCTCCCCTCCAGCACAGACAAGACCTTTTTTGAACTGGATTTGGGGCATCAGACCTGACAAAGGATGTCTCTGTGTACATTTTCATGTGAAGCTTTACAAACATGAAATCACATTGAATTACACATAGAATAAGCTTCATTGAAAACAGTAAGAATGACCAAAAGTCAGGGCTGCCCTATACTCTCCAGACTGTGTGACTGGTGCAGTGGTGCCACCAAGCACCAAACCACCACGTGTTCCAGCCAGCAGCACCACCGAGGAGTCAGGTGACCTCATATTTGGGGGTGGGTGTAGTTGTCAAAAGGTGGCCCTCCCATCCCAGGTCAAGGTAACCGTTTCCAGAGGCTCAGGGGGACTCAGGTCCTCGGGAAGGGGCCTTCAGAAGGCCATCTGAGCGCTATCCCTTCGGACCAGATCCCTAGCCTGCCCTGCTCCATCCCCCCTCCCCTTCCTTCTCAAGGTGCAGGTTAAAGGGAAGAGACTGTCAGGTACAGGCTACTCAGGCCTCTCTCTGACAAGGTCAACAGCTTTTGAGATGCCTGAATAGAAGACCTTGACTAGTCCTGAGCAGAGTCCTGCCAGTCACCACCTCAGTGGCCTCAAGAGCTCAGCAAAAGATGCAGGTGTGACCCTGATGGGAACCGGTTCCTGGGAGCTTCCTGCATGCAGTCCAATCACTTTTCCAGACAATGTTGTGTTTTGAGCAAGGGCAGACCCCAAGTGACTGGAGGATGATTTGAGTTGCCTGGAATGTCTCCCATATCCTGGGGGCGGGTAGGGAGGAAGGGGGGCGGGCACAGCAGCTGTTCGGTGACATTGTATAAGCCTACAAATGGATTTCCTAAAATACCTCGTTTGTTTCACCACCCCGAAGCTCAAAATATCCCTATGGTCTACCGCAAAAATTCTTCATAATATCTGAATTCCTTTTTTCAAACAGCTTCATGTAAAATCCCAGTACATGATGGGATCCGGCCTTGAAGCGCTGGTCTTGTGCTACGTCCCTATGACGTTTGAGGCTAAACTCCTATTGGGGGCGATAGGTGAATAACAGAGGCCATGGCACCCTCCACCATCTTGTCCAAAAGCAGCCCTCCCTCTACATTAGTGCCCAGGGCTGCCATTAGCAAGGACCACAAACTAAGTGGTTTAAACCAGAGAAATGTATTCTCTCAGTTCTGAGGCTGGAGGTCACAGACCCCGGTGTCACAGGGCCATACTCCCTCTGGACGGCTAGAGAGGGATCTGGTACAGGCCTCTCTCCCAGCTTCTGGTAGTGCCTTGGCTATTGTGGTGACGTAATTTTCACATGGCATTTTCCCTGTGTGCATGTGTCTGTCTCTGTGTCCATAACTTCCTTTTTTATAAGTTATATTGGATTACAGCCCACCCCCATGACCTCATCTTAACTCGATAGCCTCTGTAAAGATGCTATGTCCAAAATAGGTCATATACTGAATTACAGTAGGTTAGGAACCCAACATCCTTTTTTGTTGTGAATCCTCACCCTTTCCATAGATTTTTTTTTAGACAGAGTGGAAGGGAGAGAGGAGGAAGAGGAGAGCGAGAAACATCGATGTGAGAAAGACACATTGATTGGTTGCCTTCCACAAGTACCCCAACCTGTCTGGGGACTGAACCTGCAACCCAAGTATGTGCCCTTGACTGGATTCAGACCCGAGACCCTTCCGTGCATGGGCTGATGCTCTAACCACTGAGCATGTGGGCCAGGGCTCCAACATCCTTTTTAAGAGACATAATTCAACCCATAGTATGTACTCAGAAGTCACTTTGCTTCTGTCCCCCAACCTCTGTGACGATGCCCCTCTCACCAAACTCTGCAAACGCCCCTCCTACTCCCACAACTATGGTTTGCATCTCAAATATCTCTCTTTCACATTTCCACAATAAAAGACCCTCATTGGGTGTTTTTCCCAAAACTAAGACTCTAGTTCCCCAAAGGAGTTTGGACAACCCCACTTCTCACAAGACAATCAATTTTGGTTTGGAAAAAGCAGGTTGGGTTTTCCTGGTTGCTTTTTAGCTTCCGCCCAATAAGATTTCAAAAATGTTAGGGTCTCCTTTTCTGCTGAGGAACTCTGCAACATTGATGTAAATTTATTTCCTAAGTCCAAATGATTAAACATTCGTGACTACAATGAAGTCGGTCAGTGAGAATAAAGAGGCGGTTTCGAGGAACATAAAGCTTTGAAATCTGGGTTTATGGAAGAAAGGGCACTCTTCCATCAGCCTCTGCATGCAATTTATTTCTGTATTTGATTTAAGTTGCATAAAGTGGAGGGAAATCTCGACTCATATCAGTAAAGTTGATACCATTTACAGCTTAATAGCACATGTTGCAATCTCAGAATAGTGTTCAATTAAACAGCTGTGGCCAGAGTTTTATTCAGAGGATTGATGGGCCAGCACAAGCTAACCTCCTGGAGGTCCACAATGTGTTAAAATTTACTGTAAACCCAATTTGCATGTGCCGGTGTAATTGTGTTACTGTTTAAACTATGTAATTTGGAAAATTAAATTTAAATTATTTAAAGAGCTGCTGGAGCGCCCCTGTAGTGCCCTGGGGTTCTCTGGAAGAATATAATTAGAAAATCTCCCATTTCAGCCCGGTCCAAGCTCACCTGCATTGCATCCTCCCCTTTAATCTCACCCCCTTGCTCTCCCAATGGTCACTTGCAGCTTCAGGTGGGCTGACTGCTGGGGGGCCCTGGATAAGCCTTTTTCAGGTGTTCTGTTTATGCTGCTCTCCTGTCTGGAATCGCAACTCTCTCCTGACTTCTGAGTCCTGCCAATTCCTCAGGTTCAAGACCCTCCACTCACCATCACTTGCTGGGTATGAGGCACATGTGCTGGAAACTGCCCTGTCCAGCATGGCTATAAACCAGTGAGTGGACCACAGGCCCATGCTGTGCCCAGAGGCGGGAGCAGGGGGCACAGGTGTGAGCAGCGAGGCTGCAACTACACGGATGGAGGCACAACATCTGCAGGACCGCGGAGGAGCCAAGGACCTAATTCAGAGCTCCCAGCACCCCCTGATTTCTGTTGTCCCTAAACTTCTGGTGGCTGCCAGTTTTTCTCTTCACTGCTCATAAACTTGTTCACAGATTTTAGCTCTGTTTTCTCCAGCCTCATCCCCCAATTTCTTTAGGGTCAGAAACCCCTAAAAAACACCTTCGCATGCCTCTCAGCGCCAGGCATAAGGGTACGGAGGCCCATTAGGGTTTAGAAAGTGCACATGTGGCTGATTAACATGATGAACCAGAAGATACCATATGTGTGGGTAGGATCAGAGGAGGGGGCCGTTGTAGGCAGGAAGGTGTGGGGAAGGGGAGCCCCAAAACTTCACAGTATTTCCCAGGTCATACTGGCCCTCGCAGCTTGGCATCCTGTGGGGACAGATCCGGCTGTGCTCTTAGCCCTGGCTCCAGTGACAACAGTGTGGCCTTGTTCTGAGAGCATTCCTTCTCTCCCAGTCCCTTGAATGCAAAAGTGAGGTTTTGTACCTTCACTACAGCTGTGGCTGGCCAGCCTAGATTCGGCTGTGTGCTGGTCAATGCTTAACAAACACCCTGATTGATAGCACTTGCCAATTCCTGTGGTGTAAAAACTCCCACCGTGGTTTCAAACGACCCACATGACTTCACTGAACAGGGTGTTGGGAAGAGATGGTCACCATCGGCCAGTGTGAGCACAGCCCTGCCCACCCAGAGTCAGCGTTTCTTGCAAGGGCTCGCATTCAAGGAAGGCTTTTCCACTTAATCAGGACATTCTGTCTTTGGTTAATTTCAACCGCAGTCAAAATAGAATATACAAAAGCTTATTCACAGTACACAACAGAGAGACAGCCTAATGCCTCCCTTCCTCCTGACTGTACCAGGCTTACGGATGAGACAGATCAAAGGCACGGACAAGATGCTTGCTATGTTTTGCAAGACTCGGTGAAGGCCCTGGCCCCCGGGTGCCCCATTCCATTTGAATTCCAGCAAAGGCCCTTTTAAGATCCTAAACAATGCAGACCAGACTGTGGAGCATGGAGCTTGGGAAAATGCATCTCTTAGTCCATCCCAGCCCCACCCTCAGATTCCAACCCAAAAGACTGCCAGGAAGGCCCATGAGTGAGCACTCAAGTTTAAGAACCAGTTCTCTCCAGAAAGACTTTGGGAGAGATGCCAGATCGTTCATGCAACAGCAGGTACGGGCCAGTGCTGGGGAAACAGTAACAAACAAATCCGATGGAGAATTTAAGATTTAATGGGGGAAAGCTCGTTTCCCCTTTCCCACTCACCACCCCACATCCCGACTCTACCCCTCATCCCACCAACTCTTACTACAAGGATCCTTCTTCCCCAGAGGACAGCTTGATCTGCCGTATCAGGGGCCCTTGGAAGGCTGAATGTGGCTCGTGTGGCTCATGGGTACCGAGTCCTAGTTGAGGGGGCACTGCAAAGGGTGTGCTGTGGGGATTGGAGAGGCAAGGAACCTCGGGCTCCAGATTCCCCACCATTTGCAGGGTCACCCGCCTCGGAAAGGGCGAGCACTCTGTCAGTATGCCCATCCATTAGGGAAGAAACTTCTCAGAAAGGTCCTGCCCACACGGTCCCTGGGCGTCCTACCTTCGACGAGGTCAGCGCAGTTTGCTCCCTTAGCCTCATCGTGCTCCCTTTTCAGGATCACGAGTTCCCACTCGCTGGGAGTCGCTCATTGGGCTGAAAGGAACTCAAATGCACTGGGATCTCCTGGCTGCCCTTCGAGCCTAATGCACGAAAGCTACGTGTCAGTCGCAGTTGTGGCTTTGACTGATGAGCCAGCGCCAGGAGCGCTGATTAAAAGTGAGATAGTTATTCAAACATCTCTCCGTGTCCCCAGCCTTCCTCAGCACTGACTGCGAAGTGCAGATGGCGGGCACTGTTCTGTACCCAGATACCCTCCTCAGAAACCTTTTCCTGCGGGGAGAGGGGGACTTCAGAGGGCGGCGGGCCCTGCATGGAGAGCCCAGCTGTTGGCCGCCTCCTTGGACAGGCACCCCGGGTGCAAGCGCCCCTAATTTGTCTCTGTCTTCCTCGCTGCACGGTCCCAAATTCCTGAATGGGATTCTGTGCTCGCCTCCTGTCATCAATCTCTCGCAGGCCGGGAGGAAACCCCGGCTGGCAACAATGCAGCGTGTGTATCTGCAGGCAGCAGACACCACACCTATTAGAAGTGCGTGCACCAAGTTCATTTTCCCATCGAGGACTCCCTGGGCTTTCTGAGACCGGACAGCTGGGTGAGCCAACAAAGGGGCCTGTGCCCTGCAGCTGGGCCCCGGGGTCAGTGTGCGGGGGACGGGGACTGTCCGCCCACAGCCCGCTACAGGGAGCACCGGCCTCCTTGGCATGCGTCCGTGGCTGAGAGGGGCTTGATATGGGGGGTGGGGGGGAGAGGAGGGGCAGCTTTCACCCAATCAGGTGACCATGGGCCCCTACTGCTGTGTACTGGCCGCCACACACAGAATTTCCTGATCCTGAGGCCTGCAGGGGGCCCAAGGATTTGCCTTCCTAACGGCTTCCCAGGTGATGCCCAGGACACTGGCCCGGGACTGCACTGTGGAAGCAGCTGGAATGCAGCACGCCTTCCCTGCGCACTGTGGGCCTCACACCTGCTCCCCCTCCGCCTCCAACCCTCCTCCACTCCCACGTGCCCTCCGACCAGCCCTGACTGACATTCCACCAGCTTCCCGAGTCTCCCCCTAGAGGCGCCGTCTGCTCCAGGTGCTCCTAGGGCCGCCCACGTCTCCCTGTCACACGGTGCAGCGATGCCTGTACTTGTCACCTCGTCTTCCCGCTGGACCGGCAGGCCCCTGGGACAGGCTCTGTCTGGCTCGCTCATGGCAGGGAGCGTTCACAGTCCGTCACGGCACAAATGACGTCCAATTCCTCAAAGTCCCAGTGGTCACAGCGGCTTCGCCTGCGCTTCCCATGAATTCTCTGAACTGAATGATGGTGATGATGTGGGCAGTTAAGATGCCTGCAAATGAGACCAGTCTCCCGAGGCCATCCTTCCGTCTTCGGTGTTAGACTTGGGCAGAAGGAATCCGGAATAGGGTACGGGGTTCAGGGCAAGAACCTCCGCGCTTTGCAGGTTGCTCCCCGAACGCACACATCAGGAGGCCAGGGTGCGTGGCGTGCTCTCAGCGGAGGCGTCTCTGTCATTTCTTACCCTTCAGGGCAGCTGCCAGGCCTAAAGACGAACGACCCAGGTTCCGCCTTGATGGATAACTGCCCCCAACAAATTGGCGCCTGATCTGCAGCGATCTTCTTCAGGAAACGTAACCAATGGTGACAGATGACAAAAGTGAGCAGCCCTTCTGCTGCCACAGACCCCAGCTCTGAAGACGCTTTCTGTGGCGGATGGGAAATCGTCCACCAGACCAGATACACAGGGGACAAACGCCCGGTCCATGCAGTGAAAGTAAGAACACTGCGTTTGGAAGATGTGGCAGGCCTCAGAGAGAGCTTTCAGTCATTCTTATAATTACCAGTGAGAGAGACGGGATAGGCACTATTGTTCCCATTTCCCCAGGGGTAAACTGAGGCTGGAAGAGGTTAAATGTCAAGGTCATACAGGACACTGGGGCAGAGCCAGGGCCATGGCCTGTCGTCTGATATCCCATCGCTGCTCCTTATACCCACGAAGGGGGCAGTGGGGTGGGGAAAACACTGTCATTTATTTTCCTACAAGGCAGTAAAGGAAAGCCTGCTGGGGAAGAACTGTTTGTGCACACACGCTTTATTCTTGGGGGTGATTTATGGGAGAGAAACATCATGGCAAAGCTCTTGGTTGGAGCTGGGGATTAAAAAGAAAGGTTTTTTGTCATCATCACAGGTCCCCTGCATGCCACCCAGCAAGCCCAGGGTGGCAGGCAGGTGCTCTCTGCCACATGCCTTGGACGTGGCAAACACCTCACACCGAGGCTCTGTTCCTCATGGAAGGGGCCTCGCTGACGTGGCACCTGCCTTCTCCAAGTGCGATGCTGTGTGCATGCTTTCCCGGACAAAGCTGGGGTCCCTCTACCAGCCTCGGGCCAATTCGGCCGAAAAGCAATTCATTAGCTGCCACAGCACTGATTACACGTTAAGGGCCATGGGCCCCGGCCACAGCGTAAAAGCAGGATGTGCCCCGCCCTTGGCTGAGGCACCCCTAAGCGTCCACAGCTCCCCTAATAACCAAGGCTGACCGCTGTTCGTTTAGGAGCATTTGCAACATAAAAGCACTCGAAAATGCAGTCAGCGGGCCCACAAGCCAGGTCCCCTGGCGGCCATTTGCTGGACACACACTCTGGATTTTTCTACCACGTCAAAGGGCGCGAGTAGGAAAGCAGAGACGAAAGGTCAGAGAGGCGAGAGTTATTAGAGCCGGGGCTGGGGAGGCTCCAAGTTTGAACAGTAGCCTCTGATCAGATGGGGGGAAAAGTCATGAATTTTTCATCAAGAAAACAGCTCAGCATGGAAGAGGAAACAATTACTCACAAAGCCCACATGGTTTAAACGCCTGACCTCTCGTCCCATTGGAGAGAGATTCCAAATGGTTAATGGCTTCAGGGTGATTAACTTGGGCTAGATGAGCGCTGTGTTATAAATAGATCAAATCCACACAGTTTAGAGGTTACAAAATTATTTGTTCCTGCAGCCCAGAGGGACGGGGTGGTTGAGTCTCAGCCCAGGAGCCAAGAGGTCACTGGTACCGTTCCAGGTCCAGGCACATGTCCAGGTTTTGGCCTCCACAGCAGGGGGCGTACAGGAGACGGCCGATCAATGTCTCTATCTCTATCCTTCTCCCTTCCTCTCTCTCAAAAATCAATAAAAACATGTTCTTTACAAACTCACAGAACTGTCCGTTCCTACCAGTGTATTTTCAGAAGCAGCAGAAATACCAAAATGAGACTAGGGAAGAAAACTCCCTTTACAGTAGGTCCTCAGGTTACGTCGGAGATCTGTTCCTTCTACACGACGTAACGCGATTTCGCTGTAAGTCGGAACCCACCTGCATAAGCACCTACGTCACTCCCACGGAGCACATCCACAGCAGTAATGAAGTGAGACAGTAAAAGAAATTTAAAAGAAAGATAACAATTCCTGACCTGTACTTGTGGTAAATAAATAATAAACATAAAGCACATATGTACATACGTCGAAATGACAAGAACTTTTTTTGAAAAAACTAAATGGGAGATGGCAACGTAAGCACGAAGCGATGGAGTCCGACATAACCTGAGAACTGCCTGTATTTGATTCCACAAATGCCTCCCGAGCACCAATCACGTGTTGTGAGAATGTACTTGCCCCAGGGAAGAAACAAGCTCCCAGGGTGTACAGTTTCGGCCGGGAGACACTGACCGAGCCTCTGGGAGGTGAGGGATCCTGACGGTCATCATCTGCACCAGCTGGTCCCCACCAAGGGACACACATAACAATACGCAGCCACCCCTTGCAGCCCAGCAAATCTGAGGTCCGCACCAGGCACTTGCCATGCAGAAACGTTCCCCGGCGGTTCTGCCTGACAGCAGTCTGGTCTAATGCTCCCACTGTGTGATGTGCACATGGAGACCGGATGGGAGAATGGGCTCGACCAAGGTAAAGTACGGGAGCGCCATCGTTCCAACTCGCCCACCAACTCTCTTTCTCCTCCACCTCCTGACCACTCACCAACACAAGGCAGACCGTGACGCCCACAGAGCTGGGCCCTGGCGACAGACAGACGGGGATAATTTCCCAACGGGGCAGATCTGGGGAAGCTTCCTGGCAGAGGTGCGATCTGAGCTGGGCCTTGACCCCTGGGTAATAACAAGGTTGTTCTCATTAAGTACACCTGCCCTTCTCGCCCCCAGGCCCTCTGATGTCCCTGCCAACACCTCTGCTGATGGGCGGCCCTTCCCTTCCTGCTCTGATGAGAAAGGGCTGATCTTTTCATATAAAAACGTCTGGAAATCAGAAAGAAAAAGAACCACCACTCAACCGGAAAGTGAACAAAATACATGACCACCCATTCACACGAAAAGAAAACCAATGAGCTGTAGGCCAATTACAAGATGCTCAGCCTCATACATGAGAGAGACACGGCTCCTCTGTGCACTTCATTTTCCCTGCATTTGTGTCGTAGCACCAGGGACTGGTCCCTGCCAAGGTGACCCCAGGACAGAATTGGGGGCCATAGACACTTCTGATGGCCGGCCGTCCCCACGGCTGTTGCTATCGTTTTATTGCTCATGACACTGGAGTCCTTACACACGGAGCCCGGGAGAGCCTCACGCAGGCAGGGCGGTATCCTTTCTTCTTCCATCCACCCGCAATGCTCTCCATCACCCTGGAAACACTGAGATGGTTAACCAGAGAGAGAACAAGTGACCCCCAGGGTCGGGCTGTCGAAGCCAGAGCCACGGTGCAGGCGCTGGGCTCCTGAGAGCAGAAAGAACTGGGGACAGAGTCAGCTTAAAAAATAAAAATAAAAAAACAAGCCAAGAAAAAGCTCGAGTCGAGTAAAAACTGCATTTGTTAGGGGAGTTCCTGGGGAAAGGAAAGAGTCTTCACAGGAATAAACATGATTTTTTATTAAAACGTGAAACTTGCCAAGTGTGCGGAGCTCGCTGTCTGATTAGTGTCCCCGGGGAATTTGAAAATCTGGGGGAGAATAATGCGCCGAGGAAAAAGTGCTGCGTCAGGGAAACGGCGGAGAGGCAGCCCGGGGCCCGGGAGGCCGGTCATTACCGATGCAGGAGACGGAAGGTGTCAGGGATCAGAATGCCACGTGGAAGCTCCGGGGGGAAAACTCAGGCGGAGGGAGAGATGGTGAGGGACTCCTTTACTGAACGTGCCCCCACCCTCCTGCCACCCCTGGGAGCTCAGCTGTGCAAGGGCGGCTTTCCCCAGGGGGCAGAACCAGGGGAGGGTGGCAGCACAGAGCCCAGAGTAAGTCCTACCCATGTCCAGGAGCTCACTGTCCCCAAGAGCCCTCTCAGCTGGAACCAGACTCTATCGTTGCTGTCACTTAGCAATCCTCAGTGAGCCCCTGTTTTCTTGTCTGTTAAGATGCTTCATGGGAATTATTTGCTGGGCAGATGAAGAGAAAATGTGCAGGTCCCTGGCCCAACACCTGCCTATTCCTGGAATTCAATGTTCATCCATCCATTCATCCATCTACCCATCCACCCATCAATTTACCCACGCATCCATCCATCTATGCATGCATGCATGCATGCATCCATCCACTCATCCACCCGTCAATCTATCCATGCATCCATCCATCTATGCATGCACGTATCCATCCACCCATCTATTCATCAATCTATCCATGCATCCATCCATCTATGCATGCACGCATCCACCCACCCATCCATTCACCTATGCATGCATGCATCCCTCCACCCATCCATCCATCAATCTATCCATGCATCCATTCATTGTCCACAACTTAACCAGCTCTATGTTCCTCGCAGAACCCTGGAGTGTATCTTACATACAGAGTTGTCAAATAAAAATTTTAATTAAATAGCCAATGGACAGGGTAGAAATGAAACAAACCTTGTACAAATCCCTCCCTCCCAAAACACACCCCAAAGTCTTAGGCAATAGGTATAGTGGCTTCAAGCATTGCCATTCTGCCCAATTCTTCTCCAACTGCAACCTGTCTCTGTGTGCCTGGGAGAGCTGTCGGTGTATGTAGTAGGAATACTAAAGGCTATTTGATGAGTGCAGCTGGAGCTACGGAGTCCAAACCCTGTGCGTTGCCCTGACTTAGACAATGTGATTTGTTACCTCACCTGGAAGTCTAGAGCCCAAATCCTCAGCCCATTCCACAGACCACCTACAAAGTCCTGAAAATGCTCAGGTCCCTTTGAGCTGAGTCATCTTACAGAACAGGTCTCAGGGTGGGGTGGGGTCCTCCCTTTCTCCCTGTAGTACCTACTTAACTCCTTCTTAACAATTACACCCAGTAGCCAGTTTCCAACAAATAGAGGGTGAAATGGGTCACGTCACAAATAGATCAGAACTCTTTTGAGGAGCATTGCCAAATCTCAGTTTGCAAAATACTAAATATGTACTTTGGTGGGGGGGTGGGGGGAAGAGAGGGATACTGATTAGGCACCAATCATTTTTAAGAAAATTAATCTCACACATAGTGACCAAAAACAGCCACCTTATACATGGCGACACAGACATTGAAAATTATATTGTGCTGCTTGTTCTTGTTTGACATAGTGTGGGCCCCTCCAAGACTCCAGGGTCCCCCTGAAGCCCTAATCCCTGTCCCCCACCATCCTTCCTGAGACTTGGACCCCCCGACTGCCCCACAGCAACCAGGCCTGAGCCCCACCCCACCCAGCTCTAGGGCATCAGCTCTTTTGGCTTCTGCAGGTCCAAGTGCTGAGAGCTGACTTCCAGGAGGGCCTTTTGAAAGCCCTTGAGCTCAGACGCACTCAAGCGTGCTTCAGACTCAGGGCCTATACATCCTCTCCCAGGGAGCATGTCAAAGCTGGCACAATATGGGTGAGCGCGGCGTTCACTCTCGCAGGCCTCCCTTCTCACCGGCAGCTGCCGAGAGCAGATTCTGCTGCCTCTGAGAGGGCCTCCTGCAGGCTTTCTTTCAGGCTCCAAGTTCTCCCATGGCTGCTGCGATCCTTTGAAAGAACTGGAAGGCATCGCCCTGCACCCGCCTGAGCTTACCCAGACCCTGGGAGAGCAGGGAGGCTGCTCAGAGGGGGCAGGGAAGCGGCAACCAGGAGAGAAGGGCCAGGGTTAGTTTGGTGGAAACGGAAAACGGTCTGACCACTCTGGGAAAGTGTGTGCCAGATGCAAATGAAGTTAAACATGCACTTACCACATGACTCAGGAACCCCACATCTAGGTCGTTAGCCCCCCAAATAATAACGTATGTGTACACACAAACGTGATCACAAGTGATGATAGCAGCTGTAATCCATCACATTCACCCCAAACAGCCCAAATATTCTCAACAGGGAACGATAAACAAGCTGTGGTCCGCCCACACGATGGAGGGCTGTGCAGCCACACAGAGGAAGGGACTGTGATGCCCAACAGCATGAATGAATCCCAGAGGCCCTGGCTACATGGCAGAGACAGACTCAGAATGCCACACACTGGTATGATCCCACTTCTAGGCGGTTCTGGCAAAGGTAAAACTAGAAGGATAGAAAACAGGTCCGTGTTTGCTAAGAAAGAGGTGGGGAGGGCATCAGTGAATTTTTGGGGCGATGCAACTGTCCTATACCTTAGTGGTGGTGGTGGATGCAGGATTGTATGCTTTTGTCAACACCCAGAGAATGTACAAAGGAGTGAACTTTAGCATGTAGGTTATGTCAGAAAAATGGAAACAGTTATGGGCAGGTATCCCTACTCTAAAGAAACATGAAACAGGGTAAGGGGAGAGAGTGCGATGGGGGTGCACTGTAGACGGTGATCCGGGAAGGCGTGGGAAGCGACATCTGAGCAGGGATCTAATGCGGGGAAACAGGGTGTGCCTCTCTCTAGGGGGGGGGTGAGGGGGGGCTGTTCGGGCCAAAGGACGCAGCGCAGAGGCCTAAGGCGATGCTGCTGAGGGTTTCAGGAGCAGTTGGCTGGAGAGTGAGGGGGGCATCAGAGCTGCAGCCTTAAATCCCAGGAAGCACTTTAGAGTCGATGCTCAACAATCATGCGAGTGAGGGCGATGCTGGGAAGGGCACAGAGAAGGCAGGCTGCTTGAGGGCCTATTGCTCAGAGGTGCTCGAGGGTCGGGTGGAATAATTAGCTGCTCCTTTGCAAGGGGTCCCAGGGAGGAGCCAGAATCCTGGGAGCAGATTTGGATAAATGGTCCATTTGCAGGATCATCTCGAGGGCGCCTCTTCCAATAGCTGGGGTATGCTGTGAGCTCATTAGTCAATGCTCATGTCACTGGTCTTTAATAATTGAATATTTCCCCATCTTTTGTGCATATTATATATGTGTTTAAATCCACCGAATGCCATACTTCACTGCCCTGCGACAGCCCGTTCTATTAAGTCTGTTCTCAGCAGAAACCATGAGCAATCCTCCTACAACTTGCCGTCGGCCAACCCCACTGAGTTCCGACAGGTGACATGGGCGCAGTGGGTGAGGGCAGCTCCGAGGACAGTTTCTTTACCCATCCCCCAGCACCAGGGACCGTGCCACCCTGAATCTCCAGGGGAGGGGAGAGAGCGAGCCCACGCAGCGCTGTACATAGAAGCAACACCTGTTTGCTATTTTGCTAAAGCTGGGATAAGGGGGTTTCTTTCATGGAGGATAAAAGACTAAAAATCAATGACAGGGTTGACTGAAGGCTCCCGTTTCATCTTATCTCAAGAAAGGAAAACACACACAGGAATCAGTTATTCCGATCTTTCTCTATTAGATTTAGTTCAAAGATGTCACTTGCGTTGGCAGTCAAGTGGTCTAGGCTATTTATTTGAAGGAAACTTGACAATCCATTTGCTTATTGACTGAGTTAAGCAGGTGTAGGTAACCCTGTTTACTCGGAAGAAAAAGAGGTCTGTATTATGTGAAAGAGAAACTTCACATGAGCTAAAACGAGTTCTGATAACATAACAAAGAAAGTTAGTTGTTGGGGTCGAATAACAAAAGTGCGGTCTTAATG
The DNA here is from genome assembly GCF_000327345.1 of Myotis davidii. NCBI lineage: Eukaryota > Metazoa > Chordata > Mammalia > Chiroptera > Vespertilionidae > Myotis > Myotis davidii. The sequence goes on along the minus strand of NW_006383012.1, from coordinate 6,346,478 downwards.
CCTTAGTAATTTCAGAAAAACAAACACAGAAAATTATGTGAAAATGATGGTCAACAAAGTGGGGGGGAATCTTTCTCAGAAAACTCAGAAGTGGAGAGAAACGTGCCCTAGTGCCTGGAACTGGGGTGGAGATGGGAAGCACGAGAGAGATTGTTCCGAATTTTTCATGTTGGATGCCTGTAGACATGAATTCTCCTGAGGAAACTGAAGAGGAATTGGAGACCCAACCACAAAGACGGAAGAGTGAACTGTTGGTCTGTGTGAGGGAGGAAGTGGCTGGAGGAAATCCTTCGAGTCTTAGAAAGGGTCGGTGTTTTAGACAACCTTGCCTTTTCTGTTGTTGCTTTAAAAACTTTGGAAAAATGAGCTACACATGGACAAAGTTGCAAGTCATTTCCTTTGAGATGGAGCAAAGAATCTTGGCAAAGATGAAGAGAGGTCAGCCCCATGCTCTTGAAGCTGGCAGTTATAGCTGCTAGCAGCGGTTCTCAACCTGTGGGTCGCGAACAATGAAAATACATCCTTCATATCAGATATTTACATTACGATTCATAGCAGTAGCAAAATTACAGTTATGAAGTGGCAACAAAAATAATTTTATGGTTGGGGGTCACCACAACATGAGGAACTGTATTAAAGGGTTGCAGAATTAGGAAGGTTGAGAACCATTGTTATAAACAAACCTTTGTAGCTTTTAATGGCACTCATGCTCTCTTGAAGAAAACCATTTCAAAAGCTGCTCTCTAATCTTGCTTTCTCGTCTACTGCTGGCCATCCAGAGTGTTCTGGGGGCCTCCCAGTTTGGCCTCAGATGGTGGCCAGTTGTGGCCACCATGTCAGGGAGTGGGACGTGCACAGGCCTTACAGCCCATAGGGCCATTAGGACAAGCCTGAGTGATAAGCCACCGACAAGACCCCAGATCCTCGTGAGAAGCCTTCAAAATACATCCAGACCCTGACCACTCTTCACCACTCCGATCGCTTCCATCCTGGTCCAAGCAGCACTTGTATTTCCCGGACTGTCCCCTAAGCCTTCTCATTGGTTTCTTTGTGTCCACCCTTGTCCCTTGTCATCTCGAAGCCTGTTCTTCACACAGCAAACCAGAGTGGCTCCCTTAAAATATAAGTCAGACCAAAGCTGACGGTGAACCCCTTATCACATCCAAATGTGTACACAGGTTCCCCAGAGGACATGGATGACAAGGCTCAGAGCCCACTATTCAGAAGGGCCTGAGAGAGCCCACTAGCACCAGCATGGATAAATACATTAGGGCCCATGCAGACAATGTAGCAAGGAGAATGAACCACCTACAGCCATTTGCACAGCATAGATGAGTCTCACAACTATAGTATTGAACAGAAGCCAGACACGAGAGAGGAAATACCTCACCACACACTCAGATGAAGCGCAGAGATAGGCCAGCGAAGTCGATAGAGGTAGAAGGCAAGAAAGACATTACCCTTGGGTGAGGTCAAAGCAGCAACAGGAAGAAGGCACAGGACGGCTCCGGAGATGCTGCCATGTGGCTCTCCATCTAGTTCTGATTTCAGAGACATCACCCTGAGAAGCTCCATCAAGCTGTACCCTGATGATGGGTGTATGTGCAACTATTTCAATCAAGTGTAAAACCTTCGCCAACCAACATTTTCACATACTTTTCTGTGGCTGCTCATATCCAATGGGCATAGAATATTTGGTGCAAGTTTTGAAAAAATTCACACCTGTGTATGTGAAACAATTACTTTTTAAATTAGAGTGGTTCGGGTTTGTAAAAGAAAATGGATACTTAGAGTAGAGTTTATTCTCACTGTACATATTTGGTGTGCACATGTGCACATGCACTCCTCACGCACCCTGTGGTCTTAGTCTAAAGAGGAACGAAGCTGCACCTGTCTCCTCTATAGATTCCCCCTGTCCTCCGTGTACGCATCTAGCAGGGCCCCTCTCCCTGGCTGAGGATGGCTGAGGGCAGGAGCCTATTGGCTAAATATTCTGTTGAGCCTCTGGAGGTCTAGGCCTTGGGCCACAGAACTGAATGTAACTGTATTTATTTTATTTTATTTTTTGTATTTCAGTTGGTCCTTCTTTTTCTGGGGACCAGGAGCCAAGGTCTGCTTTTCCTAAAGATCTGTTTTATTTGGGGAGGTTGCGCCAAGATGGCGTAAACAAAGGAATTTCCATGACAAAGTTCAAAACACAAAACTAAAACAGTAACCATCCAATCAACGTCACCTATCAGCCTTCTCCACTGTGAAAGTCTGTGCCACAAGGCCCAGCAAGGACCCCAGGGAGCAGGCTCTTTCCAAACAAAGGAGGAGGACCGGGGATGAGACTGGAGGAGATGGCTCCCACCAGTGGTGGGATGAGTGACAAGAGAGGGCCCAGTGTTATTAGCACCATTTAGCCGTGATGGCATTTAGGAGCAGACTTCAGGGCTGCGAGCTCATTTCTGAGAAAAAGCTGTGCTTGCAAGATTGTGACAGCTCCTTCCCCCTCCTTCCCAGCAGTGAAAACAATGATTCTTCACATTAGTCGGCCTCACTACAGACCCTCATCCATCTCCATCCAAATGGCCTGAGATGAACACTGTCCAAGGAGCGCCTTTAAAAGCCTCCCTCAGCACAAACGTGCCAAAGCCAGGAGCGGCTCCTTCTTCCTGCTGGGGGTCAAGGCCCGTGTCTGCAGAGTTACAGCCGCCCCCACCCCCAGGCCTGAGCCGTGGCCTCTGCCCACTCGCCTGCTGGCCCTGCTTTGCATGAGACCTTCCTGTCCCCTCTCAGCCTTTTCCAGATCCAATTCATATCCCTCACGGCTGCTAATGACCACCCTTTATTCATTTCGGCGGCATGTTTGGTCTCCTCAGAGCTTCTGCTTTTGACCTTTCTGGGTCTTCAGCGTCTTGTCAAATGGTTTTGGTGGAGAAAAGTGCAATTTACCGGGCTCGCTCTAAGATGAATTCTGGGAAGCATGTGTGAAGTTGGTTCTAATTGTGTTTCTTTTTCCCCTGTACCCTATGAGTTGCTGAATTCAAGTCAAGCGTGTGTGTGTGTGTGTGTGTGTGTGTGATCTCAGACTCCCCTTCCCTTCCTCCCGCCCTTCATCCTCATGCTCTTTCTGCTGCTGGGGGCAAGAGGATGATGGTGACAGAGGGAAGACCTGCAACTATGATGGGCAGGTATTTGTATCTCTAGGCTTCCTAGGATCCAATGTATTATCATAACCCACACACAGGATCTCATTTTGATGATATTTGAATATCTTGTAAAAACTTAATCTAAAATTGCACCTGTCAACTAAATTAAAATAATGAAAAGGTAACACTGTTGAATTTAAACCAGCAATGACAGGGATGGTAAGATGGATTAGCTCCCTGTGGCTGCTGTAAGACATTACCCTGAAACGAGTGGCCTAAAAGAAGAGAACTGTTTTGGTCTTTTTTACAGCTTAGGAGGCCAAACGTTCACAATAAGTCTTACAGGGTGAAATCAAGTCTTTGGCAGGGCTGGTTCCTTCTTCCGGTTTCTGGTGGCAAATGGCATCGCTTAGCTTGTAGCCCCACCCCTCAATCTTTGCTTCTGTTGTCACCTTGCCGTCTCTCGTTCTGAAGTCAAACCTCCCTTTGTGTTATTCCTGTAAGGACATCTGTGATCACTTTTAGGCCCCATATCTGCGAAGTTTCTTTTGCTGCTCATGTCCAGGTGTCCGGGATTAGGACATGGGTGTCTTGGGGGTGGGGAGGGGGTCATTATGTAGTCTGCCACAATGGGGAACATTTTCAGCCTAGATCCTGCTCAGGAAGTGACCTTTCCTGTCACAGGGAGTGGGTAGCACATGTGCCTTTGCCTCAGCACTCAGGGAGAATCTGGACATGATCCGAGGGCCAGCAGACGAGGGAGAGAGCCTCAGGGCCATTCCCTGGGGGAAGCATACAACAGGATCACTCAGCATTTTTTCTTCTTTTTTTTTTGCAGAGCATTTTGAAGGAAAACTAATAGTCACCAAAACAAGTGATAATCCCAATATAGGTACAGAAGAGCTGGAAGATTTTGGTAGACACTGATGGTTGCCTACCCCAAAGCCATGCCCTACTTTCTTGCTAGCATAATCCTGATTTTTCCCAAACTGCAACACGTCCTGCCCCGGGGGAAGAATCCTTAAAGCTGGAGTGTCTCACAACTTCATGTCCACCTGAACACCAGGGAGCCCTTGCTAAATGCACGTTCAGGTGCAGTAGGTCTGGGCTGCAATTCTAGCGAAGTCCCAGGTGGTGCGGATGCCTCTTCCTTGGTTCACACCTAAGCCAATCATGGTAATCACTTGTCCTATACCAGCGCTTGGTCCAGGGTAAGCCTGTGACTCAGTCCTAGCCAATGAAAGCTAAGAGAACAAGTGATGAAGAGCGGGGTTGGCTTCTGAAGATTTTCCTTCCTGATGAAAGACAAGATAATTCTAAACGAGAGAGCAACAGGGCCACCTTCTCTCCCTTCCTGCTTTGTACCATGTGGTGGGAGGTGGTGAGGCCCTGTGCTGGGGCAGCATCTTGTGACCAAGATGGACACAGTGAGGAGAAAGCCCACCCACTGAGGATGGGGAGGAGGGAAACACCCTTGTGCCTCAAAACCCAGGACTCTCACTGCCAGGTTTTCTTGTTAAGTGAAATATAAAGTCCGTGTGGTTTAATCCACCGTGAGGCTGTCTATTATTTATAGCTCAATACCCTGGGGTTCTAGGAGGGAATTTTAATGCTTCTCATAACAATTTGCAATGTGATTTGACTTGATGAAAACCTAGAGCACCCGGGATAATGTCATGCTTTGTTCTTCCAGAGCTTAGAATCCGGGGAAGAGCTGGGGAAGCAACGGAGCAAGACAGAATCCAACAGAGATCTGTTTGTCTGGCAGAAAACAGACAGGATCTTCGGGAAGACCCAACAAAATAGGAACAAGGCCCAGAGAACGGGAGTCCAGACACACCTTTCAGAAGGCGACTAAGGACCCACCAGTTCTCCATAGCGAGGGGGCACCTTTAAATGACAATCTGAACCCCAATCATGGCACCTTATCGTTGAGTTACTATATGGTAACAGGGCCTCAAGAATCCCTTAATCATCCTCATTAAGTCACAAACTCAGAATCCCTTCCAGTAACTGATACCTGAATTGGTGAAATCCTACCTGAAATAATTAGGATTCTGATACTGACATTGAACTGCTAAACCATTTAAGTCTCATTTCCTCTCTTACCTAACAGATCGGAAAGCCCTCCTAGTAGATATTTGCGCATGTCCTTTTCGGCACGCTTATTTCAGTCTGGGCACACACACCTCCTGCCCACAGTCCAGATCACATGGATGCTCCCTCCGCTCCCTGCATCACCTCAGTCAGCCACAGGATTAATTAATCCTGACTGGAACTTAAGCTACTTGAAAGAAAATCCCAGGCAAATAGACACAAATACCTATTTTTCTTGCTGAATTGTTTGTTTGAATTCCTTCATTGATCTTAGACTTAATTAGGCAGTATCTTAGAAGTACACAAGCAGCTGCGATTTTATTTCAAAGCATATCCGAAAGACCGAGATTTCAAAGTCCCGAGTGGCTTCAGGTGAATCTTCTAGAGGCAAAGGGGGTTCCAATAGCAGCACACAAGGGAGGGAGGGAGGAAAGAAAGAAAGAAAGAAAGAAGAAAGAAAGAAAATAAACTAGAAAAGAAAGAAAGAAAATAAACTCCTTTAGTCAGTTGCTATAGAATTCAAAATACATCAGACCATTGAAAGAGACAACCTTGGGACAAGGCGGATTCTAGATGCTATACTGACTATCCTTTTAAGAACTAAATCTTTTTTTAAAAAAATATATTTTTATTGATTTCAGAGAGGAAGGGAGAGGGAGAGCAGGATAGAAGCATTAATGAGAGAGAATCATGGATCAGCTGCCTCCTGCACGCCCCCTACTGGGGATCGAGTCCTGACTGGGAATCTAACTGTGACCTCCCCGTTCATAGGTCAACGCTCAACTGACTGAGCCACACCAGCCAGACAAGAACTAAATCTTCAGGAAGGCACCACCTTCTCGGGGATATGATGAAAGTGTGCCCGCAGCACTGGTTAGCTACATCCCGTTCAATCTAGAAGGGCTCTCATTTGTCTGACATCTCCCCTCCGGTTTCTGAGTCAGCACACTCACCCTGAGAGGGGCTTGCATCTCAGAGCTGTCACTCTTATCAAACACAATGCCCTCAGGGTTCATGCTCATTATTAAAGGGGGAAAAAAACTTGCTAGAACATTAGCCAGGCCCAGGGCTGCACCGTTAAATTAATGTTAGAGATGTATCTAGGTCATACATCTGCATGTTGCATATAAACACACTAGCTGGTTACCTAGTGTTTGCATGCCTCTAACTCTGTGGTTCTCAACCTTGGCGGCACATTAGAATCACCTGGGAATCTTTTTAAAATCCTGGTTTCTGGGCCTCATCCTCCGGAAATTCTGTTTCTTTGTTACTAATGTTGTGGCCCCACACAACACTGGGAAATCAGGATTTTAAACAGATTCCCAGGTGATTCTAATGTGCAGCCAAGGTTGAGAACCACTGCTCTAACTGGTTAGGAGATGGAGAGTTACCATTTATTTTGGCCCCAGATGGAAAATAATGACTTGTCTTCAACATAATCATGAAATCATTGTTCGGTTTCTTCTGAAAGTCGGCTGTCTCAAACATATATCCAGTAATCTTTTTTAGGAGACTAAGGGACATTAACATTCCTATCTGTTAACTAGCAGCTCTGTATATAGAGTCCTTTGATGCCCCAAAATTTATGAATTATCTACATCTCATTATATCTTCTAAGTCAAAAGAATGTATTTCCTAAATTCCCTTTCCAGGCAAGAAGGTTGTTGGACACACAGCTGAAATGGTGAAGTCACAATACACTCTCCTGTGGGTAGAAATTAAGCTTCACTGAAGACATAAAATAAGCATTTAGTATTTTGGTGAGGGTGAAGGAAGACTATTTGATGTACGATTCAAAGGATCCCTGTTAGAAAAGATAAAGAAGATGCCTGCGGAGGCTGCAAACCCCGCTTCTGTCAGTGCTCTATCATGCCAGTCGAAAGCAGAGAGTCCAAAATCACAGAAGGAAAACTCTCACCTTGTCAGTGCCACCTTGTCAATGAAGATTTGTGTGCCGGTAAAAGAGCACGTATTTCTTGTGAAGCTGGACTAACCCGATGGCTCTACAACGGCCTTCTCAGAGCCGACTTCATAAAATTCTACGGCACCACAACCCAGGGACACACAACCGCACTGCCAGCCAGTGAGCGTTCAGGGCCGGTCTTTCCTGAGATGGTCCTTCACTAGACAGATGAGGAAACGGAGAAAAACCAAGTCCCCTAACTAGTCCTGTGAACACACTTTAATTCGAAAGGGCTGTGTCTCCATTCTTGTTGTTGGATCAGAGAGGGGATTGCTCGGTCAGGGTGCAGGGAGAGCAGGGGAGGGTGGTGTGCTGGACTTGACCCAAATGAAGTAGTGACATGGAACAGCGAGTCACCGCCAGGGCCCTGGCCGCTGATGACTTCTGCCCGGAGCTTTCACCATCATCCCAACTCCAGCCTCAGGATTTGTAAATCCCAGCAAAGGGAGGTACCGACAAGATGATCCCATCAAGATGTGACGCGTAATTGCAAAGTCACTTTTGATTAGATCACCAGCACTTTTATGACCCAGCCACATGACATGATTAGGTCGGAAGCCAGCCCCTGGACTCCCACAATGATTGTGTGATTAATGAGGCCGACTCCTGGGCGCCGGGGGTCAAGGGCATCTGAAGGTCTGAGATTGTCCGGAGCTGGGCAGCGGTGCAGCTCCTTTTCTTTACGTGGGAGAACCATGGTCATCCCAAAAGATTAGACTGCTCATTAGGAAAGGAAACATGTTCCTTCTATTACAAATATTTCTGGCATTAGGAAGTACGGTAAGGGAATGATGGTGGAGTATCTGACATCATTTTTTCCTTACCTTTCTGAAGGTTGTGTGTTAATCTCCGGCAGGTTGTGGGGGTGGGAAGGAGAGAGGTTTCATACTGTGGCTGACTCTTTACCATAACTACCTCGTGGGCTGTGTGGGCTTAGGTGGGTGAATGCTCGAAGCCCTACTTTTCTTATCTGTAAACTAGGGCTTCCAATATTCCCCTCCTATTGATTGTAGGAAGGTTAAATCACATGCATACTGCCTAGAGCACAGGTGCCATTAACTACCTGGACTTTCAGAAGACATATTTCAAAACAGGATCATCTTTAAGCACTTGATTCCTTGGCTACCAATTAATTTTAAGGACAAATGTAAATGCAAGTGAATAACCATTCATACCTATGCGGGAGAACCGAATCCCCTCCCCATCCCCAAACTGCCTTATGATATTGGAGTCAGAAAAAACTCCCAATTGACAGAATCAAGGCAGTAATACTTGAACTCATCACACTACGCGCAATAATTACGCAGCTGAGAGGCATGCTGGCCAATTCACGGCTCACGAAGGCCATTACACCACCCGTCAGGGGAAGCTGGGGGCCAAGGTCAGCCCGTGCAGTGTGTGGGCACTTGCCCCAGACAGAGGCTAGAGGAGAGGGCTCCCCTCTGAGGTTCTGTTCAGGCAGTTTTGGCACCACCATGAAGCATAGTTCTAAGGAAAAAGAACTGGGCTCTTGAGTAGAGTTCCCCATGCTTGTTTGTTGAATTAGCTGGAGTCTTACTGAAAACACAGATGTCAGACAGAGCACCCAGATCACGCTGATTCTGAGCAGGGCTAGGAAACGTCATCCTGGTCTAGTTTTGTTTTCTCTGAGGGACACATTGACTGGTTGCCTCCCACAGGAACCCTTCTGGGGCTGGGGATGGATCCTTCAACTAAGGTAGGCGCCCTTGACCCGGAATCGAATCCACAACGAGAGGGAGAGGCAGAGAGAGAAACATCCATGAGAGGGACACATTGACTGGTTGCCTCCCACACGAACCCTTCTGGGGCTGGGGATGGATCCTGCAACTAAGGTAGGTGCCCTTGACCCGGAATCGAATCCACAATCCTTCTATCCCTGGACCAACGCTTTAACTACTGAGCAAATGGCCAGGTCATGTTCCAACTTTTCACACGCCAGTTTGGCTTGGCCGTTGCCCATTAGCACAGGTATGCCACATCGTCATTTCCATTCAAACATTTTTCCAAATGTCCCTCATTCCTGCAAAGCCCTCTGCAGCGGTTCTCAACCTGTGGGTCGCGACCCCTTTGGGGGTCAAATAACCCTTTCACAGGGGTCGCCTAAGACCATCGGAAAACACATATATAATTACATATTGTTTTTGTGATTTATCGCTATGCTTTAATTATGTTCAATTTGTAATAATGAAAATACATCCTGCATATTAGATATTTACATTACGATGCGTAACAGTAGCAAAATTTCAGTTATGAAGTAGCAACGAAAATAATTTTACGGTTGGGGGTCACCACAACATGAGGAACTGTATTAAAGGGTCGCGGCATTAGGAGGGTTGAGAACCACTGCTCTAGGGAATCTCAATGAATAAAAATATAGGCACATCTGTCATCCCCCTGCCCAAGTCCACCACTCAGTCCCCGCCCAACTGGGCCATCGACTCACCCAAAGGCCACTGTGGAGACACACAGGCTCGCCTACTGTCTGGCCGAGGGAACCTGTGACCAATACATACACTGGAAAATATGCAGGACACAGAGCCATCGCCCAGGGCTGCGTTCGAGCCGTGGCTCGCCCCTTTCTGATTGATTTATTCCTAACAGGCGTTCTGGAAGCCGGGTCGCCAGCCCAGCCCAGCCCAGCCCAGCCCAGCATCCTCTGAGCAGGTGTTGGGAATGAAATCCTTATGCCCTATTCTGGATTCGCCCAATCAGGAGCAGGAAGGAAGAAAACCCCAACCCACCTCGTTGTCACACGATGGACACTCCTGCAAAGTAGTCTTGACGTGAAGTCACCAGAACGAGAGGATCGGAACCTGGTCATGGGGAAAGAAAGGCAGCATTATAATTTAACTACTTGGTGTATTAATCCCCATAAGGCGTCGTCAACCTGGTTAAGTCATTTTTTTTTTTTTTTACACAAATTAGGGCCTAATCACACTGTAACGGCTCTTCAAAGTATCACTGCCATATAGCCTGTTTCCATAATGCAACTTGGCCTTAGCAGCTCAAATTAGGAACAGCCAGCCCCTCAGGACAGTCGCCCAAGGGGTGAACGAATGTTTTATACCTCATGCTCCTTTATAACAAACCCTCCATTCTTCATTTGCTACATAGACGTAAATACACTCTTGCACATACACATTCTACCTTTACAAGTGTCTATGTAAATAAGGGTATTAGATGTCCACATAAATACATTCTCGAGAGAGAGAGAGAAAAATGGAGGTTGTAGCTAAGTAGGCTTTCAGTGGAGTTCATTATATAGTCTAACAAATATAGAAAGGAAAATCATATTGTAGGATACAATGTACTCTAATAATTCTCACATTGGTTTATAAAACCCCATAGAACATTCTTAAATGAGCAGGAATTGGAAGTGCATGACGGATGTGTCCCTCAGAGCATTTACATCTCTTCCACTTGATTAAAAATTCCTAGTTCCTCTTCACTGAATTGTTTGGAGTTTTTGAGCAGCCTCTGCCCTGATTAAAACAAATTAGCATCAAAGATCCCCTGTTGAATGAGAAATCATTAATTGAGAAACATGCAATGCTCCTTAATTACCTTTCGAACAGCGAGAGAACAAACAAGCTGAGGTTCCAGAGGGGCCGCCTGCTCTGCACTGTGGACTCATTGCGTGTAGCTGCTGGAACAGAACTCGAGCTGCAAACACTATGCGGGCCCATCACTGCAAGCTTCAGTAAACACGCTGTAGATGGCTTATCGAAAAGAAAAAGCGCTCCATGATGTTTAACGGGGAGAGAGAGAAAGGTTTTAGTTTATGATTTTGTTGAGAGCTTTAGAAATGTCTTACCTATGCCAATATTGATCAAGCTGTTCTTTCCAACGCCAATTTTAGTGTTTTGTGTAAAATACTTCACTTAGGTAATAACCTGATAAAATTTCAGATGCCTAGGTACAGATGAGTAACTTTATCAGTTACCAGTGGACAGAAACCACCAAAGTGTTACCCTTCACAAATCCAGCCACAAATGGAAATTCAAATCATGATATGGCACCTTCGTCATTCATTTATATACCGAGACAATAGTTAGGAGAACTTCTGCAGGTCAGTGAGATATGATGCATCCCTCTGCCTGTGAAATCTAGAAAACACCGAATACGGGAATATCTTTAGGAAATCAAATTGTGAGAGGTGTCATGACAATCCAAAGCATATTACCAAGGGCGGATACACAGCGCTACACAGACAGCCTTCTGGGAGCACAGTGGTAGGAGCTGGTACTTCTGACGAGCATCCTGAAAGGAAAGAAGCAGTGTTCTCATTGTTTTCTACACAAGGTAAATAAAACATGGTGAGGCCCAGTCTGTCATTGGAGGATAGAATCTGGTTTATTCTAGTTTTCCCAGGTCTCCACTTTAACCACTAGACCATGTGTTCTTTTCTTTAAAAATTGATTTTAGAGAGATGAGGGAGAAAAAGAGAGCAAGGAGAGTAACACTGATTTGTTGTTCCACTTACTTATGCATTTGTTGGTTTATTCTTGCCTGTGCCCTGACTGGTGTATC
>NW_006383012.1:6322487-6334279 GCF_000327345.1 Myotis davidii | reverse complement strand
ATATTAGAGAGAAGGGGGGGGGGATAGAGAGAGAGAGAGAGAGAGAGAGAGAGAGATAGAGATATGATTTGTTGTTCCACTTATGTATGAATTTGTTGGTTGATTTGTGTATGTGCCCTGACTGAGGATTGAACCCACAACCTTGGCGTATCAGTATGAGGCTCTAACCAACTGAGCTACCTGGCCAGGGCTAGGTCATGTGTTCTTAACAGTCTTTTAAAAATTTTCAGAATTAATTCAACTATCTCTCTGTCCTTGCATAGTTTTGGTTCACTGTCTAGTTTACAGACTGGTTCATATAACATAAAGGCCCAAACATCCCAAATGCTACCATTTCAGATTGATATTAATGTGGTTGAGACCTAACTTTGGGAAATTGTATTTAATTTTTAGTGACACGAGTAACTTGTTTTACCGTAGAATAAACTCTATACCAACAGTCCTAGTAGACTTCAAACTTAAAAAAAAAAATCCTCACCTGAAGATATATTTATTGATTTTAGAGAGAAAGGAAGGAAAAGAGAGATCGAGAGAGAGAAACATTGATCAGTTGCCTCAACTGGGGATCGAACCTGCAACCTAGGTGTACCCTGACCAGGAATTGAATCTGCAACCTTTTTGGTGTATGGGATTGATGTTCCAACCAACAGAACCACCTGGCCAGGCTAGACTTCAAACTTTATAGACGTTATTAATCATTATAGTTATCTTATATTCCACTATGACAGTAAACCTGACATTGCCATAATCTTTGCAAATACTGTAAATAATCCCTTACAGACTACATTGTGGGGGCAATTATCAAGACTACATGAAGAATATCTACACAGAGTAGTCTGCACCAAAGAAAGGAGAAAGGCTATCATTAATGCAGTGTGGAAGGATAGAAGCATGGGTCTAATATTTTGAAACACAATGATTTTTTTTTTCCCCAGAGGCATGTGCTTTCTTTGGAAATTATTTCACCTTAGGACAAAATAATTCTCAATTCATGGATGCACAGAACCACAGTGGTTCATGCATAGTATCAACAGAAGAATTACTGAGAAAAAGTCTGCCACTTAACCATCTTCTGGAGACTGCGTAGAAGGAATGTCATGTCACAAAAGCACTGCGCTTTGTATAACAACACATACAGGACACCCTTCCACGTCCTCACAGCTTCTCGTTTGTGAAGCTCATCACAGGCCCTGCCTCCCGAGACGCAGAAGGATTCTCTGTGGTAGTTTCCCTTCCAGGAGGCCGACTCGTTTATTGGCCAACACCGATTGCGAGTTTGCACTGGAAAGTCCACTTGGAGCCGTCACTTCGGAAATCAGCAAGGAGGGGGTGTTGGGTACTCAGCCTTGTTCCTCTTCCAACTAGTTCATCCCACATAAATGCCCACGAGACCATATAGCTTTTCCTCACAGGGTAACGAGCTTCGCATGAACCCGGAGTTCTGCCTCCCAGCAGGGAATCGTCTTGGTAAGTAGCATGTTCTGTTTGCCATTATCTATTTGTGCTGCAAGGTGATTCATTTTGGGTGGAAATCAAATTGTTTTAAGCTGAGCTAGTGTTTTTATTGGTGACTTTCCAGCCAGCCTGCCTTTTAAGTGCCATCGTATTTCAGACACGCTGACCTGAAGGAAAAGATCCCTGCTGCCAACGTGCGTTGTCACCAAGGAACAGAGATGCGCAAGACCTGTGTTATGATATGTATTTATTTTTAAAGCGCTGAAGCAGAGATGAGAGTGCTGGCCCGCTGCAGGGATGAAATGAGCTGACCAGTCTGGCCAGGGGAGCTGCGTGATGACATCCAACACAGTCTGTTCGCATTTGCTGCAAAATTACCATTGGAAGTTGAGGAAGATCACATCTGAAATGTGTAACAGACATTGTAGAAATCCCGAAAAGCACATCTCAGGTAGCACATGTCATCGGGGGCTATTACAACTGAATTCTTTGGGAGCTTGGGCACATGTATGCACGTGAGTGCTACCAACACATTCTGAGGGGAAATCGGAGCTTGTGCTTCCTTGAATTTAACCTTGAGCCTTTTCAAAGTAAAAGGAGAAAACATTAAACTCTGATATGTTTCCCATTTCAACAAGAGAAACTCGTCACAACACATCGGTGAGAGAGGTGATCATTTTTACCCCCAGCTACTTAACAATGATTTCGACAACCGGCCCAAGACATTAGAAAACGTTGGCATTTGAGTTCACATTGAAACTCCAGTGTCCCCCCAGATAGGACTTATTTTAAGATAACTTGTAATTCACTTGAAAGCACAAAATGTAAGATATCTTTTGGTAAAGGGGCTATAGAAGCACAAAGAACTGTTAGAAGAATTTGCTCACTAATGCTGTTTTCCTAGGTGGACTGCAGGCGCAGTAGCTCTTACCTGGCCTTGAACACAGCTGGTTTAAAGCTGATGCTTAACTAGCTATCTTGCCTGTGTGAAAATTTCACTTCTGCCAAGTATGAACCTTGTCAACCCTTTGGATGGCGAGTAGAATACAGCATCTCTGCAGTGGTCTGAGGGCTTGGTTTCTTGTTCCATTCGGACTGCTCCACAACCAGTGCTTGCACGGGGCAGGGTTATTTCAACAAAGGGTGGGACCTCTGGTAGCAGACTTGGTCAGAATTGGGGTGGGGTGCAATGTACCAAAGCTCTCCCAAAATGATAAAGCCCTCTCATATTTGGAATGCAAAATAATACTTGCTGTGTTCATGAGTAGGGCAGGAGAAAGTACTGGTAAAGCTCAACCAAACCTTGGCTGCTCTGGCCTCTGCCAGGTACCAAGTAGGAAACCCCATGAGACTTTGGAGAGGGAGTTGTATGTTCATCAGAAAAAGCTGTGGGTCGGAGCTGAAAACATGCCTGCCCCTCACTTTGGCCACTCCCAAATGACTTCTATGAAAAAACCTCTGCAGGGCAGAGAAAATCAGTTTGGGCTAAAATCTTCAACTCTCCCACTAGCCACTGATCCACCATCAAAAAACTGAAGCGGTCCAGTTGGCACGGCTCAGTGGTGGAGCATTGACCCATGCACCAGGAGGTTGCAGTTCGATTCTGGTCAGGGCACATGCCTGGGCTGTGGACTCGATCCCCAGTAGGGGGCGTGCAGGAGGCAGCCGATCAATGATTCTCATCATTGATATTTTTCTTTCCCTCTCCCTTCTTCTCTCTTAAGTAAAAATATATGTTAAATTTAAAAAAGCTGAAGAGGAATGTGTATATGGCTCAGGTGGTCAGAGAAACTGATATTTTTGTTGTTGTTCATTTGTTTTTCATTTTTAAATATATCTTTTATTGTTGATGGTTTTACAGATACCTTGTAAGCCAAAGGGGCTCTGAGATTCAACTCTAAGCTCTCTCTCCTTCAGGCACATGCTCACCTGGGACCCTCCCCAAAGCTGCTTTTTTCTTTCCTGAAGCTTCTGGAAGATGCCAGCCACGTTGGGCATTTCTCGGGGCTGAGTAAGCCTCTTGGTCCCGGCTTCTTCCCCGGCCTGACCTCTGGGAGGTGAGATGGAGGCGGCCTGGGAGGAGGTCCCCATTCCATCTTCTAGTCTAAGCACGGGCAGGGCCAGCCTCAGATTTGGGCCCAGGTTAGGAGGCAGAGAGCCTACCTGAGGCCCTGAGGCCGATCAGGGTCCCTGCACTTGGGCCTTCGGGGCAGAAAGAAGAGAAGCGCTGGGTTCCCCTGGGCCGCTCCTGCTCAGTGACTCCAGACAAGACCCGGCAGAGCAGTGGCTCTGACAGAAGGCCGGGGTGCAGCTGGCCACTTGGGTCTCACTCCAAAGCACGCAGAGAACAAGCAGACTGTTCTAGAACATTCCTCAGCTCTGCCACAGCTGCACCAGTCCCAGAAAGGGGACTTTTATGGTAAGAACACATTATGCAAACATAAAACACAACGTTGGAGCAGAGACCTGCAGTGGTAGCTGGTGTCTGCCCCTCAGGCTTTGAGAATTTCTTCCAGCCCAGGACCATCCGAGTGTTGGGCACGCTGTGCCAAGAGTCATGTAGAGAAAGCCAACGGAAATCAAGTGAGGAGGGAAAGTGAGAAAATGTATTTTCAACAACACAAATTGTACAACCAGGTCTTAGAAAGGGGCGAGGAGGGAGAGCTTTCTCAGGTGCTGAGTGCTTTTCCCTGTATGATCTGGGAAAGGTTAAAAACATAAAATAAATAACAAAACTGCATTTGGCAGCGGGTTGGGAGATCCACTGTTTTTATTCCAGTAATTAAACTCCTGATCAAGAGCACACGGTATCATAAAATGTTCGTTTTAAAGCGGGTTTGAACTTTTACACAGTCTGTTATAACACTGGCATGCACCCCTGTATACATGTACACGGATAGGGTTCTAATTCTTAATTTAAAAAAAAATTTGAGAAAACTGAAATGTTAAATGTACACACTAATGAAGACACTGCTGTAACACCAACCAGATGGCTTATACTCCTTGGGAAAATATTGAAAGCCTTTTGAACGAGAGCAGTAACTTCATGACTCAAAGAAATTCTCCTAACTGTTGAGAAAAGCAGCCGTCTGGCCCAGGGCAACGTTTCCCTAGTTTGACGAATCGTCAGAATCACCGAGGTGCATATTAAGCATATTAATCTCCAGGGTCCAAGCCAGTCCTCCGGGATCTTGATCTCTAGAGAAAACATAAGCACCTGCACCCACCCAGGCGGTTCTAACCATCAAATTCCACACCTACCCTAGTACAATGGAAGTTCATCTTTTAAAAAAGTGTATGGGGGTAGAATTGGTTCATTTGACAAGTTTTAATTTTTAAAACATTTCATATAATGTACTTCTCAAATCATAGTTTTATATTCAATGGGAAAAAAAGAGAAAGATGTGCCATGTATGACAACCAAATGTAAGCACTGATATGGTTTTGCCTAATTTGAAAGTGAAAGTGCCAATTGATGTTCCTGTCATCAGGGGTAATTTAAAAAATATTTTATTAAAACAGTATATATTTAGAAAGAGTCAAATCCTCTATTGACCCAAATATCAAAGTCGTTGTTGAGAGATCTCTATACCTTAGAAATGCTATAAGAACTTACTCAAGATTTTCATTTGCAAAAACCTACCTGGCTTTTCTCTATGGAGAAAAGTCGGTTAAAAAAAAAATCGAGAGATGGATTCAAAAACAATGTGTAGAACAAGAGTGGGCTGGTGGCCCTGAGGTTGTTCAGGGCGGCTGCCCTGCATCGCTGCGGGGGCTTCATGTCTACTTCCTCCCGGGCTCATCACCCTTCTGCCAAGTGGGCACGGCTTGCTCCCTTCACAGGTGGAGTCTGAGGCTCCCAAGGGTAAAACTTGCCCAGCACCTCACAGCTCAAAGCGGGTCCCACATCCGTTTCCAGGCCCATCCCCCATCCTGCACTCTAAGTGACCTGCTGTGACAACAGCCATCGTCACAGTCTTACTGGAACCCAAGAAAATGAGATGTTGGGAAGTACAGTAAATATCGATTACTCATTGAAATATATCCTGTTTCAAGTTTTCCTCGTGAACATAGTATATGGCATACATTTTCCTTCTTTGTGTATCCCTAGAATAAGTTTTCATTTACAAGCAATTACAAAAATCCCAATCCTCTTAATATGCATTCAATCAATCTGCAAGCATGTGCGATCTTTCAACAAGAATTTTCTATTGTGTCCAAATAGTGTCCCCTGGTTAATTTTTAAAACTCCATTATACTTAATCCAAAATTTTCATTTGTGGAAGAGCAATACATCCTAAAATCTAAAGAATTTTTTCAAAGTCATTCTAAATGGATATATACAGAATTCCATTAAAATACATTTTCAAGAGACCCAGTCATTTACTTGCTAACTTCTTGAAGAGTTTCTGCATACTTGTGGTTTGATTAAAAATAAAAAAGGCAGCATACAAAAGTAAAATTGTTGCAATGTGTGTGTGTGTGGGGGGGGGGGTAAAAGGACACATTCACAGTGATTACCCCCAAGGTGTTTTCAATCCACGGCACCTGAGGGTGAAGCATTTTATTGCCAGTAAAAAGCTTTGCTAAGTTAAGAAGATACTGCATAATTAGTCAGGAAGTTAGCAATATTTGGCCCAGGAAGGTATAGTATGACTTTAACACTGCATTGTGTCCCATAATTTTCTCAAGTTCAGATTTCCATATTTTAGGAACCTGCTGGAATTCGAGGTGGATGAAGCTTGACAATTCTTTCACAGTAATACTGTTTGCTTAGACTCTCAAAAGATATAGCTGATATAGATTTTTGCATAGAACTCTGTTTTTGTTATATAAGCTTTCTCTCATGACAACTGTTAGAAAATTACACAAATCGGGCAATCATTTTATTTCTAAAGGATTTATATTTTTGTAATCAGCAGTTTTGTCAATTTATTTTTCTAGGAGAAAAAAATGAACACTTAAAGGTTCCAAAAAGAAGCTAATAAAATTGTTTGATTGTTTTTAAGAGACATTTACAAACTTTTCTCACTTTTTTGAGAGATAAAATACCACAGGGAGATTAAAACCAGCTCCACTCCCTCCCCTCAAAAGAAAAAAACCCACAGGGCATAGATAAAATTGCTCTAAGATTTAGTCTTATTCTTAATGCATGGAAAATAGCAAAAATATCATGCCAACATAAGGAATATACACCATAACTCATAAATGCCTAATCATTAAAACAATGACATAGTCACGGTTAGATGTAACCTAGCAATCTTATATATGATGCAACTACATAGTGTATGATCATTCCTGATATATATTACATTCGATCCTCGCCAAATTAAGCTATGTATAAATGGCATTATAAAATCAACATTTTCTATCACGCTAGTGTCCTGTTCCGCTACTGCACAACCATAGCATGCAAGCAACTAGGCATTAGCTGTAAACAGTGAAGTATCATTACCTTCCAGAAATCCAAAGAACATGAAAAGTACATATGTAGTTCTAAACATCAGTGATATTTAAATGACGTTCAGATTGAACAAAACTATAGCATATAAAGCAGCTTTGGATATCTCTCAGTGTTCTCTACGAATATTTTATAGTCACCCTGCAGTTAGGAACCTCCCAACAAGATCTGTAATGCCACTGACCCCTTGTGAACTATGGACAAGGTTAGGTCACACAGGAGCCTACATCCCAATGTGAAAGCTGTTTTATATCACCTTCCCTTTCTGCCATAATTCAGGGGTTTGAGTCACTAAGAATAGGTTAAATGGGGGCAATAATGAACTTATTTATCACACGGCAGACTTTCGCTCAGGACACCTATGTGTTCGCATTGGAAATAAGAATTCTGTAGATGCGTGCCAGCTAAATGCTCTTTTCGGCTTGTGTTCTCAGCGAGATGGTTGGCAGGAAGGAACCTGGGTCAGATTATAACCTGGGAGGTGTCGCTCTAAAATACTTTTCATCACATTTGTAAGGGTAGATAAAAGCTAGCTGCTAGCAGAAGGTCAAAAGAGGATTCTCTGTTCTTTTAAAAATGCAGATGGACCATGTAGGTTTGATCCCATGGTGCCCGGGCAATTAAGAAGTTACCATGTGAGGGCCGAAGCTGGCACGCTGCAAAATCACGATTTCAGCTCTCTTCGGGTTCGTGGTGTTGGAGGCTGTGTTGGGAGGGAGGGGAAAATTGATTGCTGGCCAGGCTTTTCCATGCTCTATCGATTCTCATAATGAGTTAGGCAGTTGGCATGGACCACAGGAAGGTCCTCTTCACTCAGAATCCTAATAAACCTCCTGTGAAGTTGCACCTACCATCCATCCAAATGGACTCATTTGGGTCTGCATTCCAGTTAGGTGGAAAACAGTCACATTCTCAATCTGACTTTGGGCCTGAAACCGTCGTGTGAAATATTTAAATGCATTGCCTACATCCTACTAAATCAAAGTCTCACATTTACATTTACAGTGAGATAAAAACAGCATTTAAAGCTGTTGCAATTTGTTCATTTCCCATTCATATAGAAGCAATTTAAGTTTGCTTATGAGGCAAAAACTGTACAATTCTCATCGTTCAGGCATTATAAAATGTCTTTCTTTAATGTCTTGGGATATAAACAGTTTGGTTTATACGAATTACATATTTTTCATCTGCATTAAGAAACAATATACATATTTTTTTTCCAGGGAAATTTAAAGTTATCTAGGATAAGCCTAAGAGAGTCATAAAAACTGACTTTATCATCCATGACCTTCAATACTGTTACTTCTAGAAAACTCGTGAGGATTCTTTGGCCACTTGGGTCATTGCCCACTTGGAGGGAACTGCACTTGGGTCCTGGGACCATGAAGAGTTTTGTCTCCAGACAACTCGAGGCCATAGGGAGCCTTTTAAAAGGTGGAACAGCACAACTGATCCGGGAGGACTCCCTGTTTCTCAGACGCAAGTTCCCTGGCGAGTTGAGAGGTGGTGTTTCCGATTCCGCACGCCCGACGTCTTGTCTTTACTGTCCGAAGGCTTCTGTTGTGAGATATCTACTAGAGCACTGGCAATTGCAAGGCCTGGAAGACAAGGAAAAGGCCTTTAAATGTTTGCTTAGATCGTTCTAGAAAGGCGACAGTGGTGGCATAGCACGTTATTATTATTATTTTTTTTTACATTCAGGCATCAAACACTGAGCTGTTTATTGGAAGTTATCAAGTAGTTTACCCTTTATTTACCAAGTTTCTTCACTGGGTCACAGGAACTTAAGGACAGGGAGAAGAACAGGATTAACAAAGGTAACTGGCTCTGACATCAGACCATCAAGTTCAGTGCGTGACACGACACCAGAGTGATAGTGGGTGTGACCCACAACTTAGTTTCTCTGCCTGGACACAGGTTCGCTTTGGATGGACAAGGGATTTCCAGTGTTACTAGGGTTTATTTTGTGTGTGGAACAAAGGTCATTGCATTACAAATTCTTTTTAAAATTTTAGGGCGGTTTTAGGTTTACAAAGAAATTGAACCAATACTGATACAGGATTGTTATCTAAAGTCCATAGTTTGTTCACTTTAGGGTCCATGCTTTGCATTAAACAGCTGTATGGGTTTTGACAAATGCATAACATCACGTTCTCACCACTATAGGAGCATATGGAATACTTTCCCTGCCCTGATAATCCCCTATACTTTACCAATACATTCCTCCCCTTCTCCTGTGCCTCTGGTCATCACTGATTCCTTTTCAATGTCTCTGCAGTTTTGCCTTTTCCAGAATGTCATAGAATTGAAACAATAAAATATAAGCCTTTTACAGATTGCCTTATTTCACTTAGAAATATGCCTTTAAGTTCCATCATATCTTTTTTTAGTTCAATGGCTCATTTCTTTTTATCACCAAATAACATTCCATTGTATAGATGGACCACAGCTTGTTTATCCATTGAAGGACATGATGACTGCTTCCAATTTTGGGCAGTTATGAATAAAGCTACCATAAACATCCACATGCAAGTTTTTGTGTGAACAGAAGTTTTCAATTCACAAATACCTAGGCGCATGGTCAGCCTATGTTTCAGTTTTAAGAGAAACTGCCAAACTGTCTTCCAAAGTGGCTGTGCCATTTTGCATTCCCACCAGCAATGAACGTTGCTCCACATCTCTGTCAGCATTTGGTGTTGTCAGTGTTTTGGACTTCAGCCATCCTAACAGGTATGTAGCTGTAGTTCATGGTAGTTTTAATCTGTAATTCCCCAGTAACATTATGTTGGACATCTTTTCATATGTTGTTTTGTTATAAATATCTCTCTCTTCTTGGGTGAGGTATCTGCTCAGATTTCCTGTCCGTTTTTAATGAGGCTATTTGTTTTCTTATTATAGTTTTAAGAGATTTCTTCTACATTTTGGATATCAGTCCTTTACCAGGTATGTGTTTTGCAGATATTTTCTCCCAGCCTGTGGCTTATTTTTTCATTACTTTAACCTGGTTTTAAGAAGAAGAAAGCAAGCATCCCAGGGATAAAGATGTGTTAAGCACAGGTGGATATGGAAGAAAGATGACCTATAGAAATTTAGCTGATAAATATTTTAAATATAAGAAAAGGACCTTGATTATTATGAGCAGAATTTCAGCCCCAAAGTGATCTCTAGCTCTCATGGGCAATAAAAACATAATGCTGAGTTAAACAGCGTTGTCCATTGATTGACAGGAATGTTTGGTAAGATGTTCAGGGACAGGAAAGAATTTCCTAAATTTGTAATAGCAATGGCTCCAACAGATACCCTGGTTTATCACAGCTACACACAGAGCTCCCTATAATTCTTAAGTAAAGCATAATGTACCCAGTCACCATACTAAACCAAGAGACAAGACTGCCTTCTGCAAGGCCTTGGGGACTTGATTCTGGGTCAAGCTGAACCAATCCTGGAGCCCTCACAGACATCTTCTCAATGCGCTGCTATTAGAAGGCCTCGCTTTTGGATCTTAGCCCATGTAACTGTCATTAAACTATTTTATTCCTCTGGGGCAATGTATTCTAAGCTGGTTTATAGGGGGACCAGCAAGGTCAGGTGAAATATATGTGGGTGTATATGATTTTTTTTCAAGGAAAAAGGAGCCTCAAGTGCATTTGAAAACAGAAGAGAAGGTATTTATGGAGAAGGAGAAACTGATGGTGTTAAATGGAAGGGATTAAAAAATTACAGCTTTCCCAGCTAAGGTAATAATCTTACATATTTACCTTTAAGAGATGCTGTTAAATATCGTACTATTTCAGGATAGTAAATATTTCTTAGAAATTATTTAGAGATAATACAAGATCAAAGAGTCAAATTTTAAATAAAACTCTCTTGTTTGACCTTTGAAAAGCACACATGAACTTCTTGAATGTCCCCCACAGATGTTTTAACCTTATTCTGCTACAGGAAATACTGATTTTGTTATTTCTTTAGGGAGGGAGCCGAGCCGAAGCACATTATTTAAGAGAAAGCCACAGACCATGGCTGCGCTAACCCAAAGTTCAGTTCAGGCAGACCTCCAGTTCCCTCAGATCTCCCATCATACTTCTGTCATAATTTACAACCTCCTGTAATTCCACTGCTGGCACCATCTTATCCAGAGACAGCCAAATATGACAAATAATATGGATATATATCCTTTAATGTGGACAGAGACCACTTACACTAATTTCAATGATCACAGCATCCAAATATGAGATCATGTTGTTCATTAAACTATCGTATGACCTAGTCTGAAGGAACTCTGAAAACAAACACTTGCCCATTTCCATGTGGCTGCTAAGGCCGCCCCCCTTACGGAGGTACAGTGCCAACAGAGAAGTCAACAGCTGGAGTTGCCAAAACAGGAAATTTTATGCTACTCCGACACTGTCACTGTATCTTTGTATTCTGGAGTATATGAAGTCCAAAGCCTAATTAAAGCAGCGTCTCTCACACCATATCCTGAGTTTACTAATGATCTGTAAGCTTGGAAGCATCTTTGGTTGAAAATATTAAATCATTTCAGTTCTTAGTTTACAAATAAAATTGCAAATCATGCTTCCTTTTAATTTGGAAGCCGTTTGTCCTTTCCTCTGAAAATGAAACATCAACTGCACTTGCAGATCCCGTGTAAACGGCAGGAGGAATGTAGGAAGCCTCGCGTTCCTCCCCCAGTGGTACCCGAGTGTCCACAGCTGACCCGCAGAGCATGCTCAGAGGGCCACCTGCCCAGGTCTAATCTTCTTGATGGGCCGAGTGAGGTTTTCATTCAGATTTAATCTTGTGCCCGTCACTGCCCGACACAGCTTGTGGCACACCATGAGTTATTCTGCTTTATAAATCCCGTAAGATTATTAAT
>NW_006383012.1:6309416-6322428 GCF_000327345.1 Myotis davidii | reverse complement strand
GGTGACCACTACCTTGTTTACCTCTGGCTATAAAGTAAAGGCTCAGCTTGCCTCTGTATCTCTCTCTGTGGCCTCAGCCAGGCACAGGGAAGATCCATGGAGAATCTGTCTCCGTGTAAATCATTCTTCACTGACTCCGTCCACACCTTTGGGAACCCCCAGACCTGCTGGGGTTGGACCCCAACACTTAAGTGTTAAATTGTTGGGTGCAAGATTTTTATTATTATGCTTGCATTTCTTCATATTGTAATACTTGGGGAACTTTAAACAACAAGCACCACCCACAAATCTCTAGGTCCTCCTTCGCCTACAAGAGGGCCTAGACACAAGAGTAAACGAGAGATAAGGCCCCTGGATTCCTAATGGCCTAGTGTGTGGAAGACTCATTAAAAAAGAAAAATTAAAGCAACTTCTATTCATTCCCTTCAGCATACTTTATTGTAGGGAATCTGAGTTTCTTAATTGTTAAAAAGAAAAACCAAGTCAGTGGCTCTTTCAAGAACGATAATAATACCTGACCTTCCCCACATGTAATATTTATATGCTGGTGAGAGACTGAATATACACATAGGCGATGGCCAGACCACGTATAAATCAGAACCCTGGTCCACAGCTACACAACCTGCCCTGGAAACCAACCCCCATCTACCATAACCCGCACGGAAACCGACCTGCCACGGCTGACTTGTAGCAAGTCAGTCCGCTATCTCTAATAATTTTGAAGTCAAATGATTATCCCTGTAGCCATGGGCCCCAAATACCCAGGACTTGATTAATAACCGACAGATTCTGTGAGTTTTGTCCCTGCTTCTACCTTAGGACCAATCAGAGAAGAGAAAATATGCTCCCCTAACAACCACATAGGATGCCCTGCTTCTCCTGAGCCTGCCTCCTGCTTCCCCAGGCCAGTAGCCTGGGCACACTCGGGCCTTCCACCTTTCCCCTTCTGAAGAGTTCCCACACATTCACCTCTCTTTAAGTCTCTGCCAAAACACAAGCAAGCTATGGTTGACTCCCTTGTTATATATAGCAAGTTTGGAATAGCCGGCCTTTGTTGTTATTTGGTTTGCTTTCACACTGATGATGAAGAGATAAATAGAGTGGTAGCTTGAGATCTTTCCTGGATTAAAGAAATATGCATCCATGAAATAAAAGCAACTTAGTAGTAAGTTCTCTGTATTGCGGTCTGAGGCAAAAGCTTTCTCCTGGTTTATATTTCCCCGGGAACTGTTTCCGGTGCGCGGTTATCTGGTGATGACCCCACAGTCCCCACGCCATAGGAGGAAGACCCCCCCCCACCCCCCAGTAGGCTGCTGCATGCCTAGTGGCTCATGCTGGCGCCGTTAGAGTCCCATTAAAAGCAGGCTACTCCAGAGGATCGTTTTTTCAAAACGTCACACAAATCATCTGGTGAAATCCACTTATTGTGATCTCTAGGCCTAGCACAGTTCCTTGTTACCGAAGCAATACAATTAAGTGGGGGAACAATTCATTACTTCAGACCGGTGGGCTACAGGAATTTCATTTACCATGTCAAGATGATGCACAGACGCTGCGGGCTAGCAGAATCTATATCAAAGTATCCCCGCAGACTCAATAATAATGTTGGGGGGGGGGTACATATGTATTGTAAGTTTTACCTTTTTGCACTTGTAGTTCTTGAATATCAGATACTGCGGCACTTAGGTTATTTAAATCTGAATTCTAAACCTCATAAGAAAGCAAGTACCCTGTCCTGTGTCCTGTTCCTTCTCCCATGGCCCCTTGGCCATCGGAACTGGTGCTTGCTCATGTGGAACCCCACGGGGGGCAGGGCCGCTGGGAAGGAGGGCTCCTCCGGGGACATGTGGATTTCCATTGGGCCGTGGGCACAATTTAGTCATCACTGGTTTGTATGCTAAGAGCCACCATAGGTAATTCGGTAAATAGTAGAAGTTGTACCCAAATCAGATCTTTACCCAGAACCTTAGAAAAAAAATCCCACAATATTTTTTTCCTAAAATTTCTGAACTTTGCTTCTCAATAACCACGTATAGACATGCCCAAAAGAAAATGCAATGAAAATGTCTACAGCTAAACATTTGGACGGCAAATATACCTTTTTAAACCACTAAATTTGCAATGAAAACCACCATGGAGAAGCATTGAGGAATTCAGTTATATTGAAAAGAACTCTAGTTTTTTCCTAACGGAAGTAGAATGATCTTAATAGATTCTGGCAGTAACAATCTAATCATAAAATTACCGATGTGTGTGTTTTTTACAATTATGCAGAACAATTAATAAGTACAGCAATAAACACTGCACATCCAATGAAATTGCCTTGAAAGAACACTATCACTTTATATACAAACATAGCATTTCCATTTTACATTTGCACGAAGCCTCAGAAAAGTCATTCATTTTGGCATGCTCTCCTCCCTCCCCCCGTCTGTGTAAGAGCAGGCACCACTATATATTTTAATTTTCCAGGAAAACAGCTTCATTAGGCGTGAAAGGTTAATTGCAGGTTTAAGTGGAGCTCAGGGAACGGTGCGGGGTGTGTGGTGAATTGCACAGTCTGCTTCAGGAATACTTGAATGAGTGTTGTAGACTGTTTCCCCCACTGAAATGCTTTACGACCTCATTTACTATCTGTCTTCTTTTACGGCTTGTATTTGTAGTTCTTCTAAACCTTTAATGGCTATAGTTTTATTTCACTGTAATCAGATTTAAATGGAAATCCCATGCTGAGATGTTTAAATGTTTTCCCTCTGATTGTATGTCGCTACATACTACCAGTCAGAGTCTCGGCGATCCTTCCCAGGATTAAGAAAGTGACTTTGGAAAACTCTGATGTTCCATTGACTGTCTATTGTTCTGACTTAATTGAACACTCAGTGTGGCCACCCTTGCCAATATGCAACCGGGGCCGGATGCATAATTAGAAAATATGCATTTCCATTTTAATTTATCTGCTGGAAGGCCAGCACAACTGAAGTCATTATTAGGCAAAACTCCAAAGGTTACATTGTTGAACAAAAATTGAAATACTTTAAGTGCTGAAAACACAGGAATGACAAATGGACTAGTCACATTTGTCTGAGACTAAAGAAATATTTATCTTCACCTACAAAAAACCAATGACAACTACACAACTACACATGTCAATGTTTAAATACAAATGATAATTGTATTCTGGTTATAAATTTGTGTTTGGCCTTTAACACATATTATTTTAAAATTTCATTTAAAGACACACTGTCCATGTATTCGAAAATGTAGTCCTCTCTAGCAGCATAGATGCCACTTTCTATAACACTGCCAAGTCCTCCCTAAATTTCGTATGAACTGTTCCCTCATTGGTCAGAATGTGCTGAAGAAATAACGACCACTACTGTCTCAAGTCATTGATTAATGCAAATCTTCGTGGCTTTAAACAGGTAAAGCTTTTTTAAGATATTATCAATTCTACTGCTAATCACATACTAGGAAGTTTTATTTTGAAAAATCTGTGATTTTTCTAGAGCCACAAACATTACAAGAATCAACATTGTAGCTACCTTTCATAGTTGTTACATAAATTTCCGAATAATATTTCCTCTTTCTAAGCCAACTGGGAATATATTTTCTAGTATTTTCTTTCTTTAATTAAAAAATCTGATATATGATAATCCCTTAATTTAAGCCTTAATAATCCTTAATTTAACTGAAGCACTTACTGCTCATTGAAGAGACTGAACTATAGCAGTTTTGTAATAAAAGGCACAATTTATTTTTCATTAGTTAGGGACATTGTACTTTAGCATTTCTAGTAGTAAAATGTCATTGGTTGTTTTAAACTAAATGAGATTATATGTGAAAGTATTTTGTAAACTGTATTTACAATATATTATACAAGGTGAATCATTTCTATTATAAAACAATCAGTTACTACTACTAATAATATGAAATCACAATAAAATCACAAATGTCCGGAAAATTCCAAAGTCCTAAGGATCAAAAATTCTTTGTGGAGCAATTCACTTCATTCGCCTATTATTTCTTGAGTGCCTATTATATACATGCTGGGCACTGCTCTGATCCTTCAGGATTTAGCAGTGAGTAAGACAGAGAAGACATAAAAGATTCTGCTCTTCATGGAGCTTATGTTAGAGTGGATCAAGCTCATGTGTTCCTTTGACAAAGTTGTGATGATTAAATGGAAAGGGCTTAGTAATGTGCCTGCCACATAAGAGTTCAAAAATGTCCATCATTTGACACAAAATTATATATAGCAACCTGAAGATGCCACTGAAAAACCTACTAGAACTTATAAACGAATCAATAAAGTAGCAGGATACAAAATTAACTTTCAGAAATTGGTTGCATTTTTATGTATTAATGATAAACTATCAGAAAGAGAAATTAAGAAAACAATCCATTTATAATTGTGTCAAAAAATACCCAAGAAGTAAATCTAATCAAAAAGGTAAAAAAGCCCAAACATGTACTCTGAAAATTAAAGAAAGAAACTGAAGAAAATACAAATAAATATGCTCACAGATAAGAAGAATCAATATCACAAAATGTCCATACTATGCAAAGCAATCTATAGATTCAATGCAATCCCTATCAAAATACCAATGGCATTTTTTTTCACAGAACTAGAAAATATAATCCTAAAATTTATATGAAACCACAAAAGACCCTGAATAGCCATAGCAATCTTGAGAAAAAAGAACAAAGTTGGAGGTATCACGGTATGTGATATCAAATAATACTACAAGGCTATCGAAATCAGAACAGCATGGTACTGGCATAAAAACTGATACTTGGATCAATGAATAGAATAGAGAACCTAGAAATAAACCTAAACCTATATGGTCAATTAATCTATGACAAAGAAGGCAAGAATATACAATGAGGGAAAGGCAGTCTATTCAATAAATGTGTTAGAAAAATTGGACAGATACATGTAAATAAATAAAACTAGACCACCTTCTTATACAATATAAAAGAATAAACTCAAAATGGATTAAGGACTTAAATTAAAGACTCAAAATTTTGCACATTAAAGAAAACCATCAACAAAATAAAAAGACAACGTACTGAATGGAAGAAAATATGCACCAATGATACATCCAATAAGGGGTTAATATCCAAAATTTCTAAGAACTCGTACAATTCAATACACACAAAAAAACAACAATGTAATTAAAAAAATAGGCAGAGGACCTGAATAGACACTTCTCCAAAGAGGACATACAGAAAGCCAATAAACATATGAAAAGATGCTCAATGTAACTAATCATCAGTGAGATGCAAATTAAAACCACAATGAGACATCACCTCATACCTGTCAGAATGGCGATCAATAAATCAACAAAAAACAAGTGCTGGCAAGGGTGTGGGAAAAAGGGAATCCTCATGAATTATTGGTGAGAATGCAAATTGGTGCAGCCACTATGGAAAACAGTATGAAGTTTCCTGTTTAAAATTAAAAAAGCACTACCATACGACCCAGCAATTCCACTTCTGGTATATATTGTAAGAAATCCAACACACTAATTGGAGAAGATATCTATGCACCCCTATGTTCATTGCAGCATTATTTATAGGCCAGATTAGAAGCAACCCAAGTGCCCATCAATAGACAAGTAGATAAGGAAGTGTGGTACATATATACAAAAGAATATGACTTGGCCATAAAAAAGACTGAAATCTTACCATTTGTGACACATAGATGGACCTAGAGGGTATTATGCCAAATGAAATGTCAGTGACAGAAAGACAGATACCATATGATTTCACTTATATGTGAAATCCAAAGAACAAAAAAACCCAGATTCATAGATACAGAGAACAAACTGAAGGTCACCAAATGGGAGGGGTTTGTGGGGATGGGTAAAAAAGGTAAAGGGATTAAGAAGTACAAATTGGTAGTTATAAAATAGGGAATATAGTCAATAACATTGTAATAACTATGTATGGTGCCAGGTAGGTACTAGAATTATCTGGGGATCTCTTCATAAATTATATAATTGTCTAACCACTATGCTGTACACCTGAAACTAATAAAATAATACTGACTGTCAACTGTAACTGAAAATTAAAATTTTAAAAATGTCCATCATGATCACTGTCATCATCGAGTGAGAAATTTGAAGACAAATAAGGAAGCTGTAGACAAAATACTGGGCAAGATTTTGTCTCTATCCTTTATTCATTCCATCATTTATTCATTTAAAACTTGGCACACCTACTAATAGTATGGTATGCGAAATAAAGGACAAAACTTGATAGAAACATGGAGTCACGGACAACATCAATTTAGACCAACATTGTAGGTGACGTGTTACGTCCTCAAACCAGAGTTATTTTGATGTCTTGAATAATAAAATTGAGAACTTGCTCCTGAAGATGTAGATGACTTATGAGTGTTGCCCATTCATTAAAAAATCTGAAAATACTTGGAATTGGTTATGGGAAAATAGAAGAATGACAACATTAAAGAAAGCATTGTTTATATTGATACTGCTGTATTATTGGCAATACTACTACTAATAAACTTGTATACATTTTTTAGAGTTAAAAATGCTTTCACATTCATATCTAGGTTGTTCCTTAAGACTGTTCTGTTGGAAGTGGGTCAGGAAGCTATTTTTATACTTGCTTTGCAGATGGCCTAAAAGAGGCAGCGAGTGATTAAATGACTAGTTCAGGCTCACAGACCTGGTGGTGGTGGTAGGACC
Organism: Myotis davidii; assembly: GCF_000327345.1. Classification (NCBI taxonomy): domain Eukaryota; kingdom Metazoa; phylum Chordata; class Mammalia; order Chiroptera; family Vespertilionidae; genus Myotis; species Myotis davidii. Next base: position 6,315,715 of record NW_006383012.1, on the reverse strand, counting down.
AGAACCTAGGAGTCCAGATCCCTTGACTTGCACTCTATTCACTTTAGAACCATTAGAAGGAAACTGCTGCTTTAGTACAAATGCCTACCACATGATTTTGAGTCAAAGAAATAGAAAAACAAAAATGGTAGGAATATGAAATCAGTTATGGTCAATGCCATTGATTAATGCTGATGGTAATACAATTATAATTCTATAAAAAACAACTATTATGTTAAGATTAAGTGAATGCTTACCAAATGCCAGGCACTGCCCTAAGTACTTTGATGCATGTTTTACCCATTTATGCAGTAGAAAGGAGTGGGTGACAACACAGATTATATCCATAAACATGTATAGAGGGCATACTGCAGGCTGTCCGGTTAAAGTTGGTTGCTCTCAAAGAGTCATTACTAAAAAGCATCAAGCTAGGGCAAGAAGGCAAGAGCTTCTAGGTTTGTGCTAACATTCGCACAGAGACAAAGTCTATGAAGTAGGCACAAGGCATGAAAGAAAGCCTGGCTGGTGTAGTTCAGTGGTTGAGCGTCGACCTCTGAACCAGGAGGTCATGGTTTGATTCCTGGTCAGGGCACATGCCTCGGTTGTGGGCTCGAACCGCAGTGGGGGGCGTGCAGGAGGCAGCCAATCAATGATATTCTCTGTCATCATTGATATTTCTATCTCTCTCTCTCCCTCTCCCTTCCTCTCTGAAATCAATAAAAGTATTAAAAAGAAAAAAAAAAGAAAGACAGAGGTGAGATCTCTGAGATCGGCGTGGAGGTCAAAACTTCCTGATGGAGATGATCTCTGAGCTGAGGTTGAAAGATGGGAAGGAACTACTCAGATGAAGAACTCTGGCATGAGGGATGTGGTGTTAGGAGAGGAGGGGTCAAGTCTTGGGTGGAGAGCCCGGAGTCTCTGCCACTGGAGCGGACCAGGCCACCCTGGTAGAAAGAATAGAGTAAGAAGGAGAGAAGATCAAGGAGAAGACTGATAATGGTGGAGGGGAGTCCGTGAGGAGACAGGAACATCCAGAGATGTATGAGGAAGCCAGGACTGGGATTCTCCACAGACTTTATGAGAAGACCAGTCAGGGGCTACTTACACCCTGTGCATCCTATTTTTGTTTGCAACAGATAGTCCCCAAATTCCATGACAACTGTAAGCCAGTTGAGTGTGTGGTTTCCAAGCTTTTTTTGATCTGAAGTCCAGAACGTCCCTTGAGAGATTTCTCTTGGAAGGAAGTAGGAGTAGGTGCCTGCTAAGGTCACTTCTGGCTCTACAAACGTATGACTTCAGCAAGCCGGCAGCGAGGACCACACTGAATATTAGAAGACAAGCTATCAACTACAAAAATGAATTTTAGTATTGTCCAAGGTGATGTTTCTGCTCCCTTAAGTTCATAGCAACTCAATATTTTAAATAATTTCAACATTAAAGAATTTGAAAATACACAGCTATCTCTGCAAAGTCAAATTATTACTTTAACAAACTCCAATAGCAAAATAAATTTATGCCTTTTATATAAAACTCTCAGATCACAGGAAAAGTTAGATAAAAGTATGCAAATCTTCACTTGTCGCCATTTAGAGAAAATGGAAGGCAAAAATGCTACCCAGAATCATGATTCTTCCATTAATGTTATTACAAATTGCTTAGATCTTCCCAAAAGTTATTACAGATAACTTAATGGCCAAAGGCATTTTAACAAAAACAGATGTGTCTGCAGCCAAACTGATCCCTGAAAAAGTTCCTTTGCTGAAGGTAAAGGCTGTATATTTGGACAGCGTATTTCTCAGAACAGACTTCAAACCATTCCTCTGACGTTTGCTAAGTGATCCTGGGCCCCCGATAGTACACATTCTCCCCAGTAATTCATAACGGGGACTTTTAAGAAGGATTTGTTTAAATGACCTCCTTTAATCTAACAGGATAGTACAAAAGCAGCTTTCATTCTCTGAAGCAATTTGGAGAATCTGAGCACAGCCCATAAATGCTAACCTTTCCGAGTGCAGAAAGTATCGTTTTGCCCCACTTTGCCTTTGGGAACAACCACAGGGCCTCTGAGCTACTGTGAATTGAGAAGTGTCACAAAGCGTCGGCTCTGGAGGGAACCTTTACACTCTGCGGGTGGGGAAATCGCGGAGGGGGCTGACTGGAGAGATCTGGAACTTTCTGATGTTCTACCCAGCGGGATAAACACGGCCCTGAATTCACTCCACGTTGTCTCCAGTCACAGAGAGAATCTTCACAGGTTGGTTCCACAACCCCTGACTGCAGTTTCCTAAGTGATTTGCCAAGTGTGCTTGTAAAAGGAACAGGTTCCTCATCGGGTGGCAATGAAGAGGGTTAAGAGATGGATGGAAGTAAACATTCCGATTAGCACGTGTCATTACAGAAGGCCTACCAGAGAGAGAATCAGAATGTCATTTGCAGGGAGAGGGATGACTTTGCCCACTTTATTAGGCACGTTCACTTCGGATGTTATCTCCCTACTTTCAGTAAGTGCCTTAGCTGGCAGAAAGATGAAAAAAGTTGCTTCTAGGTCAATAAAGGAAATCTCTTCTGATCAATGGTAGATTAGAGCAGGATCTTCTGAACCGTGTGGGCTCAGCTGCATTCTCTAAAGGGTTTTTCTATTAGTCTCACTCTGAGGTCTGGGCAAAGGGCCAGCTCACCACCCAGATGCTGCGGACATTCAGCCCAATGGTCAATAAGTTCCCAAAATTAGAGCATTTATTTATTTAGAAAACAAAAGACATTTTAGAGGCATTATATTTAACAAAGTACAGAAGTATATATATCACAAGTGTGGTATTGTCAAGGTTTTTTTCATCAGATTTGGTATCATATTCTTCTACTTCGAATCCTTAATTATTAAAGTTGGAGAAATGAAGATTATAATTTTTATTTGCAAAGGTATTTAGGACTTTCTCTAAACGTCAAAGAGGATCTTGAAAGGCAAAACGATAAATGGCTGATATATCATTGACAGGGTATGTTGAGTCTCCCTCCTTTTTTTTGGGTAAAAGAATACCTTTTTACTGGTACAAGTGTTTTTGACAAATTGAGATCATGATAATCAGAACAAAAGCAAATTCTCTATGAATAATTGCAGATTTTAAGTAATTATATTACATCCCATTTCACTTCCTGGAGTTGCAAATAGCCAACCAGTTATTTTTATTTCTTTGGTCAAGTATGAATTAAGCAAAGAGAATGGAGAAGTAAAAATACTGATCTGCAGCTAATGAGCTACAAAGCCAAAGGACTATCCACTTTTTGCTAAAGAACTAGAAAAATTGCAATAATGGAAGGTCAGTGTACAAATAAACAGATCCTAACACTCATGACTAGATGGCTACCGTCTAGTAGCAATCACTCTTTGTTGCATATTTACAGCACCCTTTGCAGATTCTAAACAATGTTTTCTAAAATGCATTGCATGAGCTGCCTGCGATGATATGGCTGCCTTGGTCCAGAACAACTTGTATGGCCTGAATTGGCCCAGCTGAAGCAAGAGCTAAGCCACTTCGACCTAAAATTGAATTTTAATTCAAATAAAATCATCAATGAAATTGTAGCTTGCTGACTTGCTTAAACTGTGCAGATCAGTCTCCAGATATGGTGCCTTCACGGTGTGACTAGATCATGTCCTGTAGTTTATGGTCCAACATAGGAGGTGTCATACTCAGACTCTATTCAGATGTGTAATCAATGGCAGAAGCAACTTAGGGGCAAACCTCTAATAAATCTCTAGAATTACTGCGGGATGAAATAAAGTGTTTAGTAATTTTAACAAATCTGGGGAAAGGCCAATTTTGAAGAGGAAAACAAGGCACCTGATGCCACATGAAGATAATTTTAAAGCATGGAGCACTGGCATTAAAGCCTGAATTGGACATAGCTACTCAACCCTGAGTCCAAGCACATGAGGAAATATTTCCGAAACTCCCCCAAATGGCCAATATTATAACATGCGAGAACCTATACCAGCCGTGGGCAAACTACGGCCCGCGGGCCGGATCCAGACCATTTGAAATGAATAAAACTATTGAAAAAAAAGACTGTGCCCTTTTATGTAATGATGTTTACTTTGAATTTATATAAGTTCACACAAACACTCCATCCATGCTTTTGTTCCGGCCCTCCGGTCCAGTTTAAGAACCCATTGTGGCCCTTGAGTCAAAAAGTTTGCCCACCCCTGATCTATACCATATTCTAGGAAAGGATTTCAGTGGCCCCCAAACTTCTAAAGGTGCTTCCTTCATAGGTTAATATTTAAGCTTTCTCAAACATCTCTGTGGTTTGATATTTTGAAAGAAAGGTGAACTGAAAAGAGAAAATATGTATTTTTTTATACACAAAAGCAATCTGTTCAACTTTCCGTCTTTAACATCTTGACATGTGTTTTGTTCTACTATTTCTCAAAATTAGCTTTACTATAAAAGTTCATATTAATTATCCCATAATGCAGGCTAATCACTGCTGACATTTTGAAAGAAGACATTAAGGAAGCCAAGATAAAAACGAAAATGTGGGTGAAAAATATTACATATGTTCCTCATTACAGCCTGCAGTGCTTGCTTCTCCGTGAGCTCATTTTCTCTAAAAGTAAAACCCAACAGAGACGGCTATTGGAGGCAACACCAACTATCTGGACCTCTGACTTACTCAAGCATGGATCCTTCATACTTGGCACTTCCCTAGTTCTTAGATGGTGAGCCAAAAAGATGTTGGATGTGTTTCAGTTTTAATTTCATTGTTTTATTAATTTTTATGACTTTCAGTATGACATAGAAAAGATGGAATTAGTATAAAAGATTTACACGTTAGCTTTCTCAATTTAAATGATTAGCCTTAGAATTAAGTGAGCAGTAAATCTAATCTGGCACTGCCTTTTACATTTCACGAACAATGCAAGAATTAATATTTAAAAAATCATGCATTTTAATTATACAAAAATTCCTAAAACCCAGTGTGAAATACAGGAAGTCAAATTTAGCTTCTACAAATATTTTCCTTTTAAAAAATACGAGCAAAATTAGCCCCTATAGTTTGTTTCTTTAGTCAATATAAAGTCAATAAATTCAATAACAAAAATAAAGTTTACCATATAAAAAGTCAAAATTTTTCCTTGTTGAACTGAGTCAAAAACCAAGCAGAGCCCTGCCTGGTTTGCTGAGTGGTTAGACAGGGGTGGGCAAACTTTTTGACTCGAGGGCCACAATGGGTTCTTAAACTGAACTGGAGGGCCGGAACAAAAGCATGGATGGAGTGTTTGTGTGAACTAATATAAATTCAAAGTAAACATCATTACATAAAAGGGTACGGTCTTTTTTTTTTTTTCAGTTTTATTCATTTCAAACGGGCCGGATCTGGCCCGTGGGCCGTAGTTTGCCCACGGCTGGGTTAGAGCATCACCCTGCAGACTGACGGGTCATGGGTTCAATTCCTGTCAAGGACAGGTAGCTTGGTTGCAGGCTCAATCCTGGCCTGCTCCCTCTCTTTCTCCCCCTCCCTTCTACTCTCTCTGAAAATCAATGGAAAAAATAACCTTGGGTGAGGATTAACAACAACAATAATAAAAGAAAACCAAGCAGAAATGCAATTAAAATGCAAAAGCAAGAGAAAATACTGATTTTGATTCTCTCATGTTCTCCAGGTTAAGTTTCTACAAAATGGGGCTTACAGCCAGTTATGGCAAAGAACACAAGGATTCAGGGAGTTTGCCAAGCCTTTGTTTCTTACAACCCCATTGAAGTGAACTTAGGTCATCTTGAAACTATGATGGAATCAAGCTCCTAGGACACATTTCTAAAATCCTATTTAATAAACAGGAAATATGCTAATTGACCCTCACATCGTTGCAAAGATGGTGGCGCCCACAGCCAATAAGGAGGGAATATGCTAATTGGCTGCCCCACCCTCAAATATGGCAGCGCCCACAGCCACAAGATGGCCAGCAGGGGAGGGCAGTTGTGGGCGATCAGGCCAGCAGGGGAGGGCAATTAGGGGCAACTGGGCTGGCAGGGGAGGGCAGTTGGGGATGACCAGGCTGGCAGGGGAGCAGTTAGGCATCAATCAGTCTGGCAGGGGAGCAGTTAGGGTACTATCAGGCTGGCAGGCAGAGTGGTTAGGGGCAATGAGGTAGGCAGGCAAACAGGCAAGTGGTTAGGAGCCAGCAGTCCCGGATTGTGAGTTGGACATCCCCTGAGGTGTCCCAGATTGGAGAGGGTGCAGGCTGGGCTGAGGGACACCCCTCCCCACCCCAACCCCCCCAGTGCACCAATTTCATGCCTTGGGCCTCTAGTTTTTTA
>NW_006383012.1:6296409-6309327 GCF_000327345.1 Myotis davidii | reverse complement strand
GATTGAGGTGGCAGGGGAGCAGTGAGGCGTTGATCAGGCTGGCAGGGGAGTGGTTAGGGGCGATCAGGCTGGCAGGCAGACGAGCGGTTGGGAGCCAGCAGTCCCGGATTGTGAGAAGGATGTTCACAAGGATTGGCACTAAACTGACAGTTGCACATCCCCTGAGGGGTCCCAGATTGGAGAGGGTGCAGGCTGGGCTGAGAGACAACCCCCTCTTAGTGCATGAATTCTGTGCACTGGGTCTCTAGTCTTATTAATAAAAGACACTTTCCATGCACATAAACACATACCTATATTCATGGGGTAGTAGGCTAAGTCCTAAGGACCAAGAAGTTATATAATATTCTATTGAATTTATGGTGGTACTCTTTGTATAATCAGTATGAACATGAGCAAAATACTTCCTTATTTAAATAAAAACTGTTTTACTTCCAGTTGCAATGAAAATATTCAAACAAAGCAAAAGACAGTGATTATCAAAACCTAAATCTGGGGCCCATGGTTTGAGATCATTACAATCAATAGGCAATTTTCTTCTCAGGGATACAGAGGACCAGACACTTATGGAGGAACTTTTCAGAATTTCACACAAGGCAATTAATATAGGCTTCACTCTAGAACATTACATTTTAATGAATTTCTCTGTTCAAGCTACATGAATTTTATGTAAGGCAAAGCTTCTGAAGTCCTGGGTTTTCTTTCTGCCTGTGTTATTAACATTTGTATTTGAATATAGTTCCTTTCATTAACATTAAATCAGTTAGCTCTCATTTATGAAAAAGGACTGCGAAGTTTTACCACAATAGTTTGCACAGCTTTAATTGGCATTCATGAAAAAAACCACAATAAATTAATTTGCTACTTGGAAAGAATTTGACAAATGCATTAATCATGAAGAAACTACTTTCAGTTTCCTTTACCCGTTCTCACAAAGATAGATGTAAGATAAGCGACTACTGTGTTAACATTCTGGAAGCAGAATGAGATGTGATGATAATAATGGGGATATTCTTAGAACCCGAGAATTTGAGCTGGAAGGAATCTCAGAAAGTCCCTGGTTTAACAAATGGGGACAGAACAATTCCGCCTCCCAAACTGTCCATGGAGCAGGGTAGCGAAGAGGGATTTAATTTTTCATTTTCTCCGTTCTAAACCACCACAAAAGTTAGAATTAGTCCAGGATTGACTAATTGGCATTTAAATGACTTTGGTTCCTCCCAAACCAAGCCACCTCTCATCCCCGAGGTCTTGAGAGTACAGTTTGAGCCCAGAGATGATGCTGAATGATAACATGAAACATTTATTGAAGAATTTTGATCTTTTAAAAGAAAACAGCATGAACACGCACTAAAACTGTTCCCAACACCTACACTATGCACTGATTCCTCTGACAAGTCAATGAAATGCTGTCAGATACGTTTACAGGTTGGGATCACTGTGAAAAGGTTTGGATGAAAGAACATTCAACAGCAATGTATTGTATTGTAAATATTTCTCTAATTTGGCTATTTGTCTTTTTACTTTGGTTTTTTTTCCTAAGCATTTTTTCTTTTAGATGCAGTTCAAGTCACTGATCATCTTTGATTCCTATGCCATATGACTCGGTTGCTTCTTTTTTAATGCAAATGTTGGTATTATTAAGAAAATACATTAGAAATACTAAAAGCAATAGTAATCACAGTATTCTCTGCAAATGGTCACACTTTAGTAGTCACTTTTGAGTGAAATGTTATTCTAATTTTTGACCCACTATGTACATATTATATACATGTGCCTGTATATGTAGCATATGTAATATGTATATAGTGAATATGATACACATATGCTCATTATTGGGTTACATGAAGGTGTTGATATAATAATATAAATCATGGGGCCACTTCATTAGAGCCATGTCAGCATTATTAGAAACATTTCAACCCTTAACTAAAGGCTTTGACGAGAAAACACTGAGAGCATACAGAAGGATCGTAAAAAAATCCAAGAGCTTTTTGTGATTCACACCTGCTGAATCACAAAAATAATTCATACTCTCACTTTACTGTAGGGTAAAGAAGTGCTCATATCTTAATATGGAAACAATAACCCATGTGCCCACTTACTACACATGGATTATATTTTCCTTGTGCTGAAATTCTAAATTATTTTTAATTCACTTGACCTTTGTTTCTGTAGAAATGAACTGAACTTCTTCTCTTACCGCTCTTTTCTCTGTGTGTTATTCTTTATGTGAAAGGTTACCTTATTTCTTATTTGCTTAGTACTTTAAATTTTTAAAAATCTGCTCTTATAGTACCACATATGCCAGCATGGAAAAGGGAAATTTTTACTGACTTTTGAGAAAGAATATTATGCTGGTTATATATATATATATATATGTGTGTGTGTGTGTGTGTGTTTATATATAATTTAAGCATACATAATTTTTATGATTTATCTTTACAAAAATTATATTTCCAATAAGTGATCAGAGACAAACCACTCTTCATTGTGTGTCTTTTTAAAATTAAAACATACAAATCCTAGTTGACAAACTGTAGTGTTTCTCTAACAGTTAGGCTTAAAATAAAAATAATGTCTCCAACTCAGGCAATGCCAAATGGCCTTTGTATAGTCACAGAACTTTTTCACTTCAAGCAAATTTTAGAGCTAAAATATTTGGTGAGCATGTGGTGCTGGGTTCAGAGAGGTTGCAGCACCATCTCGACCTGCAGCCCTGGGCAATGAGGCTGGGGCAGCCTCGATCAGCTGAGCAGAACCTTGGACCTACTACTGGAGGTGAGTCAAAGTCAGTGAGTGTTAAAGAAACATTTTCACTCAAACACAGGCCTTGTTGGTTAACCCCGAATGACCCACAATATTCATTTAATCTTTTTATTTGAAAATGTGGAGTTATACAAATGTTATTATATGTAGGATCATTCCATTTCGAAAAGAGGGGACTCAACAGTATTTTACACAGATGGGGCACTCTAGAATGCCAGCTACTGTCTGAAGGGAAGGTTAGCCCATTATATTTCTCCTGGCATTGATACGAGGTACAGGTACATGGCACCTGGTAGCTGAAGTTCTCAACACCTGCACTATCCCTGAGTCAAACCTGAGACAGCTAAAGTTAGAAGGTCAATGATGGATGTTATTGTCAAACTGCAATCCAGTGAAACCTGGAGACGCAGAGGTCGAAGGTATAGGAGGATATAAGAACCAAAACATCAAAAGATGTTGTCACTCTAATCTCCTTTTTAAAAAGTTAACATATATATTAGGTCATATATAAACTTTTGAGACAAAAATGACAGCATAGCTGCAATCTATACCTACTCCTTTTAGAGTACATGTAATTATGTTTTATCTTCCTTTTGTCATTCATTCTTCCTCTGCCTCTTTTTAAACCACCCCCTTTAGTCCCTGGCTTCCTCCACTTCAAGAAGCAGGCTGTGTGACGGCTGGTATTTGACATTCTTGATGGAATAATTGCATTATCTAACTGATCTTCCAGTCTTCAGGGACATCCTTTGAGAAACCAAAAAACTGTCTACTGAAATTTGTCTAATGTTATCTTATTCTCTGAGCAACTCTGACGGGCATATCATTATTTGAGGCAATCTCATATGGTTTCAATAATCACTGCTATCATTGTGCTACTCTTCACCTCATTTTGGCTCATAGATTATTTATATTTAAATATCTTCTATATATACACCAGTTGTAGAAAGAAGTACTGATATTTTGATCATTCTTAACACCTTCATTTTTTTCTTTTAAAATGTTTCTTTTTGCCATTTTAGTGTCAATATCTATAAAACATTGGATCTGTATGACTTCATTTTATGTATATGAACTAGAAAAGCTCCCTGTTTTATTAATGTTTCCATCTCAGGTCATGAAGGTGTTTCTACTTTAAAAGCACAATGGCAATAAATCCAGATGTTGGTGAAACAATGCAAGGTCACTTTAAGGGAAGGCTTAAATCCATTTCATGGACTTTGGGGCTGCTCTGCCCCTCCTAAGAGCTCTCCTTGGGGATTTCTACCAAATGAGTCGTATGCCGGATGAAGCTTGTGCCCCCCCTTACACTGCAGGCCTCTGTAATGCAGAAAAACAATCAGATTACACCCTGGCAGGCCATGGTTGGGCGTCTCAGAATTATCCTATATAATAAAGATGTAATATGCAAATTAACCCTCACAAGATGGCTGCCTAAGACCAGGCCAGTGTGGGTGAGTGCAGTTGGGGGCGATTAGGCTGGCAGAAGGGGGCAGTTGGGGGCGACCAGGCCAGCATTCAAAGGCTGTGAGGGGTGATCAGGCTGGCAAGGGGGAGCAGTTAGGGGCAACCAGACAGGCAGGCAGGTGAGTGATTAGGAGCCAGCAGTCCAGGATCGTGAGAGAGATGTCCAAGTGCTGGTTTAGGCCCGATCCCTGGGACATCCCCACGGGGTCCTGGATTGGAGTGTGCACAAAAATTTCGTGCACCGGGCCTCTAGCAGTCTTAATATTACTCTTACCCATGATCTGGCTTTTGCCATTTCTTTGGAGGTGTGGTGATAACTTTGGCTTTGGCTGGCCTGAGTGCCCTGATGACTGAGGGGAGGTCAGAACACAGCTCCACTCGTGTGCTACAGTCAGCAGGAGCTTCCGTCCACTTATGAGCACAGAAGACAGTGTGCACCAGAGCACAACAACCCTCAGCACTTACAGCCACACTCCTGTGTTCTCGTGGAGAGGAGGGATGTGAGGGTGGCGTCTAGGATGGCTGTGGGAGAAGTGTAGATCCCACATTCATCGTTTTATTGTAGCTTTGGTATAACCTTTTGGAGAGCATGGGTGAGACTTACACTCTGCATCAGAAATGTAACTGAAAATGTTATTCTGAATTGAATAGACTGGAGATCCCTCCGCTTGCCATTAATGTGCTACTTCAAGCTCATCACAGACGGAAGATATGTCTCTTTACTGTTATGTTAAGTGGTACTTATTTGTCATTGGGCTTCTTCTTGTTATTTTTAAGCATGACTGTTGTTAGGTTTCAGAATCAAGCTGGCTTCCTACCTAGGGCAACTGGGAAGAACAACCATGCAGATTTGCTCATTACTGGATGGGTCAAAATTTGCCCTACTACTTACCATAACTTGTATCATTATCACATGCCCACAGTGGGGCAGGCACTATGCAGAACACTTTAATATATTAACTCTAACCCTTCCAAAAACCTGCAAGGTATTTATTATTAGCTTATCTTCCAGATGATAAAATGTCATCCTAAAAGAGATAACAAGATACTAACTGATAGTAATTATGGTAGAACCAGGATTTTAATCCAGGTCTGTCTGTCACTCCACTCGGCCACACTGCCTCTTAACACACTTGTAATGTCCAGTTGAGAGCAATGGTTTTCAACTCTACGAGACTTACTGCGCCCCTTTGAAAATATTTTGTTGTGCTCCTTATTAACTGAAAAAAATTCACAAAGCATAGAAAATACACAAACAATTTTCACTATAGCAATATAGTGTTCTAACTGTAAAATGCAGATTACAGAAATGGGAAGTAACTTTAACCTAATGTGTATTTCAGTATGTAATGCTGGCATACAGCTATAGCACAAGGAGCCAGATACTTTCACCTACTTGTAGACTCACCAAGCATCAAGGATCCCTGTGTCCTGCCTACTAACTGCCTTTATGATGGCACCAATCGTCACGCAAACCCAGAATGTCCTGCAAGTTTATGAAAAATCTTTAGGGGGAAGAGTTGGCTGCATTGAGAACTGCTGTTGTAAAGTATTCTCTTGCTTAAGATGTGAAAAATTGCAAACGTGAATCAAAGCTTAGTCTGCCTTTTCAAAACCTATCCAAAAATGAGGAATTCTCACCTAATTCTTTGTGTGGCTTTTTCACTTCAGCACAGCGCGTTACTCCGTTAGGTCACTGTATTAGGTATCCATACTATAACAAATTATACCCCATCTCAGATGCCAACAATAAAAAAATAACAAGCATTTTTTAGTCTCATAGTTTGAGTCAAAACTTGGAAGCCACTTAGGTGAGCGGTTCTGGCTCAGGGTCTTTCATGAGATGGCAACTAAGACGCTGGCCGTGGCAGCAGTCATCTGCTGGCCTGACCAGGCTTGAGGGGCCGCCTTGGAGCTCATGCAGTGGCTATTGGCCAGAGGCCTCCGTTCCTCACCATGTGGGCCTCTCTGGAGTGAGTATCCTTGTGTCACTCCACTCGGCCACACTGCCTCTCAACACAGCATCTGGCTTTTCCCAGAGCGAGTGATCCGAGAGGGAGCATGAGGAGAAGCTGAAGTCTCTGGTTACCTGGCATCTACAGGCGCACACGAGGCTCTTGCTTTATTCTCATTATTAGAAGCGAGCCAGAGTCCAGCCCACATTGACGGGGAGGAGAATTAGGCCCCACTTTTGGAGGGAGGAGAAGAGAACTTGTGAACATATTTTAAAACAACCACAGTCATCCAAGTCGAGAACAAGCTATCCCTATGTCGAGTATGAAAGAGGTAGAGAATGGATAGGGTTCCTACGAATCTAATATAACTTGGGCGGGAGTGATGGGAAATAGTGTGAGAAAAAGCGCTGTCAGTGGGTCTAGGTTTGGACGTTAGGAAGGATGAGATTGGAGATGAGAAGGGAATACTGGGGAAAACAAAGAAGCGAGCAGACTCTCAAGGCAACTATAAGGTTCATTTTTTATATTCTTTCTCTACACACACACACACACACACACGGGGACAAAAGTAGGTTTACGGTTGTGAGTATATGAAAGAGTTTATTCTTGCATTATTTATTATTGTTTTATTTTCCATATGAACTGTAAACCTACTTTTGCCCCACCCTGTGTGTATATATCTATAGCTATCTCTATCTATATTCATATCTATCATCCACAGCACAGAACTCTAATACTTCTGTCATCATTTGATCTGAAGAAAAACATAAAATTTACTGTGATTCCTAAGTGTTTGAACTTTTGGATGACAGACTCAGGAGGAAATCATTAGACATGTGGAAAGCTTCCAATGTGCCTTCGGTACCTATCACTGCAGAAGTGGGAGCTGAGATCCTAACGCACAGAGCTGTATTAGAAAACATTCTCCATCCGCTGCACTTCCTCTGGGCTGAGTGAACCTATCACTTCTTATTAAGTATGTTCTGTGTAGCAGTTCAGCCAGCTTTCCAATTTAGCTAACTTCCAGGTTCTCTGGTTTACTGTTTCTTGTGCTCCAAGTAGAATTTGAACACCTCATTTGCATGAACACAATCTGTTGATCCCTTATCTTTTGAAGAAAAGACTCAGGGCGATGCTGAATGCCAGCTGGAGAGGTGGGCCTTGTGCGAGTGGCTCCTCTTCCCACGGGTCATGGCTGTGAAATTTTACTGGTGCATAAGGGCCAATCATTTTAGCCATTTACAGTAAAGTTCTTATGTGTGCTCATTATCTGGAAATATCTGACCCACTCATAGTGTGAAAGAATTCATCGATTCCCACGGCGATCACAGGTGTAAGACCATATTTCCCAAGGACCGTATTTCCTTTGTCTACCCAAATTCTCTCCACTTATCCCTCCAGTCCCCGCCTAAGACCCGATTTCTCCAGCAAGCTCTTTTATTTTTTTAAATCTTCACCTGAGGATATTCTTTCCATCAGTTTCCAGAGAGAGTGGGAGGGAGGGCGAAGGGGGAGAGACAGAGAAAAACATCGATGTGAGAGAGACATATAGGTGTGCAGACCAATGCTCTAACCACTGACTGAAATTGGCCAGAAGGTTAAAGAGGATCTTCAAAACCCCTAACCCCCACTATACTTCTGTAGAAAAACTCATTGGTTAATTTAAAAGTCTATTCATTTCCAAAAATTGACTGAAACAAAGATTTAAAAATTATTTAAACTTTTCCTGAGAATTTCTTAACCCTACATTCACATGGAAGGTAGCTAACAATACTTGTTGATCTAATAACTTCTTGGAGGGCATGGAGAAATCACTAGAAAGGAGATTGCTGTGAGCTACAACACTTATCACTCCAATCTCAGAATATTTATTTTAGAGCAGGCAAAAAAAATTTTTTTAAGGATTTTAAAATGATAGTATTCTTTACTTCTGGGACCTATTTCTATTAACAATGATAAGAAATATGATTTCATATAAGAAATCAATTAACCAAAGAATATTTGTTTGTAATAATTAGAATAGCAGTGATTCTTGTTGCCTCCACTTATTTTGTTGCTACTTATTTACACAGAAATGTCAGGTGCATAAGCACTGAGCTGACCTGAACGATTAATAATCAAACCCTGCAAATAATTTCCATGCAAGCTTCATTATGAACAAAATATGAACATCATATGTATTTGGTGAGCTAGTTCACAGGTCTTTGTTCCTTATGAAATGGCAGTTGAGAAAGATGAGTTTTTTCTTTGAAATATGAATTACATATGGACTTTTTACTGCATGAAAAGTCTATAATATCTATATATATAAAAGGCTAATAAGCAAAGTGTCCCCTTGGGAGTTCGACCTGGAGACCGGGAGTTCGATTGCTCACTATGATGTGTGCTGACCACCAGGGGGCAGCGCGGAACCTGGTGGGTGACCAGCCACGGCGGTGGGGCACTGAGGGAGCAAGGGAAGCAGGAAGGGGAGAACTGCACGATGGCGGTGCGTGGGTGGTGAGGGAAGGAGGTGGTGGGAAGGTGGGGATGCGGGGAACCCGATAGGTCCTGGTCGCTGGCCAGGCCCAGGGACCCTACCCATGCACGAATTTCGTGTACTGGGCCTCTAGTATTTCAATAACCCTCTGAACACAAAACAAATCAGACACCAGAAAATCACTGCATAACGAGCAAGTGTTTTGCATACTTCCTCTATCTAGTCTGCACAGTCGCTCTAGAACAGCCGTGGGCAAACTACGGCCTGTGGGCCAGATCCGGCCCGTTTGAAATGAATAAAACTAAAAAAAAAAAAAAAAGACCGTACCCTTTTATGTAATGATGTTTACTTTGAATTTATATTAGTTCATACAAACACTCCATCCATGCTTTTGTTCCGGCCTCCGGTCCAGTTTAAGAACCCATTGTGGCCCTCGAGTCAAAAAGTTTGCCCACCCCTGGTCTAGAAAGTAGATACTATAGCCTCGCCTTGCAGGGGAAGAAACTTGGCCTCCCAGAGACAGCCTCAGTCTCCAATTTAGCTACTGGCTACATTGCAGGCAGAAACCAAACTCATCCCAAAGCTCCTCTAATACCCCCTTTACCACGTAGCAAGAAGACAGCCTTTTCAGTGTCTCCATCAATGGGTGGACTGTGAGACCTGCAGGGCTGGGAATGGCAGCCTGCTTCCTTTGTTTTGGAAAAGTGAAAATTCTGAGCTTGATCTGTGTGCTGCTCCTAGAGACAACCACACTGATGGAGACTGATCCCAAGACTGGTCCTCCCAAGCATGATAAATACCCGACAAAAGGTCAGGAGGGCCATTGCTGCATGCACCTGGCGCATCTCCAAGTGCGGCAGAAATAACATCCTCTGGGTCACAGAAAGGGCTCCCAGCAAAAAGAAGATCCTGAGCTCCCGGGGCCACAGCATGTCCAGCATCGAGGAGTCCCTCAGACCTGGAGCAGCTCGGGAGCTGCAGGGTCTGGCAGGCCACACCACCTGGATCTCCCTCCCCTGCCTCACAGGCGTCTTCAGAGAAGACTTTTGTGAATTCTAATGCACGTGGAATTACAGAATGGAAATCAGTACAAAACAGATTTGCTTTTCGGATTTTACCAGGCAGCTAAATGCTGTAACACATGGCCCACACGGGGAGGCAGAGCCGAAATTGCAGAGCCGTGCTGTCTGTGCGAATGCAGTGGCTTTAAATATCATACTTACAACCTTTGCACTATGGTGGCACATGACCGATGGGCAGAGACTATTTCAAACAAAAGGTCTCTGAGGGTCATGACTAGATCGACCTTACTGGCCGTGTGGAACACCGGTCAGAGCCCTGCAGGCATTCTCAGACTTTACAATGATATCTGGGGCTGGTAATTATGATGAGGCGATGGTTAAGTTTGAAACAATTCAGCAGTAAAATGGAGACGGAGCTGCGAGGTCATTGCCTCCCGGCAGTCACAATCAAATTATTGGTGCGTGAGTATGACACTGAGATTTTAGGGAAGGCGACTGCCCTTTAAAATGAACGGTCCACTCAAACGGGAAGGAAAGCCTTCCCGACCAGCAAGCGAAAAGGCGCTGACTCAGTGATGTGTCTGCAAACACTTGAAACCCGTACCTTCAGTGATGCTCTGCTTTGAACAGATAATGGGCACAACCCTTCCCTCCCTGAGCCTGGAACTCCCACAGAAATCAATGAGAACTGCATATTCAAAAGGACAGGCGAACAAAGTTGCAGGCTGAATTAATGGGATAAAGGACTGCAGATCTCTCAAAGCTTGTGCAATTAAATTGTGGCCTCACACAACCCTCTAGGGTCACCAGCAATTTGCTGGCCTAGGAAAGCCAGCTGACTTCGTTTTCTGAGGTGTCACAGTTTATAAAATGCATTTTCTTAGACGTCCACACGTGATCCTTCACAGCTCAAAATCCGCCTCCTCACTCTAATCTCTTTAGAGCCTGATACCTTGGGCTCTGGAGTTTCATTCCCATGCCCTTATCACCAGCTAACATCGTCAATCGATCAATGGGAAAATATCTCCATTTAAAAGTGATGCAGAGTAAGCATCCAGGACTATCTTATTTTTCTATAAAAATCTCTGTCTGTGAGTCATTTACATACATGTTAATTACCTGCTGTCTTTCCCAACTAGAAGGGAAGCTCCAGCCGGCAAGAACTTGGTCTTGTTTATCGTTATATCCTTAGCACTTGACCTGGTTGTAATTGTTGAAACGTTTTTAGTCACCAAAACACACCCAAGGATATTTGATGAGATATTCACGAAGCCACAAGAACAATATTTGCCCTTAAATACTGCAAACATATAAAACGCAATATTCGCATTTAAACAGTTCTCCACGGAAGGGAAAGGAGGTATTTAGTAACCGCCTACGAATGCTAGTTTCTCTATGAATATATTTTCTCAATGAATTCTCGCAATAGTGGGGGGTGATGTGGTATTTTCATATTTATGTTACAAATATGAAAATAGAGGCTTTGGGAAATTAACTTTCCCACACACGCAGAGCTAGGAGGGGGCAGGCCTGAGGTCTGAATCCTCTTCTGACTCCAGAACCCATATTTTCATCTCCCTTTATCTCACGGAGTCGTAATACTCAAAATAAGGAAAGGAAACACATTTATAAAACGGAAAGGGGTCCCCACCAGCCATCTGTGAGAAAGGGTGTTGATTCCATGGGCATCAATGAAGAGAAGCACCCAGTAGGTGTACAGGTGAGCTGAAGGGCTATACAAGAAGAGCAACTACATTCTTCCACGATTTTAGGTGAATTTTGTCATTTGATAACTTGACATTGCCCCATGTTATTAGATATTCTTTGCATTATTATAACACATAATTGATAATGTATTTTTATTCATCTAAACTTCCAGTTTCCTACTACTATAAATAATGTTGGATTGACCATCTCTGCTTCTCATTACTTGACAAAATTCTTGACTCTTTCCTTCAAGTAGATTTCTAAACATGTAATAATTAAGTGCAAGAATTTAAGCTCCTTTGAAACCCTTGATACCCAGTCACAACTTGTTTTATAGGGACTTATATTGTACCTCTAACAACAGTATTTAAAACATGCTTGTTTCATTATATACACATATATATTTTATTTTTCCTGATTTGACAGGTGAGGATTGTTGTTTTAATGTCTATTTTGTTGACCACTAGTTAGGCCATGAACTGAATATTTTTTATTGGTCATTAGCCTGTATATCAATTGCTTCCTTGTGCATCTTGTCCCTTCTTGTAATGCTCTAAGATTTTCCTTAATTGCTATTAGCTCCCCTATAATAAAACAATGTGTTTTATCGTATTTGTTGGAAATATTCCCCTAGATTTCCATGCCCCCCCCCCCTTGCTTTAGCTGGAGACCTCTAAGACAGCAGGGCCCCTGTCTTCTGTAGTTCTTCCAACCCAGGTCTTCCTGACACCCAATAGATGGGAAACTATTGAAGTCAGAGGCGTGAGATTAAATCATTTAATAGTCTCATGTTAGCACATGGTGTGGTGGTAAGAAAAACAGGACATGAAGGAAGCACACCATACGGAGCTCTATTAAGGTATGCAGACATAGGAAATGAATCACAACACATGACTTTCCAGGCTCCAAACTTTCCAACTGAGCATGGCACGAGTTCCTGAAATAATAGGCAGCTCAAGTAAGGAGGAAGGGTGCGGGGGAACACAGGTGGTGCATGGGAGGAGCAAGGCAGCCGCACCGGGAGGGGAGAAACCATAGTTGATCCAGCTGCATCGCCCTTGTGTGTTACTAGTGCCCAGCACATATCAGCTGTCTGCTGAGGGTGTGCTGGACAATGGGTCGATGGAGAACCTCACACTTCTCTCCTGACTGCCACCCTTTGGCTCTGTTACTTTAGATAAGTCAAGTGCCCTTGTTGGAC
The DNA here is from genome assembly GCF_000327345.1 of Myotis davidii. Classification (NCBI taxonomy): domain Eukaryota; kingdom Metazoa; phylum Chordata; class Mammalia; order Chiroptera; family Vespertilionidae; genus Myotis; species Myotis davidii. The sequence continues at coordinate 6,296,730 of NW_006383012.1, read as the reverse complement.
CTCAATCTCACCATCTATAAAATGGGTATTGTACAAGGTTACAATCCAGTGAGAAAATGAATATAAAAACAACTTGGAAAGTATAAAGCAAAAAGGAAACAACTCCTGCATTTTCATGGAAGGTTTGATGTAGATATTTAGTATCTTCAAGGAAAAATTCAGTGGCAAATAGAATAAGCAGCCATGATTTTTCTGAGGTGATTAGTCTATTTTCTTTTGATTCTCCCACCCCCATCCGCTCCCCTGCCCCATGATAAGCATTTAAATGTCCCTAAAAAGCAGGCCCTGTAGTCATTTAACGTGACTTCTGTTGGCCAGCAT
>NW_006383012.1:6282330-6296351 GCF_000327345.1 Myotis davidii | reverse complement strand
GGTTAGAAAAGACTGCAGGAAAGTTCCGTTATACATACGTACATGCAGGGGTTGGCAAAAGTGGGTTTACAGTTGTAACTATGTGAAACATGGAGTTTGTTATTGTATTATTATTTATTAATCACTGTGTTCTTTTCCATAGGAACAACTGTAAACCTACTTTTGCCCACCTCTGCACATTCTGCATAATACATTAAAGGGCAGGTGTACAATATTAATGAATGACCTTTCCTTGCTGTGTGTGGTAGGCTCTGCTGGTCATTAGGACGCGCTTCACAGAAGTGATGCAGAGTGCTGACAATGGGCAGGAGCTGCCTGGAGTGCAAGTGGGGAGGCTGAAAGGGCGGTCAGTTACTGAACAGCACGTACGAAGGTCTCGAGATGAGAAAGGGCATGGCATGGGTCTTAGGCAGCTTCTCTGGGAGGCACAGATGGGTGTTGGGAAAAAACAACCTGTCAAAAGCCCATTCACCCAGAACAATCAACTTGAGCACCCTTAACACAGCTCTTAAAAAGTAAAAGAGGTCCGTGTAAAGGGCAACAGGGCAAAGACTGAAGCTGAGAATGTAGTAACAACAACCTGTTTCCTCTGTTCTCACAGCCCTGATCCCCCGACAGAATATTCGCCTGGTGTAGGCATTCCTCCTCCATAGGAAAGTGATTTGGGGAGGATGGGATGCCAATGGTCCATCTTGAGTTGTCTTGGGGGGTTGCTTTTCATCACGTGATTGGTGCGGAGGCATCAGGTGAATAAGAGGTGCCCTTTAGGAATACCAAGCCTTGCCCAGAGCTGAGACTTCTAGTCTCCATCCCACGTTCTCCCCAAATCAAGTCACAACATCCCAAGTAGAAGCTAACTCTTAATGCCCATTGAGTGAAGCAGGAAATCAGTTATTCGTGGCTCTCCCATCTACTTTATTTAGGACAAGATATGGTCCAATAATTCTTCTGACCAGGAACCGCCGACTAGTACAAAGTTATCTCTTACTAGCTGATCCTTCTAAACTGAAATACACACTTTATCTGAATTTAAACACATCCACTATATTTCTTCGCTTTTTCCAAGGCAAGATAATCATCACAATATTTTAGAAAGTCTCTAATAATAGTTGACACCAGCTCCCCCCTTTTCCTATTTATTGAAACGCACACACACTGAGAGGGAAATCTAGGTCATCCCTCTCTTTGGCGTGTTTGGGTCCTGGGGAGCAGAGAGTTCACTGGAGGGTCCTGTGCAGAGGAAGCGATGACAGATGAAGCTGGAAAGTGAGGGAGGGGTCCGATTTCAAGAGCCTCTCTGCAGAGGAGTCTGCCCTTTACCTGGTGGCCTTTGACTTAGGTAGCCTTGATGGATGGCTGGTTTAGAAATCAGATGTTTTAATAAAAGACAAAAATGAAACGCTGGTTTCTGAGGGCAGCATGCAGTAGGAAAGCTACTGCTCTTCACATTGATATATAGGAACCTGAGACACACAGAGAGGAAGGGGGTGCTGAGGGTGTCATCGCTAAGTGGCACCCGACTTGGGCAGTTTTATGCCACTGTTGCCTTGACATCTTTCACTTTTTCTGTCTCGCTTTTTTTGGGGGTAGCATTTGTTATTTTCCAATTACAGTTTACTTTCAATATTATTTTGTACTGGTTTCATGTGAACAGCACAGTGGTCAGACAATCATGTATTTTACAAAGCGTTCCCCCCGGTATTTCTAGCCCCGACCTGCATGGTTCATAGTTATTACAATATCATCAACGATATTCCCTATGCTGTTCTCTACATCCCTGTGACTATTTTATAACCACGAATATGTACTACTAATCCCTTTCCCTTTTTCACCCAAAATGGAGGAGGAGGAATAATCCAAGGAGTTGTATGATAACGTTTAGGAAAAATACTATTGCTATGTAGACACTGGTTACTTCTGAAGCTCATCAGTAAGACAGGGCATGCATTCTTCTCTGCCTCCTTCGTGAGGCTGCCTGGGGGCGGAGAAGCGGGCACCTCACTGGAAATGAGGTGAGTGACAAGGCCACCTTTAGACCTGCGCAGGCCCCTCTACGGGTCATATCAAACACTGTAACATGTATCCACATGAAATCTAATTGTCAGAATAAAATCTGTAAAAAGATTTAAAATAATTTTTATTTTAAACATTTTCACTGTATGATATGATATTTGGTTGATTATGATTATCCTGCTCAGTAATTCTAATAAAATGAGCCAATTAAACCTATGAGTGTTTGCAAGTGTAATGAAATATTTGATCAATACTAACTCTAAGGACTAAAGTTGGCATGATATTACATTTTGTAGCTTTCTCTTAAGTTTTAATTTTTGTTGTTTTCTTCTTTTAGAATAAAATTTTTGTGTTAGTCCTTAAACATTTCCATGGGCCCGGGACACTGTGCTCACAGTGCTGAGGATGAAACGGTTCTGTAGGTCTCAACACCACACCTACAGCCGACTGAGCTCAGCTCTGCGGATGCTTCTTTCTAATGTACGCATTCCAAGCCGGAAGAGTTAAGGTTACTATGGAAACCACAACACAAAGCCTAGCACTGAATTACTATGAATTCAATCAGCTTTCTACTGCAACTCCCTTTTTGTGATTCAATCACATTTTCTTTCTTGTTCTATTTATTTATTTTATTTTTTAAACATTTTATTCGATCAGCATTTTCCTTAGTGGGAGGCGGCACAGTGCAAGGACCAAGAGAAGGGACCTCCGGGCCAGGCTGCCGTGGGCTCTGTGCTGGCCCTCCCGCTGGCTTAGTGTGTGACTGACCTGGTCACCGCCTCTCTCGCTGGCTCAGCTCCTCCTTCCGTGAAATGGGAGTCCTGACAGGAGCTACCTCAGAGGATTATGAGGATGGAGTGGGTTAATATTTACAAAGAACGTACTTATAATAGAGACTGGTACCTAAGTTTTATGTATGTGTTTCCTGATTTTTTTTTAAAGTTATTTATTCAGAACTTCCTGAGCTCAGCTACATGGCCCTCACAGTGAAGATGAAGACTAAGACACAACCCTGGTCCCAAAGGCACGGAAATTCTAGTGGGAGGCACGTGCTAGAGTGGAGGTATAAACAACGTAATCCAAAACTTAGGACAAGTACTGAATTATAATAATGAAAACTGCTTTGCCCAGTTATAATGGAAATTAATTAAAATATCTTAACATATTGAAAGTGAAATTAATCAAAACATTTATTAAGTGCCACTTAGGTTGCCTGCTGGCCCACGGGGACTGCTCTGTGGAAGGCATTTGTTAAGAACAGAGGGAAACCACAGAGAGCCTATGTCAGTGATGGTGAACCTTTTGAGCTCGGCGTGTCAGCACTTTGAAAAACCCTAACTTAACTCTGGTGCCGTGTCACATATAGAAATTTTTTGATCTTTGCAACCATAGTAAAACAAAGACTTATATTTTTGATATTTATTTTATATATTTAAATGCCATTTAACAAAGAAAAATCAACCAAAAAAATGAGTTCATAGGTTCGCCATCACTGGCCTACGTGGTAGGTGCAGGGGCTTTTTAGATTTGCAGGAATCTTTGATTGGTACAATCATCCCCTTTTACACGAGACTGACCTGAGTCTCAAATACGTTAAGTGAGAAAAGAATCCGAGTCCAGATAAAACTCTCCGTCTCTAGGCCAATGTGAACACTGTGGAACCAGTGGTTTTCTAACTTTATTAGCAGAAACCTAGCTGTGAAAATCATAGGTTGTCAAATGCATCATTTCATTAGTTGTTTACAACTGTCCTATTACAGTTGAAACGGTAAACATTTATTTGTTACAAAGTCGATCGACGAAAATAATGTGACTGTCGTGAAGAACATGAACACGCGAGACCAGAGGTGATGGGTGAGAGCCCCAGAGCCGAGGATGGCCCCACAGCCTGCTTGGTTCTGGTTTTCTTTCTGTGGCCTCGTGTTTAGAAAATCCTGCCTCATATGATTGTCAATAATAACAGAGTTTTAAAAGGTCACCTTGAATGACATGAATAGGAAGTAAATGCCACTTTCTTATGATTATTTATCAAGCCCCTGCTGTGTGCGGGCACGGGATGCCAGGGATTCTGCAGTGCCCATGACGGACGTGGTCCTTAGCCTCAAGGACAAGTGCTTTCAAAGGAGAAGTACCAGAACATTTACTGGAGTGGACACTTACAGTGCACTTCCCGCCACAGGTGTAAATGCTTCGGGTCTAGCGAACCTCTCCTGGAGAATCTCCCAGTTGGTTTATACTCACAGGTCATGGGTTCTAGGCATTAGGCATAGAATGACTGGCATCCCTGGAAAGCTGAAACCACGACTCTCTCCATCTACTCCCCGTCACTCACTCCCCACTGAATCTCCGCTAGGGTTTTGGTAACCTTGGGTACCGGGCTAATGACTTTAGGGGCTGGGGACTAGTGTCTCTTCTAGTTTGGGTAAGTGGGAGGCCAGGGTTGTAATTACCTTGAGGCTCCTATAACTGTTTCGGCTTGTTCAAAATTAGCTTGTAATTTATGAAGCACTGAAGCAACTGAATCCATCCCAATGATGGACAGACCCAGATAGAGCTGCTCAAGAAATCCTAACTGCCTTGGGTACTAGTAGGCGCTGAGCAACCAACATGAGTAACTGGAGAGCATGAACTTTGAACTTGAAAAAACAGTTGAACTTACTAGGGCAAGAGAACCTGACTATACACTTGGTTTCCTTTGGGCTTTAATTTGTAAAGTGATTAAACATCTGGACTTTGATTGCTCTCGAGGAATTGGAAAATGGTAGGGGTTTATATTCAAGCATAGGGCATGTTCCTGTTGGCAGTCTATTATCAAAGTACCTTAACGGTGTTTGATCTCCACAACCTGTTATGCACACTGTCGGGAACGTGGCTGTATATAATTTGGAACAGGGGACAGGAAATGGAATTCCAGCCATGGCTGCAGCAATTGGCTTGGAGCCAATTTAACTGATGTATGATCTTTATCAATTTCAGAGCTTTGGCTGAGGGGGAGGAGGTGATCTACATGCCCATCAGTGATCTCATGATGGTGCCCAAAGGAGCAGCAGCGGGCACGGGCAGAACTGCCAGCAGGAACGGGACCATACTGTCTGCTGACATCTCCCCCTGAGGGCAACAGCCACACTACCAGTGGGAAGACAGACAGCTGGCGTGGTGCCCCAGGCGCCACCCCTGTGGGCCCAGCACCTGGCTCACTGGTGCCAGGCTTCTCCTGGTCGCTCCCAGCCAATGCTGAGCTCGGTGGGAACACTTGCACAGCCCATTCCTGCCTGATGTGGGACTTTTCTAGAAGGAGACTAGCTGGAGGACTTGCCTGTAGGCCTGTACAAAGCTTTCTTCGATTTGCTCCAGGCCTACTGCATAAAGCAAGAGCAGAGCGGACTTTTGTGGACACCTTTTGACAGTCCAGCATGGAGTCACTGTCAGCCATGACAGTTATGTCAAGACTGAGGGAATGGGGTGTGATGAGAACGTTCTGGGGAGGGGCCTGGAATGCCCCAAACCACAAGCCTGGGACACTTGGATAGCGTCTCCATCTGGACCCTGATCTGAGTGTGTCTCCATCCCTATGGGCTATGAGAGCTCAGAGCTCCGACCAGCTGAGGCTCCAGTGTGGCTGTACCTTGGGTCACATTCGGAGCCCAGTGGGCTTCCCCTCCACCGGGCGGGTGCCAACACTGCCGCCGCCTGGCTGGAGACCGCTCCTGCTCTCCATCCGCCACCGCCAGTGACCAGGACTTCGTGCTGGATGCTCGCTCTGCTTGCTTCTACCATGTAAGCTCCCCGCTCTGTGTGTAAACTGCGTGGGAATCTATTGGCTTACTGGGGGGTCTCCCCTAGCAAACCTGGCACTGTGGACAGACACAAACCTGAGTGACTCCTTTGGGGATGAACCTTGCTCACAACACCTACCCCATCGTTCCTCCTCCTGTCCTTTCACAGGAGCCAGCCATGCATCCCGGACTGAGGCTCTCCTCACTTAGCTTCCCGCGGGCATCCTTCCCGAGCAGTTCCCCAGTAAAACCCTCCCCTCTGATCTCGCCTGGGCATCAGCCTCTCAGAGGACTTGAACTAACACTCTGAGAAGCGGCAGAGGGAATAACAGCATGTCCAACGTGTAAAGTTAAAATTCAATGCTTACGGGACCTCCTTGCTGCCATTCCCACTTCCCCAACACCAGATTCCTTTGGACACTTTAGTTTTTGTTAAACCTCATCAAGGATATTTTAGAGAGAATGGAAGGGAGGGAGAGAGACACACACAGAGAGATAAACATCAATGTGAGAGAGACACATCGATTGGTTGCCTTCTGCACATGTCTGGACTGGGGCTGGAGGTCGAACCTGAAACTGAGGCATGTGCCCTTGACCAGGAACCTAACTGGAGACCCTTCAGTCCGTGGACCAGCGCTGTAACCATTGAGTCAAACCGGGTAGGGCTCCTTTGTATACTTTATGCAAACCATTTCACAGAACCAAGTATGGAAGAAAAAAACACACCCGGGTTTTGCTAGAAGGAGAAAATAAGGATGATTCTTTAGGAATTCTGACCAGAGCACATCAAGTTTGAATTGGGCCCTAGGACAAAAGAGAGGATATGGAAGGTGATAAATAGAGGACAGGGATACAGTCACATTTTCAGCTAAAAAAGGAACTCTGGCTGAAGGAGCTGAATCTCTCTTGGCTGCAAAGAAAGTTGCAGGCAGTGCCGTGAAGCAGGGAATTTGTCATAGTTGAGAAAGGAAGCAATTAAAGTAGGAACCACCTCGGAAACGTTTTCTAGGTCAGTATGAATAGTAACAACATCCCAGGGATCGCGAGAAGCAGCCACGGGAGGGGGAGACGGGAGGCGGAAAACGATGCACGCCTGAGCCTGGTTTCTGTGGTCAATGGGAGCCCAGGCCCAGGAAAGGGACCACAGCCTGAGAGTGAGCCAGGAGAGGCTGCACTCACACGACGGCCTGTATCGCTGAAGCACGTTTTCAAAGGTTGAAATTAATTTGCACTTAACATCCAGGGGATGCAAAACGAATGTGTCAATATTTTTAAAGAAAAGATGACAATGGAGAGCCAGTCATGCTTTAATTTAACTGCTAAGCAATTAACCCCAAAAATGAAATGATGCAGAGAAACTTCCCCAATGTGTGCCAGGCGACGTTAGTCTAAAATGCAAGCCCTTCCTAGGGTACACAGGAGGAATCTAAGTGACAAAATAAACTGGTGAACGCGTGGATCCAGAGACACGGAAGCATGAACAGAGTGTGGAATCTCAGAGGGAAGGCGGGGAGGGTGGGAGGTAATCAACCAAAAACCTTGAATGCAAATATGCATAACCCATGGGCACAGACAATAGGGTGCTGGAGGCCTGGGGAGAGTCAATGGGGGGGGGGCCAGGGAGGGGAGATATATGTAATACTTTCAACAATAAAGAGCTATTAAATAAATAAATACATAAATAAATAGAAGTAAGATTCACAGGAGGGCTGAGAGGAGCCGAGACCAGATGTTGCACTGAGACTTCAGAGCTGATTGTGATAGATTTCAGACAGGATGTGTCAAAAGACGAGCTTGACACGGACAGCCTGTCTCCCTTGAAAACCACGCTTCTCTGCGCGGGAGTCCTCAGGTAACGGATTTCCACTCGCACCTCTGCCCCAAAGCCAGGCCTCCCAGGGCTCCACGTCAGCGCACACCTGTCAAATCCCCGCCTGCCTCTCTTGACCGAACCCCTCCTGTTCGCCGTGTCATTCGTGTTAAGATAACAAATTCTTGGCCGATGGATTTGCGACGGGAGCAACTGCCTTGACATAGTTCGCCGATTTTCTTTAATGGACAAACAGGCCGGAAGCGCAGAGGGAAACGGCATCTGTGAACTGAGCTGCTAGCAGGCTTTTTGTGCAGGTTCCCGGAGCAAACCGCGGGCACGCTCCCTCCAGATGCTGTTCTCCTTCGCTTTCTAACAGGATGGCCCCCGTCAGCCCCTGCCAGTGTTTCCCTTCCATTAATATTAATGGAAGCCACCCTTGTGTATCAAGGGGAGAAGAGACCCTTTGTCTTTTTAATTGGTTCTATAAAACAATAACCGACTGCACTGTGCGAGCTCTATCTAGAAATACGTTTTGGCCATCCACACTATGCTGCTTTGAAAAAAAGATTTTATTAAAAGGAAGATAATGTGCAGCTTCCTGGTTGGCCACTCGCTGGGAACCAAATACATAAAAAAGCACATCAAGATTAGAGGGACAATAGGTGATTCTGTCCTTTGGGAAGATGATGGGACGACGCGTCGGCAGAGCACGGGGCTGAATATAAAGCACAAAGTGCCTGTTAGGGCGAAGCAATTGCAACCGCAATTTAATGGGGGACAAGAAAGCAATTAACAGTGTGTAAAGGCACTGATGCGCAGGATAGGCCTCGAGATTAGAATCTTATTAAAACAAAGGCTGGTACAACTTGATTATAATGAGTTAAGTTGAAAGATCTCCAAAGCAATCTCAGCGTGCAGACGTGGAAAAGAAAACATAATCTGCTCTATTATTATACTTGGGCCCCATCAGCTGCTGCCAGCGTTTGGTTCTTTTGCAGATCAATACCTTCAAGGGGCTGGACAGGAGCCGCCGCCCAGGACGCAATCCTGCAGGTCTGGGTTGAGGGGTGGAGAGGCATTCTCCCTAACATGACCGTTTAGTAAAAAATGAGAGCTCAGCCCGGCTAGCGTGGCTCAGTGGTTGAGCGTCTCTACCTATGAGCCAGGAGGTCACGGTTCGATTCCCAGTCAGGACACATGCCCATGTTGCAAGCTTGATCTCCAGTGTGGGGAGTGCAGGAGGCAGCTGATCAATGATTCTCTCTCATCATTGATGTTTCTATCTCTCTCTCCTCTCTGAAATCAATGAAAATATATAAAGAAATGATAGTTCAAAGCATGATGACTTTTAACATTGATCTTAGAACAGGCAAGCTTTTTTTTTTTTTTTTTAAATTCTTTTGCTCTCTGGCCTTTTCATAATAACATCCTAAGATAGTGTTGCAGGTCAGGGTAAAGATATGAGGTTTGAGATGAACCGAGCTGTAATCTTCTGACACTTCCCTGGCTGATTCAATATTTTAAGATAAATATCACACAAGGAACAGTGAGAGACGAGGCAAAGGGCACCAGATTAGATAATAAAAAAAGACCAGCCTAAAACTCTGCAATCAATTAACAATTACGATTTGGGTTTGTGAACCCCTCCAAGTTGGTAGAAAAATCCTTCTTGAGTAGGTTCTTAATAACAAGTGAAATGACTTTTCACTCAAATAGGTAAGTACCCTCTTTGTAATTAAAGTAGACTTGAAAGAGGCTCAATTTTTCCATCAATTTTTAAAGACTAATTTTATATTTTACAAACCATTTAATAAACTCCATATGTATATTTTATAAACCAAAACATATTTGCTTCTATATTTAATGGGACTATTTCATGTGTCTATGTTAGATAAATTGTTGGGTTAAATAAAGAAAAGGGGATAGGGTTGGTTTTTTCCCCACAAGAACTTTAGACAGTCGGACCAAAATACCAATTAATTAACTCTTATGAGGAATTTAATATATTTATGAATTTACAGTTCCTCTATTAGGGTAGAACAGTCACATCCTTGCCATTATTTTATACTGGCAAAGCTAATCCTTGCCAATCTGGTGAGTTTAGCTCTTTATAGTTCTAATTTGCATTTCACTGATTGCTAGTGAAATTGAGCTCTATTCATATGTTTATTTGACCATTAATATTAACTCATCTGTGAAGTGACTGATACATCTTTTGCCCTTTTTTCATTGTATTGTTGGTCTTTTTTGTTATTTACTTGAAGTTATCCTTTATATGTTTTGGATGATCATCCTTTATTTAGTATAGTTGAGGTAGTACAAAGTGGTTAAAAGAACAGACTTTGGCGCCAGTCGGCCGGGGTTCAAATCCCAGCTCTGCCACTTAGTGTGTGGACTTGAGCAAGTTTCCTAACCTCCCCGAGCCTCAGGGCTACCTATTAAAATGGTGATGACAATACTGCTTGATCTCACAGGGCAGCTGTGAAAATGAAATACATAAATATATATATAAAGTACTGAGTAGTACAGTATCTAACACACAGTAAGCACTCACAAATTGCTAAATATTATTACTCGCCAGTCACAGGTTTGAAAAATATCTCCTGTTAAAAAAAATGAAGTCTCTTGATGAACACAAGTTCTCCGATTTTGTTCAATCAATCTGTTTTTCTCATGGTTTGAGCTTAATGTTAAGGAAATTCTTCCCTTCTCCAAAGACATTAAAATCTTTTGTAGATGTGTTCTAAATGTTTAATATTACCTTTGTATTAAAAATTTAAACCATGTGGTATTCATTTTGAGTTATTATGTGAGGCAGGGGTCCAATTTCTTTATTTTTATAGACAACCAATTTTCCAACACCATTTATTGGAAACTCCATTCCTTTCCCGCTAGTCTACATGCCAACTTTGCTATGAATCAGGTTTCTGGAGCAGCGTTGACTCTCAATGCTGTTTTTCATTGTTTTATATGCCTGTACTGCGCCAACGCCACTTCGTCAAGCTTTCGAATACTAGTAAATCTTGAAATCCTGGTAAGCAAATTCCTGCACTTTGACTTTCTTCGGAAGTGCCTTGGCTAGTTTTGGCTCTAGAATCAAGTTTTGATGGGAAGACAGATATTTACTATTTTGAGGAGAAATTCTCCCAATGGAATTATTTTATAATGCGCAATGCGGCTCTCGAACTTCTTTCCACCATCAATCAAGGAAAAATATTAATTATTTTTTTAATATAAAGATGATTTGTTATAGAAAATAAAAAATACAGGAAAATACAAAAGTAAAAAGTGTCTTAAGCTCTATATCTCAAGACAATCACCATCAATGATGGTTGCATATCTTTCAGACCTTTAAAATAGATATACTTATCAGAAGATATATTCATATATTTTTACATAAAGAGTTTCATTTACACATTCATGTTTTAGTGCTTGCTTTTTTCACTCAATAACACATTGTAGAAATCGCTTCAGGTGAAGGAGAACTGTCATAATTTTCACTAGTGTTTGTATTTGTCAGCTTTGCTGCAAGGACAACCCCAACAGTTTAGTGCGTTATAACTACAAATATTTATTTCATGTCATAGATATGACATGTCTGGGGTTGGGGGTCATCTGCTAGGCTCTGTGTCACATGTTGTTCCAGTCCAGGATTTGGGCAGCCCCTACTTAGGGCAGAGGCAGAAGGGAAGGTGGGGTGGAGGGACATGGTGTGGTCACCCCTGCTTACATCTGTTTGGCCAAAGTGAGACACATGGCTGGGCCCGACATTAGCAGGGGGTAGGGCAGTCCACTGCTTCCGCAGGCGGCTCTCTCAGCGCACAGCAGAGGATGGGATATATACTCCTCTTCCAGGGAAGGGAAAGCACATGTAGGGGTAATTAACAATCTACCACAATGACGGCCGTACGTACTCCGTTGCATAAACCAGATGGAGCGAATTGGTGTTCTGAAGTCAAATTTCGCATGTATATATGATACACATGGTGTTTTCTTTTATAATTAGGTTTCAAATCTTACTCCCAGCTTCTCTTCCAGAAAAATTGGAAACTCTGGCAGCCTGGCTCAGCATTACCTCATGGCAACAAATAGTTGCAGCTGATAGTGGCTGTCCCCTTGGCAAAGTAAATGCTCTCCAGTTCTCTGTAGTCGCCATCACTCCCTATTGTCTCACACCTGACCCACTCCCCTTACTCACGATTGTCATGATATTCTTAGGCATTTAAGTTTTTATATCTGCCCGGATCCCCTACCGATGAACATTTAGGATATTTCTAACTTTTCATTATTATATAAAATGCTGACATAAACAGCCTTAAATCTACCTTTGAACATTTGTCCAAATATCTTTAATTCCTAAGAGATCAATACAGTACATTGCACATTTTGATGAATATTGTCACACTATCCCTCCAACAATGCATGAGCAGGTCTCCTTCTTCAAACACTAGCGACACTGGATATAAAAGTTGTTTCTCTTCTGCTTATATAATTAGACATAAATGATCATTTATTATAGTCACAAGTTGCATTTTTTTTAACCATTAGCAAAGTTGAATATATTTCCACCTTCTTATGTGCCATTCCTGTTTCTTTCTTTGTAGGTATGTCAGCTGCTTGTTCACTTCCTTTGTCTAGCTTCCAACTGGCACATTTAATTTTAAAAATTAATTAATCGGAACTCAATATGTTAGAGATATTGATGCTGTGATAAATGTCCTAAAGTTTGGCAGTGTTTTAGCCTTCCTCTGTGATTTTGGTTCTGAAATGTATGTGTCTGTATTGCAGTCACAGCCATTAGGATTTTTCTTTGTGGGTCTTCCCAATTAAAATTTTGTAAAAATACTTACTCATACTTTAATTTAATATATTTATGTCAGTCTCCTTATAGTATGTTATTTTATCCATCGGAAACTTATTTTAAGGTAAGGAGTAATGTTCAAATTTCTATTTATTTGAACAGTACTAGTCAACTGCCTCAATATTATTAAAAAATCATTCTCCCCCTACTTATTTGATATACTTTATTATTGCACTAAATTACAATATATATGTGCCTATTTCTGTATTATTTCATTGATTTGTGTGTTTAGTCTATGCCCCACATTGTTATAATTTCTATAGCTTTATGTTTTAATATCTAGAGTAAATTATTCTTTTTACTTTTATTTTTTCACACTTTACTAGATAATTATATACCTTTATTATCCTATATAATAAAACCCTAATATGCAAATCGGCCAAACAGTGGAATGACTGGTCACTATGACATGCACTGACCACCAGGGGGCAGATGCTCAATGCAGGAGCTGCCCCCTGGTGGTCAGTGCACTCCCACAGAGGGAGCACTGCTCAGCCAGAAGCCGGGCTCACACCTGGCGAGCTTAGTGGCGGTGGTAGGAGCCTCTCCTGCCTCCGCGGCAGCAATAAGGACCCTTTGGGGGATGTCTGCCTGCTGGCAGGAGTGGGCCTAAGCTGCCAGGCAGATATCCCCCGAGGGTTCCGGACTGCTAGAGGGCGCAGGCTGGGCTGAGGGCAACCTCCCCCCACCCCCGCCCAGTGCATGAATGTCATGCACCGGGCCTCTAGTTTTAAATAAACTGTATAACCATTTTGTCAAGATATCTTGTTATATTTATACTTGCTCTAGAAAAAGTTGACTTATTCCACTATGCTCTGAAATAGTTTAATTAGCACTGGAATTCCTTATTTCTTGAAAGTTTGAAACAATTTGCCTAAAAAATCATGTAGATCAAGCATGTCAAACTCGTGGCCAAGGTATGTGGCCCACTGGTGGCGAGTTTGACATGCTTGATGTAGATCCTGGCTTTTAAAATAGTTTTCTACAGTTATTTTCTGATTATTGGTTAATTTAAACTTTCTCACTTGTGGGTCATGATTTTATAATTTAAAAGTACATAAAGGCAGCACAATAATCACAAAGTACATATCCTACATTAGGAAGACAATACACCACTGGATTCATTCACAATGGGCAATCTGGCCTTAAATGGGGAATCTGCTGGGAAAGCATGAGTAGAATGGATTAGGGAAATATGGTTAATGATGAAGATGATGACAGTGACAGTCACAATAATATAGAGAAATCTGGCTGGGCTCTTACATGCTTCACATTTTCCCTTTCTTGGTTTATGGCATCCTCATCCCCATAGCTCAGCGGTTCTCAACCTGTGGGTCGCGACCCCTTTGGGGGTTGAACGACCCTTTTCACAGGGTCGCCTAAGACCATCGGAAAACACATATATAATTACATATTGTTTTTGTGATTAATCACTATGTTTAATTATGTCCAATTTGTAACAATGAAAATACATCCTGCATATCAGATATTTACATGACGATTCATAACAGTAGCAAACTTACAGTTATGAAGTAGCAACGAAAATAATTTTACCTGT
>NW_006383012.1:6275495-6282305 GCF_000327345.1 Myotis davidii | reverse complement strand
TCTTTCTTTTTGCCATTTTGGAGTATTATTTTGAAATATCTTAACAAGCGAGAATGCCTAATTATAGTTAAACGTAATTGTAAAGCTTTATTTGAAATTCTGCAAAGTATCTCCGAAGCTTTTCGATTTCTTCACTCTCAAAAGGCGACTGACTCGCCACGGTGTTTTGCATGGCGAATGTAGAACAATCGCGTTTGTTTATATTGAGTTTCGATATCTCCGATTTGTCGGGGCAATGTTTTGGTTTGTGACAAGGTCGCTTAGACACTTAAGAGCTTTCAGAGAAATTATGAACTGATACATGAATGAACAGAGTTAAGATTCGTACGGTTCCTTGCTGTGGTGTCTGAGAGCAGACATACGACCAGAATGGTAAAAAAGCTTTGGTGTCTGAGAGTAGACAAATGACCGCAAAGGGTTAAAGAGTCGCTGCATTAGGAAGGTTGAGAACCACTGCCATAGCTGATCGGAAAGCCATCCTTTCTGCCTTCGACTCTTGCTCTTTCCTCTGGTAACACCTCCGCTCCCTATTTGATCCACCTGTCAACTTCCTTGCCAGGGGTGCGCAAACTTTTTGACTCGAGGGCCACAATGGGTTCTTAAACTGGACCGGAGGGCCGGAACAAAAGCATGGATGGAGGGTTTGTGTGAACTAATATAAATTCAAAGTAAACATCATTACATAAAAGGGTACGGTCTTCTTTTTTTTTTTTTAGTTTTATTCATTTCAAATGGGCCGGATCCGGCCCGAGGGCCATAGTTTGCCCACGGCTGTTCTAGACCCAAGTCGAGCACCAGCTTCCCCAGGAGGGCCTCTATGATTTCTCTTCTGCACAACATGCTTGGATACAATCATCTGTTCTCTCTTCTTTTTGCCCATGGACCTTTGTGGGCATGTCATCAGGAGTTCTTACCAGACTTTCTTGTGCTCACTTGTCTAAATGGCTGCCTCCTTTATAGGACATTAACATCTTGGAGCACAAGGTCTGGGTGTTATTCACCTATTCGCCTGGTATTTCGTAGTGTTTGGGAGAGAGTAGATGCTCACTAAGTGTTTACTGAACGCACCAAGAAGGGGTGGTGGCTTTCTTGGGGGTGGGTGTCAGAGGCAGACAGATCTTTCACTGGGCATTTCTCAGAAGAAGGAATCATAGGCAAGAGTGGGCAGGAAGTGACCATATGCTCTTGGTGGAGCAGCCCAGAGCTGGAAATGATGGGAACAGCAGGATGAGCATGAACCCTCTGCAAATCTCTGATCATCTGTGCGAAAGTTACAATGGCAAAAATGCCCCTTTCATTGTTTTATTTTGTTTTTTTCAAAATGATCTTTGGAGGAACCAAGAGAACATTTACAAAATAACAGCATTTTAAAATAAGAAGCTTTTGATGAAATTGTTTTAATTACAGAGCCCATTTTGGCATGCTTCAGTTTTGATAATTATTCTGGATCTCACACACATGGCAATTTGAGTTTTACTTAAGACAAGTAAACTAGAGTTACCACACACAGCTTGTGAGGGAAACCACAGTTACCACCGAGCAGTTAGGAGCCATCTAATTGACTTGGAGGTACAGTAATTAACTACTGGGGGAGACACAGAAAGCTCATTTTGTAGATTCCAAGTGTTTCTACACAAGCCCCTCATGTTATTTCAGTCTGCAAGAAGCAAAAGCCATTATGGTTGCCTTTGTCTAAGCAGAAGGAGGTAGATATTCGTGGTGGATTTTAAAAGAAATGATGCTGCCACACTCACTGTCCAGGAATATTATGTGGTGGCATCAGAGACACCACATGATTTTGCTGTTAACTTAAGCAAACAGAATAAAAATTTATTTTATAAAAACATATTATTTTGTGTTGTTGTTAATCCTCGAGGATATTTTTTTCCATGAATGTTTAGAAGGGAGGGAGTGGGGAGAGGAGAGAGAGAGAGAGACATCAATGTGAGAGCGACACACTGATTGGTTGCCACGCACAAGCCCAGATCGGGCCAGGGATCAAACCTGCAACCCAGGTACATGCCCTTGACCGGGAATCCAACCCATGACCCTTCGATGCGTGGGCCGAAGCTCCAACCATTAGGTACATCACTGGCCAGGCCTAAGAACATATTCTTGATCATTATAACAATGCAAGAGGTAACTGGTCAGCTACTTCGTAAACCATTTTTCCTTGGGATTTTTTGGAGATTGCCAGAACATTTCTATTATAACTCCAGTATCTTGCAGAGGCCTGGGGAATGTCTGTAATTTCTGAGAAGGAATGAAATTCCCTTGGGTGCCACAACCTTACACACATCGCACCTGTTTGTAGCCAATTTCAAAGCTCTCAGACTTCTGTGGAGGTGAGACTAACATTTTGCTCACTGGATAAGGAGTGACAAGGCCAGCAAGTTCCGGAACAAAGCTCATTGTGACTTCCCAAAGAACAGCAAAATCAAGGAAGAGTCACACAACCCAAAGTTCTGCTCCAGTCGTTAATTTCACGGCCTATAAAGCAGAGAAATCTAACCATCATCACAGCTCCATTCCTCCGACCAGTTGATGGACAGTGGGCCATCAACAATGTCCTCTGGTGCGTCTTCCATCGAAGGCCATGCTAATTAGCACCAGGTTCTGCATCTATCACTGGTATGTTCCAGGCGCCGGGCTTTATATGTAGCACAGGAGTCAGCGCAGGGCTTTCTTGCCCCTGGCGCCTTGTGGAAATGCCTCTGCACTCCTCTTGCTTCTTTCCTCATCCCGTGGAGTATACAGTCCTTCCCAAATGTTTGTTTATTCTTCGAGATGATGTTACAGGGTCTTTTGAATTTTCCTTAAAGTCTGGCTTCCTTGAGAAGTTTTCCTGTGTCATGTTGACCCAGGCATAAGACAAACATCCTTATTCCATTTTTACTATAATATACTAGAGGCTCAATGCATGAAATTCGTGCAAGAGTAGGCCTTCCTTCCCCCGGCTGCCGGTGATACCAGCTTCCCTCTGGCCGCTGGCAGGCACCTGGGACCCAGGCTTCCCTGGCAGCCCCGGCTTTGTCCGGGTGGACGTCTGGTCTAATTAGCCTATTACGCTTTTATTATTATAGGTATCCATACCAAGCATTTATGTGTCCAGTGGACATCACAAAAGTTATTTTTGGAGGGGGCTCTTGGGAAGGAGCCACATTTCATACCAGGCCAGGTGTCTGTCCCATTTGCTGGCCTCCCACTGCCCCCTGCCATCCCTGTTGCCTGCCCCTGCCACCTGAATCTCCCCTGGGAGCAGCCAGATCCGTGCTCTCAGTGCCTGGCAACTGAGCAGTCCCCAGCCTGCTCCCAAAGTGCTTACGGTCATCCATCCACATGCTCAGCAGAACACGAAGTCCTGCAGTTGGACGGGATGCAACCTTCTTAGAAGGAAGCTGAGATATAGAGAAGAAAAAAATTCTGCTCCATACTCTGCATTTGGCTTTGTCAGCCTACCAACCTTTTGAATTACGTGTTATTGTTTTGATGTTATAGAGCAGCAGTTCTCAACCTGTGGGTCGCGACCCCTTTGGCGATCGAATGACCCTTTCACAGGGGTCGCCTAAGACCATCCTGCATATCAGATATTTACATTATGATTCATAACAGTAGCAACATGACAGTTATGAAGTAGCAACGAAAATAATTTTATGGTTGGGTCACAACATGAGGAACTGTATTTAAACGGCCAGAAAGTTGAGAACCTCTGTTATAGAAGGAGTTACATACATTGTTCAAAGAGAGAGCTTTGCTCCTTCCTGCTCTGCACCACGCTTGTCAATAAAGTCCTTCCCAGCTCCGCACGGTCATCTTCTCTGGACTTCTTCCTCGCCATGGCGCCTGGCTGTTGAATGAGCCTCAGAATCACGGTCTCCATGTCCTATACTCCTCTCCCTCCAACTCATGCGTGTTCAGCTCTGCTCTCACTCACGTAATGAAGCTCTAACCTGCACAGTCGGCAGTGGCTTCTGAGTGGACAAATCCATGGACTGTTCACATTCTTTCTTCTCCTCCTGTTCTTGAGGACTTGGACGCAATTGAGCGTCCTCTCCTTGAAGCTCCTTCCTCCCTAGGTTTTCATGACACACGTGTCCACATACAAGTCAACAGAATTGTCATCTTTTTTTCCCCCAATTGATTTCAGAGAGGAAGGGAGAGGGAGAGAGAGACAGAAATATTGCTGATGAGAGAGAATCATTGATCAGCTGCCTCCTGCATGCCGCCTACTGGGGATCAAGCCTGCAACCTGGGCATGTGAATCCAACCTGGGATCCTTCAGTCCGCAGGCCGCTGCTCTATCCACTGAACCAAACTGGCTAGGGCAATTCAACAGCATTTTTAAAAAGTAACTTGTCTTAGCTTCTAAAACATCGATTTTAACAGAAACCATTTGTGAACTAACATCTTATCAGTTTATGAAATATTTAATTAGATCACTTACCTATAATACAGTACAGGTATAATTAGGTTACCATTACAAACACAGGGGCATAAACAGGATGCAAAACAACACCATCCCCCGTTTTCCCCAGCTGTCTGAACACCCTCTCTCTAAATACTCTGTGATCCTGAAAGAGTTCCCTCGGAGCTCAAACTCCTTGTGTAAGACTCAGTGCTATGACCTACCCATATGGGTGGCGTGAGGGGCTTCAGGTCCTCCGGAATCCCCACCACTTCCTCCCCAAATAAACACACAGGGTAGTTTAAATGACGTACTTGCTATTCCTGCTTGCAAAGAGCTCATAGTCTTACAAAATATATAGAATCAGCATGAAACATTGCTAACCTCAAATCCACTATGCTTATTATAAAGGCAACAAGAAAAGCGGTATCACTGAGTGATTCTGTGCCACACAGAAGTTTGTAAGATTTACTGTACATGTTGAAAGGACTGGTGGCTAAACAGGGCAAAACATGTCTTACCAGATATAGAAATTAAATCACAAGGAGAAATTACATAATTGTTAGACTCCGCGTTTGGAAACTGTGACTCTCCCCTTACTGGGTAAGTGGTCCCTTACACAAAACTTGACTGTATTCTTTCGACAGTGAATAATAACTGGCCGCGTTTGTACTGTCTAGCCTGTTTCTGAAACAAAAGCCATCCAATTTTGCTTTTTAAAAGCCACCATTGCAATGTCCTGAAATTTCAGAAAAATCCTTCTGAGAGAGACTATACCAGGTACAAACAGCAGAAGAAACAAAATAAAAAACTATTTGACAGGGTTTTAGTAGACTCAGTAGACTCTTTTCCCTCTTCACATCCATGAGTCTTACTGCATGAGATTTTACTTTCATCCACACGAGGATGGAGCTGTTCTTTTTTCTTACCCTGAATCTATCATTCAATAAATGCGCACCACACATCTGAACTACTGAGCTGAATTCATCATGCCCTATTTAAGCTGTAGAATATTCAGAATCTATAAATTGTTATCAATGCAGCAAACGCTGTACGTTTTATTAAGGGAAAAAAATATTTTACTAGCTTACCTAAGTCAAATAAATCTCAGCCAGATAACCCAATTGTCAAAAGAAAACTAAAGCTATCGTTTTTTTGGTGATGATTGGAAGTTTCTGTCCAGTTTGAGGGGGAAATCTGGAACTAGGTGATCTTATAGTGTTTGGAGAAGATGCATTTAGAAAAAGAAGAAAATGAATGGGCCCAAGGATAGAGGAGATCCATGATAACTCGCCTTGACACTGAGTCATTTGCGCCAAACCTGGCATAATTCTATGTACAATTTAATCTGATACGCTGTCCACATGAAGTTTTTGCATGAGAAGAACTCATTTATTTACAAACTCTGTATTTCAAAATAGAAAGACACAACCAACAGGCCCAGTCCCAGTCTGTCCGTGGATGAAGATCACGGGCATGGGAAGTGTATAGATAATCGGCAATCCTGCTTCCCCTGGACTCCCAGGATACTGCCTCTTACTCTCTGCATCTTGACCACAATTCTTCCTTCCTTAAATGGCTGCTCTCTCAATGTTGCTTTTGGACACACATGTGTTTCAAATGGTAGTGTATGCTGTTTCAGATATTACAAGCTTTCACTTGCCATTAAGAGCATATTTCAAACCTAAGATGAACCTATAATTGGTTTTGTTTTTTTTATTTTTACCTAGGGAAGATAAAATACATTTTAAAAAAATGTCCATTAATGCTGCGGGCTGGAGGTGTTGCCGCATGCCCACAAGCCTTGATTTGCATCTTTAGAGACAAACAAGAAGTCCTTTGGCTTTCATGAGTCCCCGGTCTGCATCAGCAGTAAAAGGTAACATTTAAGAGAAACCAGCCTGACCGCCTCCAACTGGATGGCCATCACTCTAATATCCAAACTGAACTTTCTTCTCATCAGAAACCTCCCTCAACACTCATTTGGCACAGAGGCAAACAGGCCATTGAGCAACCCTGTAAAGCAAAGGTCTCAGCTACTAAAAGGCACCATTAAGCAGGTAAAATATGTCTGCATATGAGTCGGCATCATCATGGGGCTATATTTCTTAGCACCTAAGGTTTACTGGCTCCTTCTCTGAACCTGACAGTGTCCTTCAGGAACTATCAAACATATCATAACCCACACGATTAAAGGAGATAGGAAGTGTACCTTTCTCTAAATAATCTTTTCCTACAGCAGGTAAACTTAGTGCTCCTGGGGAAAAAAATGTGAAATAACAAGAAGTAGCAATTTTCAAAAGCTGGTGTGAGGAAAAAAAAAATCTTACGTGGCAGGAGCTCTGAGCCACATAAGGGGCCGTTCTACAGCACTATTACTGCACATTTTAACAAAGAGATGATGA
>NW_006383012.1:6273217-6275475 GCF_000327345.1 Myotis davidii | reverse complement strand
TCCCCCCCCCTCCCCCCCCGCCGCCAGCGAGGTGGGCGCAGACACAGCCATCAAAGGGCTCCTGGGGCCTCCCTGGCTTTCCCGCAATGAGCATCTTCACAGTCTAGTGTTTTGACTGTACACATAGCTAAGTGTAAAACCAAGGGCGAGTCTGATTTATGCGAACATAGATGAATGTATATATCAAAGACAAAAGGACAAGGGGCTTTGTGGCTATTGTCTCAGCTGGACTCCCTACCTTGCCTCCCCAATATTAACCAAAGCAGCATTAACCAATAGTGAGAGTACCACCTGGGCTTTCGAATGTGTAACTTTAATTAAGGACTGAGGCTTGGATGCTTTGGAATTTGCCTACAGTCTTGGCAAGATTCCACTAGTAATCCCTCAGAGTCTGTTCTCCAAGTTAGGTCATGGGGATTACAATGGGTAGATTAATTACGCTACTTAAATGTGCTCATTCTCAGGGTTGATACGTACTCAGATGTTTCATAAACTCTGAAGTAGGACACGGTGGTTTTAGAGTCAGACAGACCTGAGCCCACGCTCTGAGGCTGTGTGAATTCTGTGGTCTACACGACACCTGATCTCTGAGATGCGAATCACTGTATGGCGGGATGCTTAAAACACATTTGCACACTATCCAGTGCACAGGCATTATTCTGAAATTTCTCATTAATATTTCAGCATAGGAAGCTACAACATTACAACAAAAAATGGCTTTTTAATTTTGGGTTTTTTTTGAGGGAGGAGAAGGGCTCAGAATGTTGGCCAGGTCAGTTAGCATTGCCCAAATGTGTGTCACAAACAGCAGTGGGTTATGGAAGAAATGCTGTCTGCTGGTTCTATTCTGTACCAGCCTTTCTGTTTCTTGTTTTGTCTCCTCTCTGTTTTTTATCTTCTGAAACCTTCGCTTATTCATTCAGCGATTTATATTCGTTAGTGAACACGTGACAGGTCAAACTCCTCAGTGTTCTGTAAAGATGACTTAGACCTACATCATGTCCTCTCTCAGGAGTTTGTGGCTCGGTGACGATGACTAGTTTTCATGCAGATCTGGTTCTGTGCACCTTCCTGGGCAGACGGGGAGACTATACACCACTGGCCCATCTGTTTAGGAGGGGACGGATTACTAGCTCCAGCAGAAGGGCCATGACATTTCTGGGCCAGGACATTTACTGCATTGTGAGGCGGCTCCATGCCCTGTGGCACCTTGTAAGCCTCCTGCTGAGCGTGATAAGAGAAGGCAGCTGAAATTCTGCTTCACTGAATAAAGGAAGGGTGGATGAAGTCCCTGCTTCAGTCAGCCCACTGGACTAGGTATGAGAGAAATTCAACTTTTAAAAAATATATATATTTTTATTGATTTCAGACAGGAAGGGAGAGGGAGAGAGATAGAAACATCAATGATGAGAGAGAATCATTGATCGGCTGCCTCCTGCACACCCCACACTGGGGATGGAGCCCGCAATCTGGGCATGTGCCCTGACTGGGAATCGAACCATAACCTCCTGGTTTATAGAGAGAGAGAGAGAGAGAGAGAGAGAGAGAGAGAGAACCTATAGGACATTGCCTATTCTCTTCCAGGCCCTGAGTGAGGTTACAATAGTGGGGGGAAACATGCACAGTCCCCGTCCTAATGGAGCTTGCAATCTCATGAAGTCAGACATTAATCAAAGAAACACACACACACACACACACACACACACACATGAATGTTGAGTTACAACTGTGACAAGCACACAGGAGAATTAAGTGATATAATATGAGATCACAGAATAAGACGACCTTCTGGCTCATAGGTTGACTCTGAACCACTGAGACATGTGGGCCATTCAACTTTTAAAAAATATATATATTTTTATTGATTTCAGACAGGAAGGGAGAGGGAGAGAGATAGAAACATCAATGATGAGAGAGAATCATTGATCGGCTGCCTCCTGCACACCCCACACTGGGGATGGAGCCCGCAATCTGGGCATGTGCCCTGACTGGGAATCGAACCATAACCTCCTGGTTTATAGGTCGATGCTCAGCCAGTGAACCACACCAGCCGGGAGAGAAATTCAACTTTTGTTTACCTTTTCCACAACTAGTCATTTCTTACACCAATTAATACACAGAGAGAAAAACAGCATAGTAATTATTGTACAAGATACTTATATATATGAACATCTGAAAAGAATTTCAGCTGTTAAGTCCACATGTAGGGGACGTCACTATGGCTGAATCCTGAAAGATAGTTATTATTTAGCTATGTG
>NW_006383012.1:6264706-6273049 GCF_000327345.1 Myotis davidii | reverse complement strand
AGAGAGAGAGAGAGAGAGAGAGAGAGAGAGAGAGAGAGAGAGAGAGAACCTATAGGACATTGCCTATTCTCTTCCAGGCCCTGAGTGAGGTTACAATAGTGGGGGGAAACATGCACAGTCCCCGTCCTAATGGAGCTTGCAATCTCATGAAGTCAGACATTAATCAAAGAAACACACACACACACACACACACACACACACATGAATGTTGAGTTACAACTGTGACAAGCACACAGGAGAATTAAGTGATATAATATGAGATCACAGAATAAGAGAAATCCATCTAATTAGGGAGGGCAAAGGAGGCTCTCTGAGGGAGAACTGACTGACCTGAGATCTGCGAACAGGAGTTCACTGGACAAGTTGCAGTGGTGGTGAGAGAACAAGGCAAGAGAGGACTGGGACCTTAGAGAAGGAGGCACAGGACAAATCTGGAGAGGCAGGAGGGGCAGACCTCATATGAGTGCATTACAGATGCTCATCTCTATCATGAGAACAATGGAAAGTTATTGGGATGTTTTAAGCAAGACGGTGATAAGATCCAATGTGTGTGTCCAAAAGATTGCTCTTTTCCACAATTTACTACAGAAAATAAATTGGAGGGGGTAAAA
The DNA here is from genome assembly GCF_000327345.1 of Myotis davidii. Taxonomy (NCBI): domain Eukaryota; kingdom Metazoa; phylum Chordata; class Mammalia; order Chiroptera; family Vespertilionidae; genus Myotis; species Myotis davidii. Next base: position 6,272,438 of record NW_006383012.1, on the reverse strand, counting down.
GTTGAAGCAGGTGAACCAACTGAGAAGATACTGCAAAATGTCTAGGTAATAGAGCATAGTAGCTTACACAAGGATGGCAGTAGGGGAGAGGAAAATGGAGAGAATAGAAGGGATGTGAGAGATGGTGAACTTGGTGATAAATGAGGGTGAAGATAGAGGAAGGTTTCCCATTTGCATGCCACTGGGAGGAAAAAACCAGATATGGAAAAAAATCCTCTAAGTTCTTTTTTTTTTTTAATCCTCACCTGAGGACATTTTTCCAGTGATTTTTAGAGAGTGAAAGAGAGAGGGAAAGACAGAGAAATATCGATGTGAGAGAAACACATCGATTGGTTGCCTCCTGCATGAGCCCTGATCAGGGTCTGGGCAGGGGAGGAGCCTGTAACTGAAGTACATGCCCTTGACCTTAACCAGAATGGAACCCGGGACCCTTTGGTCCACAGGCCGATGCTCTATCCACTGAGACAAACCGGCTAGGGCCTAAATTCTGTTTTGAAGTGCCTTTGAGACAGACAGGAGGAAATAGCAGGGAAGCAGTTCTACCTCTGGTCTGGTTCTTAGGCACGTCTCCAACGAGACAAGCCCACAAATCACCTGGACAGCATGCTAAAATGCAGGTTCTGAGTCAGTAGGTCGGAGGGTGGAGTCCGTGATTCTGCAGCTTTAACATGTTCAGAGGTGATGCCAATACTGCTGATCAAAAGACCACACTTCCAGTAGCAGGGGCTTGGAGGACAAGTCTGGTTGCAGCTAGAATGTATGAGGAACTATAATTAAGGATCTACCATTGGGTTTGGGTAGCGAAGCTTAGAGAAAGTACAGGGTGATAAGAGTGGAGGGTCTAGAGCTGAGCTCTAAGAAATATTGAGTTTTAATGGCTGAATAGAGGTACATAAGCCAAAAAAGAAAGCAGAAAAGGGATAAAGAGAAAGGAGGGAAGCCAGGAGAACATGACACAAGTGAAGTCAAGGCAGGAGCATACTTTAAGGAAGATGGAGAAGGACCATTTTGCCATTATGACGGAGCCGGAAGGTAGGACTGGGTGGGTTGATGAGTAGACGGGGAGAAGATGAAGTCACTGCACAGAGGAAATTCTTCAGAGAAGCTTGATGTGAAATAGATGAGAGAGATGAAGCAGCAGTGGGGGTGCATGGGGGGGGGTGTATAGATTTTTTGTTTCTCATGGTAGATCCTTAAGCCAATTCCCTATTCTTTGAGTTTCAGCTTAATCATCACTTTACTGTGGATCCTTCCCTGACTTCCAAGCAGACTGAGGCACTCCTGTTCTTCTGCTGCCACAGCACACTGTGTACTGCTCATCACACGATCACCAAACTCCAGAGCAGTGGTTCTCAAAGCACGGTCCGAGGAACCTACGGGTCCTCGAGGCCCTTTTAAGGGGGCCACGAGGTCAAAACCATTTTCATAATGCTAGGACATTATTTACCAAAATAATACTAAGAAATTATATTTTGTTGCGTAGCTATTTGTACCGATGGTGCAAATGATATGTTGAGTAAAATTGCTGGAGTTGAAGCACAAATCAAGACTGTGGTACCAACCTGTGTTAACGGTCAGGTATTCATCAATTGCTACATAATCATGGTAAAAAGTAATATTAATTTCACTTAAGAATGTGTTACTCCGTGAAATCTGGGTGCACATGCCATTTTAATATTCTGTGCCAGGAAAAGGGAAGCACGCACTCTGCACTGGTGCCGCGGACTGAGCCATGGTGGTGTCTCAGGAAAGGGACTTCTGTGCCTCTCCAGCTGAGCTAGCTGCATTTTTTTTGGGGGGGGGGGGAGGGCAGGGGGAATGTCATTTTTAGCTTACATGAATGACTGACAAATTTTGGTTATTCCACTGTGGATGTATGGAAGACATCTCCTGAAAAATGAAGAAATGCCTGTCACTTCAAGGAAAACAATTGGCAGTGTGTGTGGCCAATGGTCAAATAGGAGCTTTACAGTGAAAAAGAAGATTTATGGCCTTTGAAGAATTTATCTCTTTTCTAACACAGTAAATATCTATAGATATAATCCATGAAACAAAAGCTCTTTGTGGTCCTCCATCCTTTTGAAAAGTGAAAACAATCTTTGGTGAACAGCTGTCTTCCTTTTAGTGGGTGGGCTCCTCTAGGGCAGACACCGAATCCTCCCATCTTTGAGGCTCCAGTGGCAAGCGTGATGGCTGTGCGTGGTGCGCACTCAGTACGTACTTGCCAAACTTTAAAACGAATGGGCCTCTGCAGAAAATCTTACCAATGAAGGCGAAACTAAAGGGAGAAAGAGTAACTTGGAGAATCTGTATTCACATTTGACAAAAAACATCAAAAGCCTTAGAATGTTTTCAACATTTATCAGTAATTCCATGTCTAGGAAATTTCCCTAAGGAAATAATCTATTCTAAGGATATGCATGAAGATGTAGCTGGGAGAGCAGTGCAACCCAAAGTGAGAAAATGTATGGATCCACTCAAAGAAAACTTCTTACAGACCACCCTCCCAATGTCAACTTATACTATTTTTAATGTTACTTAAATGTGTGAAAATATGAAATTACATAGTAACTCTTTATGGTTATAGTTCCTGTACAACTATATAACCTAAATAAATGTGAAACAAATCTACAAATTAAATACCATATTTACAAACAAACAAAATTCAAATCAGCAGCATCAGTTTAGGGTGACTGCTTATATTCATTTGAACCTTGATTACTGCTTGCTATGTCACTACCTTCTTGAGTTTCTTTTTGAGTTTGACATATCTATGCTACCACCATATGATGACTCCATTCTGCCACCACCTGTCTCTATTTGAACTTGCATTTGTCTTGCACACGGTGGTTCCACTTGGTGGAACTAAGCCTACCATCACTGTCCTAGTAAGTTGACCTCTGCCCTTTCTCATCAGTCCACAATAACAAAGGTGGACTGTTATTGGCTCCAGTGGACATAATGGCTCCAGTGCACTGTGAATACAGATGCAAACTCAGACACTGAAATTGCCACAAGGTGCTTATTTAGAATGGATGATCTAGAATATGCTTTCATGAAGACACAGCATTTAAAAATTCTCTTAGTCGGACCTCACAGAGTGAAGACTAAAGTAAAAATTATTAATGGTGAAAAACTGTAAGTAACTTAAATATCCACTAAAATAGTTAAATAATTTAGGGACTATCAATCTTGCAGAGTATTATGGAGTCAGGGGAAATATGATGAGAAATAATACTTCATTAGATTGTTCATAATACACTGCTGAAATACCAGGTTGCAATGTTTTATCTATCTAGCGAGAGATTCATCTGGAAGAGTCTGGAAGCACAGTCAACAAAAAGTTAACATTGTTATGGTATTATAAGTGATTTCTATTTTCTTCTGGGGGTTTTTCAATATTTTGCAAACATTTTACAATGAGTATATATTTGCCTTATAATAAAATGAAAACATTATTTTAAAAAGAATTCTTACACAAAGCATCTGACACAAAACTACTAGGCTTAATGGCTTAGGAACAGGTCATATTCATAGTAAGACAACTTCTAAGTGCTTGCTATTTGATAAAGACCCAGAAAAAAACCAATGAGAATTGCCATGCAACTCCTCCTTAGTGCTGAGATGACCCACAATGGACATCTTCCTGACAGTGTTCTCATCTCGCCACCTCCAAGGAGCTAACAGAATCACTTTAATTCTCCTCATGCTATCCAATCTCCCTCAGAACAATGGAACTTGCAATGAGACATGATTCTTTGGCCTTGTTTACTTTATTTTATTATTTTGGATAAGGCACAACTTTTGCATAAGCACTCTCTACTTATACAGTCACTGTTCGTCACTTAATTATATAGTTAAGCCATGGATTACAATAGCAAATGCACAAAGATGTAATTATAGGATAAGTACCTGGTAATTTCTATTCTCTGAAGTGAAGACTGAATGTTAATTAGCTTTAAGCATATTACAGTAGGTGCAATTATCAGGTAATCTTTGGGAATGTGTGCTTTTTGGATCAGCATTTATTAAGTAAATCCCATGTAGTTATGAGGAATGTCATAAACAGCTGCAGACCTCTGTGCCCGGGTAAGAGAAAGAATTAGAGAAGTTAATTCCACTGTCACCTCATTGGTATTACAATATTCCCACTGCTCCCTTGTAATCTGTCCCACGCTCAGTTATTCACTGTCCTCAGCTACCTGGGAAATCTGGAGATGCTGTCCACGGGATGCATATCTAAGTATGAATGGCTGGTCCATCTAACGGAACCCCTCTTACTCAAGGTTTTGCATTTAAATATGAAATCATAATAAAGTGTCCAGGTGGCAACGGTTTTTGCTCTACAAGCTGCAGCACCGACTCAGGAATTCAAAGGCAGAAGCCCAGCAGATTAACGGTCCCCATAATATTAACTCTGCAACATGCAATTTGTTCTCAACGATAATTAGATATTTAGAGAGCGACGTAATTAGGAAGAAGCGGCTTAATGCTTTCTGTTGTTGTTGTTTGCTGAGAATCTCCTGACAGCCGGCTCCACTCTGGGAGGGACAGGATTCAGATCCCGGAATCTGCAGGAGCTGGCTACGCTGAGAAATGGCTCCGACATTCCGCCTGGTGAAATGAAACCATCCCAAATTCAAACCTCTCTGTGGCTGACTGGTGTGCCCTGTCTCTCACCCTGGAAAAGACGCCAGGCTTCTGTGTATTTATACATGCTTCCTAAGCATGGATTAACGAAAGAAATACTGGGCCAGATGTAAGGAGAAATGAGGTAAAAATCCATTTCAAAACCTTTTGGTACGGTGATGGCTAAACGGCCACGTAAAGGTAAGATCCACGTAGAGATGGCTATTTCCCTTTGTCTGTTTGTGACGGCCGCTTCCCCTTCCCCAAAGCTCCAGTATTGCTGCTGTTGGAGCTCATCTCTAAATGCACAGTTTTCCCTGAAATTGCAGTGACCACCAACCACCAGACCGGAGCCTATGAGCAGAGTGGACACCATGCTACTGAGAAATGTCATTGCCACGTCCACCTAATGCCACTCCATGGGCTGAGAGTGGAAGACACAAACACTGCTTGTGCATCTCAAGGACGTGAGCCACTTCCGCAGGTCAGAGAGCCCTCCCCATTACAACTGTTCTCTTCCTTATAGCGTTTTTATGCTGAAAACCCCACATTTCTATCTTTTCTCATTCCCACCACTGGGATCTTCCAATCCTTCAATCAAACAATGGATACTTGAGGAGTAAGGAGGTAAGTTTTTCTACAAGTTCAGGCCTTCGGGCTGCAGAGCCACGAAGCTACTCACAGGACTCCTGTCCACAGTGTTGGGGAGCCCTGGTACTAATGGAGCAGCGAGAACAAAGCACATACATTATGCAGCAGAGAGCAGAGCCTCTTGAAACTTAGGGCCAGAATATAATGCCGGGTAGGTCCTCCTTGGTCTCCGTATAAATGAAGCGCATCTCCAGGTCCCTCCCGGGCAAAAGAAAGCTGCGTGTAGAGTATTTGCCCCGCCCCAGATTAATCTACCGGACTGGTGTGGGTCCCTTGGCAGATTCCAAGCATTTGGCTAAGGTGTGTGTGTGTGTGTGTGTGTGTGTGTGTGTGTGTGTGTGTGTGTGTTAAGGTTGCTTATAAGTCAGTGGTTCTCAACCTTGGCTGCACATTAGATCACCTGGGAATCTTTTTAAAATCCTGATTTCTGGGCCTCATCCTCCGGAAATTCTGTTTCTTTGTTACTAATGTTGTGGCCCCACCCCATAACAAGGTTGAGAACAACTGTTATAAGTTATCTGTATCTATTTCATTCTTATAGTTTCTCACAGTTATCTATTTTCTGGGAGATGCATCTTCCCAGTGGCATCCTCTCCTGCCCAAACCACAGTGATAAAGAAACTGTGTCTCCACGGCAGAGAGTACACTGGGGAACATTAGGTGGGTTGGAATGAAGCTGCGTGTTCTTGGTGAGCGGTCAGTGTGCTGAGGCTGCCCGCGGCTCTGAAACAGGTTTCGCCAGGCCGGTGTCCCGCAGAGCAGAGGCCCCATAGTCTCTTATCATCACTCTGCACATGCAAGGTGGTTTTCAAAATAGGTCCGCGAGCCCTAAAGAGGTTTGCCAGGAGGGCAGTGGGCAGGGCCATGGCAGCTTCCTGGCCCTGTCCCGTTCTCCCAGAGCTGCTCCACTTGTATCTGCTGGGATTCCTCCGAAAGTTTCATTTGCAGAAAAGACACTGAGGGACCATTTGACTTCTCTCTGCCCCGGGAGTAGCGTCCCAAAGGATGGAGTGTGTGTTTATTTTACCCAGTGCTGGGTAAACACAGCCTAGCACAGTGCTTAGGATTTTGCTTGTACTCAGTAAATATTTTTAAATAAGTGTATAAAATAGTGAGGTATACTTGTTATGGGAAAAATATTGCCAAGTCCTTAGAGGGATTAAACCAACATAACATTTCTAGAGCTATGTTGTGGGCTGAAATATTTCTAGTCCATTGGGTTGATTTTATTTACTGTTTATATTTACTAGGATTTAAATATTCTCAAGCACTGTTTTCATTCCCAAAGTCCAAAAATAAATTCATAGGGGAAATATCTGAATACCAGCGTACCTTACCAACTAGCTGCCACCAACCTATCCTTGACCCAACTGTATGTACAGATAGAAACCATCTGGATTGGGATTGCACTCCCATATTCCGGAGAAAGAGCTGGAGAAAGAGCTAAAGGGAGATTACAGGAATTCCTGGGAGACATCATTGTTTAAGCAAATCATGGTCTTCCCACTGTGATTTCCCGAATGGTCTCCTAGGGTCTGACCAATCACAGGGACAGCTAAATAGTAAGTCTACTCAGGCAGTTTCATTTCTAGCCACGGGTATTGCTGATCTGTAACTGCAGGCTACATTCTGAGAAGGAGCGAGCTCTCTATTCACATTAATAGCAAATAAAATGACTCCCATTCGACCAAAGGTGAAGAACAATGCAAGCAGCATTCCAGCTTCAATCAGATGCATCCCTTCTCAATTTTATTCTCAGGCTTCTAATAAGACGGAAGCGTATTCTGTGGGAATGGCAGCTCAAAGCAGCCCCATTCCAATATACAAGTTACTCGTTTTAGTTTGTAATTGCTTAGAAAGCACAAAAGTTGTATGGTTCTTGGCTTGGAGCCATAAGGCAGAAAATTTACTGTACTGTGCTTCTAATTGTCTGCTAGGCTTTTTAAAGGGAAAATCATTCTGGATAAATTGCTTAGCTGAAATGCTAGAAATGTTTTAAAAAGAAAAAAGAAGTTTTCTTTCCCGAACTGTCAGAACAGTTCTTTAATTAAAACATGGTAGGCTTATTGCTAAGAGAATATTCAGAGAGTAAGAGATTAGAATTCAGTTTACGAACCACTTACAAACACAAATTACCCCCAAATGCTTTCAAATTATTATTTAATATATACTGTCTTGGCAATTAATTAATTATGCTGATCACTGTCAAATCTCTGTAAATATACAGCAATCATTCATTCATCTCACCTTAACTGAGCATGCACTGAATTCTGTGTCTGAGTAAATTTACATACTAATTCCTTCTTCCTCCCGCAATCTGGTGATTTCACTTCCCAGCGAAACACAATTAAAAATGGAGAAAATGCTGGAACGTAAATGTTGATTATAAAGTGCATGCACTTTACCCGGCATGTAGATACTGTCATGTTGTCACCCCTCTAAATATAAATCA
>NW_006383012.1:6185267-6264686 GCF_000327345.1 Myotis davidii | reverse complement strand
GACAAGCACTGAATGAAGCATGGCATGGACATTAACTTGTTTGAGTCTTAACTATTCCTGAGAGATAGGTAGCACGGTCCCTCTTTTACAAAATGAAAGACAAGCCGAGAAAGGCTGTCTTCCCAGGATAAAGCACCAAGGAAGTGGCAGCAAATTTGATATTCTGACCATTGAACCACACTGCCCTTTCTGTTCTGTCCTGGGTTGAGTAATATGAGGACCTCACAGGTAGTGGCTCATCAGCCTATCTTACACTTGTCTCATTTTCACTGCGCATCCAAGACTCATAGTATTTGGTTTCCTAATTTGTCTTTCAATGTTCCTAGGACTGAATGCTGCCTTAAGTCAAGGCCCAAGTCCTTAATGGCTGCTTTTATCCAAGCCCTGGATTCGGGGATCAAGCTCTCTGCAAGTCAACTCAAGTTTCTTGAAGACCGGATCTCAACCCACACTGCCACAGACCTGCAATGCCAACAGCTAGCCCCCTAGCTCCTGCAAATCCCGGCCTCACTTCTGCCCTGAAATTTCCTTTCAGTCTCTGGCTAATCCTGGCCATTCTTCCAAGTTTCCCCGTAACATCTTTTACTCAAGACCATCTCTGACCTTCAAATCTAAATGGGAAACTCTCATACCTTTCTGTATTTTCCTTCACTGTAGTTACCACAATTTGTAATTAGGCACATACCAGTGTGATTACTTGTTTGATCCCTGTCTGCTACACACCTAGTAGGTGTTCACTCCTGGTAAGTGTTCACAGCACACAAATGAAACTATCTATGCAAAGCCCTTAGTCCATGATAGGTGCTCAATACACGTTCACAGTATTATTTCAGAAATGCATTAACTCCACTTAGATGCTTATATCTTTATCCTCCTTCCATGTTCCATTTTTTTCTTAGGGAATGATGCCTTGGTTTAGAGGAATTTCTTTTTGAGTCACTTTCCAAACTGTTCTTATAAAATATTGATCCTCAACTTATTCCTCCATCTGTCCCTTAGAATAACCTAACCCCAAAGTGCTATCGGAATGGGTAGACCCTCTCCCTCTCCCAACTGGGTAATGACAGTAAATTTCAAATGTATGGATGTTTTATATAGATTACCTAGTTTTTAATGATGTCTTGCTTACTAAGATCTTTAGGGTAATTTCAACAACTCACTAACTTTATTCAACTGGAAAAGAGCTCTTAAATCTACTTACATTAAGAACTTTGCTATTAACATAAAAATCTCTTCAGTGAGTTCACTGACAGAGAGATACCAGTACAATGCTGAAATGCACAAAAGATAAATGATTAGTCAATTTAATTCAATTTTGTCAGCAAATCCTATCAATTCCCACTTTGTACTAACTTTTGAATTCATCAGATACAGTTTTTTTCTACCATTCTCTGGACCCTTACCTGCTTCATGACTGGTCTTCCACATCTGGTCTTAATCTTTTGCAGTTGAGCTTACGTACTGCAGCACAGTTTATTTTCTTATAACCCTGAATTTGAAGTTGGTCAGTCCCGTTCAACAACTCATAAAGGTTTCCCAATTCCCACCAGATCAAAACCAAATGCATCATGGGAGTGAGGGCCTCCCTACCATCTCCCATCTGCCTTAGCAACTCTCCACTTTCAAATCCCTCCAATTCCCGACTCCTTCTTCCTCATGAGTCCCTCCACTTGCACTGACCTTCTCCTGCAATACTGTCAGCCCAAGTCTTGCTCCTCACTTGGAAATCCTCAAGTTCTACCGACTCCCTTTACATTTTAGTGTATTAGTCTGGTAGGGCTTCCATAACGAAATATCACAGGCTGAGGGGCTTAAACAACAGAGCACAGTTCTGGAGACTGAAGTCCAAGATCAAGGTGTCGGCAGGTTTGGCTTCTCCTGAGGCCTCTGCCCCTGGCTCTCAGATGGCTACCTCCTCTCTGTGTCCACACATGGTCTATTTTCCTGTGAGCACACCCCCATGGTGTCTCCTCCTCCTCTTATAAGGACACCATTCCTATAGTTTTAGGGCCCAACCCTATGACATAGTTTACATTAATTACCTCTTTAAAGGCCCTATCTCCAAATGCTATCACATTGGGGTTCAGGGCTGCAACATCTGAATTTGTGGGAACACAATTCAGAGCATAACATTTAGTGCTATTTTTCACCTCTCATTTTTATCTTTTATAAACTTAGAAGTGTCACACATTTATTTATTGTCTGCCTGAGGAGGTGATAGTCTCCTTCAGAAAGTACCTAAATTTTCTTTTCTATTCCTGAAGTTTGTGCATAATTAATATTCATTTCTTTTATTCAATGGTACCCAGTACTTGAGAAATAGACTCTCAAGAAGCACCTGTGAAGGTAAACAACATCTTCACTTCCCATGTCAGTAACGGAGGGCAACCTAAAATAAGGCAGGGACCTGGTGCTACCTGCTTCAATTAGTATTGGTCAGTGTTGGAATGGACACTCAATCGAGAGGTAAGGCAATCAGAGGGGTAGTCGGCAAACTCAAAGAAGTCAGCCCAGCAAGTACAAGGCACCTGTGGCCTTGAACTCTGGATTCTAAGGAAGCCGTAGGGTGAAGTCAAGATGTGGAGGGAAGGTCACGGAGAGGTAGAAAAGGAACAGATCCTCTCCAGCAGCCGTCAGAAATACGGCAACCACATCTTCCCTGAGAAGCCCGCAGAGCGGTGTAGGAGACAGGGGACGAGAAGATGAAGGACAGGAGAGTGGCCGTACTAGTCCTGGGCATTACTGTGCTGTCTCATTCTGGTTCTTCCAGACCTACTGTCCCCAGCAATTCCCACTCCATCCTCAGAAGCTTGCTTTTAGCCATTCCAGAAGTTATTTGTATCTGTGTTAACAACCTCAACTGATCAATCAATGGAATTACTAGAAACCTTAGGGAATTCTCAATGTCATTTTTCCTACCTGAACACTAAAATGAATGAAGTTATTAAGTAAAACGCTGTGACATAGTCCATAAGTATTCTGAAATGAATGAACAGTATGTCTTTGAATGAATGAAAGAAAAGTTGCCAGCATATTTCCCTCTGCCATTTTGATTGAAAGTCAAATATTTACCTAATAGATGATCCACAGAGTAGAATCCACACAAAAGCTTTGGAGCAACAAAGCATTTCACCTTCTGACCCAAAGGACCCTCACTCCTCCCTTTTCCCAACTAAAAATTACCTTATAGCTTAGAATTTCAGAGCAAGTCAGGGAAGTATTTTATGGGTGGACTAGGGTGGTCAAGAGAGAAAGGTCACAGCTCTTAAAAGTCATAAAGTATTCGACCTCTTATACTGAACAAGAGCTTTTCCAGTCCAACTCAAATTCACCTCCTGGATGAGTTTAGGAGAGTCCGAAATCCTCCCAGGAGACTCTGCTGCCTCATATTTTCTACTCTGGGGTCTATGCCCTGCTTCTTGGTCATCCCTGTCTTGGCAATGGCTGCTCTCATGGTGGCATCACTAGTGACCCACAGAACCAGCTTCTCTGTCCAGAGACAGACAAGCTGTGGAAGGTCACAGACAAGGAAATGGGAAGAAAGACAAAGGGACATCTTTCTGAAACCAGCCACATCTAGCACGTGGGTCTCCGCTGATTACACACAGCTATTGCCTGCCCTCTCAGAGCACTCATCTCACAATGAGGAGGGAACACTGTGAGAGGATCGGAAGGATCTCCTTACATGGCCAATAAATAGCGTGGACAGCCAGATTTTAAAAAAGAGCAGCTACGCTGTAATCCTCAAAGATTTCCCAGAAAATGTAGGCTTCCCAGAATTCTGGCCTGTTTTTTTACATAAACAAATCAAGGCAATGTTTCACTCACGGAGCCTTCATTATTTCTCTGGCAAATGCTAGAAAAATTGGCAAACCGACGCATCTGCCTGATTTACGGCTGCTCTTTCTCTGGAGCCCTTGAAGTCGGTACATAACAGCTTCCCCAGGAAACTGCACATATTCACTTGATTTCAATTAGTTTTCTCCACACAGTCCACAGCCTCTTCAGCCAGCTCAGAACACGTGACTTGTAGTGTTGCTTAAGCTGCTTGACTTAGGAGATAAGCACTGAGCTCCTACCTGGTTATTCCCCGGGAAGATTGGATCCTTTGTGTCTTATCAGTTTACCTGCTGGTATTTACTTAACACTATTTGTGATGAGCTCTCACTTTTTTTTTTGTCTCTTTGACTTGATAAAGTTTACCTTTATCTTCTGATTAACACAATTCTACCTTTGTGACCTGGAGTCAAACATTTTTTTTTTTTTGAATGGGCCAGTCTAATACAGCCCTGGGAACTGAACAGTCCCCACTCTGGGATAAGACTTTTAAGCTGGCACAGTCCCTATTAGGCTTTTGAACTTTTAACAAGAGAAAGCACTGACAATCTTTCTGTCAACATTTGCCTGCGCCACAAACTGCTCATGCGTTAGAGATTCTCTAGAAATGACATAAAAAGGCTATGAAGCAAATGTATTCTTGTAGTGCAGGTCTGCAAGGCAGCGTAATTTCAGAACACACCACATACGCTGAAAAGATGGCAGATGCAAGAATTGGATTTAACCTAGATGATAACCCAATTTTCTCCCTAGTGCTGTAACTCAATAACTCTTTAATGGCCTCTTAGATAAACAGATGGATGTCATCAGAAGGCCCGGGATGATAAATCTGATTGGTGTCTGAATAATTTGCACTGCTTTATCCCCAAAAGCAGCAGCAGGAGAGAAATGGGAGAACCCACCCTTAAGCCCCAGCATGGGAGTTTCAATTATTTGATTAGAGACAGTTGTATTTTCCCAGTGGCATAATACTGAAAACAACCAGAATGGCAAAGTCCAGGAAGTGCAATCTATCTTTTTAATTAGGGCTCTTCTTTTGAAGATTTATACTGCGCAGTTTGGCTGTGCTTATTCTCATTAAGTTGACTCAGTTTGTTTTCATACAGATTTCCAAATACTCAATTAAAGCTCTTTGGGAGATCATGACTTTCAATTATCCATGATGGCCCGGGGTTTATAGACCCTCAAGTCCATGGCCCGCTTTCTGCTGGTCAAGCAGTTCCTGATTCTTTGAATTGTTCCTTTATTTGAATGCTTTTTCATTTAGCTCACTAGCTCACCAGGATCATTCAGTAGAATTAGATTTCAAATGGTTCCATGTTGGAAGTCCAATGAGGACATGAAGAATCTGACTAAGCTTTTCCAGGGTTGCAACTGTCAAATCCCACACCCACCCTGATAACCTTTCGCTGATGAGTCTGGAAGAAAAGGTATGGCTAAAAACAATAACAATGAAACATTCTGAAAGGAAATATGCCTTTGGTTGTCATTGCCACAGTTACATACGGGCTGTGAGATTACGGGAAGTTCTGTGGTTTTTCAGTATTAATTTAGGAAATCCTTTGCCTTAGACAGGACAGGATAGAGGGCTAGATTTTTAAAAAATGTCTGGTGATGAAGTATATTTTTCTTTCATAGTAGAGGGAAGAGAATCAGATGGGATGGTAATGCTGAAGGGTTTTGTCTCTAGTATAAAATACTGCTTTTAAATATTTATGAGAAAGGTAAAAGTTTACTAAGTATAAGAAAAACTTTTCAGAACCAGAATATTCTGGGGAATCTAGTTGGATAAGGTTTCCTATTATCCACAGAGTCCAAACATTTGCTTTAAAATATTTTTACTGCCTGATAGTAGTTCATCTGTTGAAGTTAATTCTTATTGAAATAATAAATGTAGGAGATTCTTATGTAACACTTACTATGGGCCTGAGAACTAACCAATAAGGTCCTAGCACTTTACATGTATTAACCCATTTACTCTTCATGACAGTTCTAAAGGGAAAAAAACTATTACTGTCCTCAATTTATAGGTGAGAAATCGAAGGCACAGACATATTGAGTAAGTGGCCCAAGAGCACACAGCTATTAAGTGGCAGAGCTAGGAATTAAGATCGGGCAGCCTGGCTCCAGAGCCTACGCTCTCAGCCATTTCCATGTTTTACTGCCTTTCATAAAGGCTTGATTGATGTTCACACTCACGATATTATCAGCAATCAAGCAGAGACGGATTGGTGAAGGCCCCACTTTACATGGGGTAATAATCTCTGCTTTGAAACCTGGTTACTCAGTCATGCGGGATTGGGGGGCTCAGGGCGCAGTCCCTCAGGAACAATCCCAGTGGACGGGGCCCCCAAAGCTTCTAGGATGCAGGGGGTGTAACTAACACAGTGCATACTATCAAACGCACAAGGTATACTGGGTGAACTTCAGTTCCAGCTTCTCCCTATGCTAAAGGGTGGTCTTGTGTTAATTTCAGGTCCCATCTACCACACTCTTCCTCGCCTAGGTCCTCCTGAGGGTTCTGGTTTGCTGAATGTAGGGCCTGTTACTAGTCAATTGCCATGAATCCCTCGATTGTGGAATCTCACCGTTTCCCTCTGTCCCATGGGCATTTTCGTTAGGGAGGGGACGTGCCTGTAATTTATTACAGCGGTTTTCATGACATTCAACATGCCTCAGTTGACTAAATATAAATTGGTTAAATTTTCCTGAAAAGCAACTTAACAATATGTATTGAAAACCTAAAAAAAAAAAAAAAAAAGGTTCACAACTACCAGTTTCAGGAGGAGTATTATATCCTAAGGAAGTAATCAGAGATGTGGAAAAAAATTTACATAAGAATCCTTATCACAGCATTATTTACAACGCACGCACGCACGCACGCGAAGAAGAAGCCTTGAAACAACATAAATAACCAAGAAGAGGAGCCCAATTAAGAAGTTTATGATGCACCCATAAAATGCAATATTATGCACTCATTAAAATTATGTTTCTGGAGAATTTGTAATGACACAGAATTACTCATTATATAAAATTCATTTAAAAAGCAGAATGCAGAACTTCCTGAGAAATGATGTCCTGTAAGTGAAAAGAAAGAATCTAAATGTGTCGAAGCCCTGAGAGGACGAGGACACCTGCCTTTTGTGGGTTCTCTCTGAGTTGTAAGGTTTTGGTTTCTCTTTTCCAAACTTTCTAAAATGAGAAGACCATCCAATAAAACATTATCAGAAAACCATCCAATGAAACGTAAATACCCATGCGCCACGGGAGGAAGAGCTGGCAGATACTGGGGTGGTGGTGGTGGTGGTGGGAGGCGGGTGAAGTGGGCAGAAGAGAAAGACCTCGATCCCCCGCACCCTCTGCCACCCCCTCAGGCTCAGCATCTGTGTGTGCAGGGGAGTATACACAGGTGCACACACATGTATAAACACCTGGTCACCAATCTCACGGAGCTTTCCCACCAAATATTGGGGATTCTTGGCTACTGCAAATATAAACAGGGTCAAATCATCTTAACGCATATTTCTAAGTAAAATACTCTGAAGTCTGACCCTGATAATGGTCCCACAATGGGGTCTGAAATTCTTTAGGCTAAAACTAAGCTGGTGTCCTTTCCCACACACCTGCATGGATTTCTATGGCGCCTCATGGGTTAACACTCAGTGGCTCTTCCTCTTTTTGTAAAATACTGAACACCAAGTTCCTGTGCACCTCTGGTTTCCCTGTAGTGGGATAACATGATATAAGCGACGTGAAAACACGAGCGTAACACTCATTACTTTGCACCCTCTGTCTTCACAGGTCAAATCCTTGTTTTGAAAGGAACACAAAGCAAGATGAGGAGGACACGGGCATTTGGGGAGTGGATGAGGGAAGTCATTCCTAGCAGGTGGAGCATCATGACCACAGGCCTGGGGCTCGGGACGTCAGGCTGAGTGAGAAAGCGAGTGCTCCGTGTCTGTGCAGTGAAGGCTCAGCAGGGAGCAGCAGTGGAGAAACCTGGCTTGAGGCCAGAACACGGAGACTCCCGTGACCCCGGGAGGGGCCCACATATCCAGCCACCCATCAAAGGAGTAAAGACTGGCCGCTATGTATATTCAAAACAACATACCATGGCTTTGGAAGCATTTCAGATGTGGAAGCTAGAACTGATTTCGAGTGCTGTCCGCATGGTGTGAACGACTGACCTAAGAGTGAGGAGACCTGGGTCAGATGCTGGTCCTGCCAATGGCCAGCTGTCTGTCCTTGGGCACACTGATGCCCTTTTCAGGCTTGTTTTTGTTTGTGTAAAATTAGAAGGACGACACATGAATACATTCATTCGTTCATCCAGCTTAGTCCTGAGAGCATGTTGTCAGGCCGTGCGCTGGACAGAGGGCAGTGTGACACAGAAGGGTGGCCCTTGCTTGCATGGAGTCACTGTCTGTTATGGTGGAGAAATGACGCTTAGTGTAATGAGTGGGTCAGGGAAAACAGGTGTTCACTACATTGTCCCCACTAAGAGCTGTGGAGGTCACTGGTGACTGCAGCAGGCAGACGGAAGAGGGAAGTGGCTGCTGGAGGCAGTTAGAGTGGCTGGGAGTGAATGAAGATGGTGATGACAGACACTGTACATGAAGCTTGGGTGGGGAGAAGCTGAAGGAGAAGGAAGGGGCAGGAGCTGGAGCGAGTTTATGTCCACTGGTCCTTTTCCTTAACCTTCCAAGGTAACAGCCACCAATTCAATGCATAAGCTCTTGTATGTTTGTATAAAAATCAATCACATGGCGGGGGGAAGGGGGAGCAAGTGGAGGGATTGAGCAACAAATAAAAACAAGAGAGAAAACTCAGCAAACACCACAAGGACTGCTGCGGGGAGAGGGTAAAAGAAGGCGGAGGAGGGGGTGGAGGGGATAAATGGTGACGGACGGAGACTTGACTTGGGGTGGTGCACACACAATACAGTGAGGGTGATGTGTTGTGGAATTGTGCACCTGAAACCTGTATATTGTTAACCAGTGTCACCCCAACAAATGTAATGAAAAGGAGAAAAGAAATGAAGAAAACAGTGAATCACAGAGTAGTCACATTTTAAATACCAAGGGAATTAAGATCTGAAATGAGGATGGTGAGACTCTGTGAGGTCTCACTCTGTGGATATATTTAAACATATGAGCTACACAGAAGGGAGCCTGAGCAAGATGGACTCTAAGGGTCTGATCCTCTTATGCTAATGACACTGAGACTGGAAGAGAGGAAAGGGCAGCTCAGGGAGTGAAGGCAGACCCGGAACGCGAGCAGCGCTGCCGCTTCCAGTAAGCAGGCTCTGACCTTGTGTTTACCGCCCTGTTGCTCCTGAAGAGGGTGCGAATAAAGGGAAGCCGCCGCTGACTGTATGGCATTAGGGCTGCTAAGGCTGAAGCAGTCAGCTGCTTGCAATTCCTAGATGTGTTATCAAGATGGTATGAAAGGCAACAAGTGACAGCAGGGAATTCTGTTGTTCTGAGACAATGTCACAGTGGAGTTTCATAAAACAGCTAACATTTGCAACTAGAATTTTGGTAATCCTTACATGACCAGTTTCACCCTAATAACATTTATAAAGACAAATATGTGGGGTTTTTAAAAAATTTTTATAGGATTTTTTTTTAACTGTGTGATAATTAAGGGATTTCAGAAAGGCAGTTAAATTAATCTTTATGGTCAGAATTCAGAGTTACTATGGGAAAGGTTTGGATTTATTTTTTCATTAGCATTTTATGGATTGGACCAATTAGTCTGAGCAAGCCTGAATTCTCTGGATTTTCTAAAGCTGGCATCTTAAGCTGCTGGGGACACATATGTGAATTTACCAATTACAGACTCAGGCGGATGTGGACCGGCAGCAGTGAGGCCTTGGATTTGGATCTGAAGTGTTTTGGGACAAAATATAAAATAAGGTTTGATCTCTGAATCGCTCTTTAAAATCCCCCTTTCTTTCTTTTTCCCCCCAAATCATAAAATAGAGCAAATTAAATGTAAGCTTCACATATTTCACGTAAGTGCCTTTTTCGCCTTCTAAGTTTTCTGTGCTGTACTTAATACTTCTGCCAGGGAAACTTGAAAGTAGAAGGATTACAGGCATACACTGTAGAGTCAGAAAAAAACTGGATTGAAATCCTGATTCTTTGTTATTAGCTCTATAAACTATCGGCAAGTTTTTGAACCTCAATTTTCTTAGTTTGTAAAATACAAATAGTAATATCTAACTTAGAGGATTATCACACGATTGAATGAGAAAATATAATAAAACAATTAATATAGCAACTCAATAGCAAAAATTCAATAAATGGTAGGTAGGTTTTTTTGTTTGTTTGGGGGTATGTTGTGTGTGTGTCTTTGCTCATTTTGGACATGTTGAATATATTTTGTAAATTGAGAAAAATCCATAATAGAAATGACATTTGCATTATGCCCCCCCCCATAATTGTTCAATAGATGTTCATTTCAACATAATTTAAGGATAATTTGAATAGAAAGAGCTTCTTAGTCTCATCATGATTTTGAAATGCTTATTTAAAATTTTTCAAAAAATATCACCACAAATATGGCAATACATTGAATATGCAAACCATTCAGTACATGTATGTTGCATTTGAAGTTCAACACGTTCTGCTTTATCCATCAAAAGGTAGAAGGCAGAATTAGAAAAAAACCCCACAAAATACTTAAAACTTAATATTTTAAGAATAAGGTGTTCTAATGAGCAAAATAAAGAAGAATATGTAGTTCAAGAGTCAAGGGAAAGATTCAAGAGTCTCCCACGGGGCATCCGTAAGGTTTACTCCTTTGCAACGTCCCTGCTGGGTGGGCGAGTGGCCCGGCAGAGGGGGCCTCCGAAACTCGGGCGATAGGGCAGCTCAGCACACGGACCACGAGACTTACTTCTAACACCAGCTCTACAACTTCCGGGCTCTCAAATCCTTGCTAGTAAAACATTCTTGGCAAGTAAAATGACCTTCTTGAAGCTTGGATTTTTTAAAGCTGTGAAACAGGGACAATTTCCCTCATGGGTTGTAGTAAGAAAATGAAGTGGTTTAATACACATATATTAGCGCCTGGGATAGCGGCTGTCCCGGCAGGTGCTCAGGAAATGGTGGCTCTCCCTCATGCTGGCATTTGGTTATGCTAAGTTAAAAAACTAAAGTCTTACTTATATGGTAACATATCACATAATAATGGCTAGAGAGGTCTTTACCCAATAAGAAGCTTATTTGGGGATGGCCTGACTTAAATATTAAACTACGTGGAGCACCCTGGCTGGTTTGGTTCAGTGGACAGAGCACTGGCCTGCGGACTGAAGGGTCCCAGGTTCGATTCCGGTCAAGGGCATGTACCTTGGTTGTGGGCACATCCACATAGGGAGTGTGCAGGAGGCAGCTGATCGATGTTTCTCTCTCATTGATGTTTCTAACTCTCTATCCCTCTCCCTTCCTCTGTAAAAAATCAATAAAATATTTTAAAAAGTAAAATAAAATAAACTATGTGGAACATAGGAGTTTTGCTTTGGGAATTCTGAGGAAGAGCTTCAAAGACTGCGACAGCCATCTCTCTATATGTATAAAAGCCTAAGTGACTGTTACTACGGAATGGCTGGAACGACCGGTTGCTATGACATGCACTGACCACCAGGGGGCAGATGCTCAATGCAGGAGTTGCCGCCTGGTGGTCAGTGTGCTCCCACAGCGGGAGCACCACTCAGCCAGAAGCAGGGCTCATGGCTGGTGAGCGCAGCTGTGGTGGCGGGAGCCTCTCCTGCCTCTGCGGCAGTGCTACGGAGCAGAGCAGCGGTGGCAGGCGCAGAGGGGCCGGCATGAGCGGCAGTGGATTTGTGCCTGGCCCTGGCTGGGGCTCCTCCCTGGCCACCTGTCGCTTTGGCACTGCTACATCCCGCAGGGGGATGTTGGACTGCCGGTTTCGGCCTGATCCCGTGCACGGGCCTCTAGTTTTCTATGAAAAAAGAGAGCCTGAACCTATAGAATAACTTTTGGAATACGGCCCATTTGCAGAAGAAGCCTGAGAAATACTTTTCATAAACTTTTTACTTTGAAATAAATTTAGACTTGCAGAAAAGTTACAAACGAGTACAGAGTTCTCATTGCCCTTCATCCAGCTTCCCCCAATGATAGCACTTTACATCCTCACGGTGTAATTGTCAAAAAAAAAGGAATGAACACTGATAGAATACTGCTGAGAAATCTACAGGCAGTGCTTGAATATCAGCAGTTTTCCTGCTACTGTTTTCTTTCTGGTCCAGGATTTATGTCAGGATGTCACTGCATGTAGATGTCACTAGTCTCC
Organism: Myotis davidii; assembly: GCF_000327345.1. Lineage (NCBI taxonomy): Eukaryota > Metazoa > Chordata > Mammalia > Chiroptera > Vespertilionidae > Myotis > Myotis davidii. Next base: position 6,252,530 of record NW_006383012.1, on the reverse strand, counting down.
AATCAGTGTGAATTCCTCCAATTGGTCTTTCTCGTCTTTCATGATCTTGACACTTTGGAAGAGTTCTGGTCCCTTTGTTTTGTGGACTGGCCCTCAGTTTGGATTTGCCTGAGCTTTTGTTAATGGTCACACTGGTGTTATGCCTTTTGCAGGAACAGCACAGAAGTGACGTTTTCGTCCTTTCAGTGCAACACATCAGGGGACATATGATTCCTATGTGTTTTAATACTGGTGATATGAACTTCGATCATTTGGGTAAGGTCACATCTGCCACACTTTTCTACTATAAATTTACGTTTCCCTTTGTAGCTAATAAATGTCTGTGGGAAGATGCTTTGAGGCTATGCAGTTGTGCTGTTTTACAGCGTACCGTCTCCCATTACTTTTAGATTCCATCAACGGTTCTTGCCTGATAATTACAAATGTGCTATTTGTCTAATGGTGATGTTCCTCTTTCTGTTATTCTTGCTATGTTCATTAACTAGAATTACACTGTGAGGGAGAGCTGCCCCTTCTCTCCCATTTATTTATATCTTTAAATATATATATGTTAGTATTGCACATTCATGTTTTCTTCAACTTATAATCCACTAATATCCTTACTTCATTGTTCAGGGTGTCCCAGCTTTGGCAACTGGGTGCTCCTTCAGCTGGGCTCCTGCGTCTTTTCAACATGTTGTAATTTTTTGAAGCATAAGATGTCCCGGACTCAACTTGCATTTTCCCTTCCTACCTTTGGTGTCAATCACTTCTCCAAAAGGCCCTGGTTCCTCTTACTGGAGAATGGTGTTAGGAAACAAAGTGATGGGTGTTGAGTGTGCTCATTGCTGTGGAGGTATCACTGCTTCCAGCTCCTCCCAGTGGAAACAGCTAAGGGACACATATACATATACGAGCCCACATACACCCCTGTATTTCTATATGCATCTACCTGTATGTGATTGAGTTCATACTAATCCCTCTAGTTCCAAGCTAATGTCACAGAATTCATTCTGCCCTTCTCACTTCCCTCACATGTATCCTTTTATTTCTCTGACAGCCAGAAACCAAGATTTCCTGATCTACAATGTATTTACTTCTTTGTTCAAACCCTGCATAGACATAGTGTCAGGACTGCTAACCCATACCCTTGTTTCCTGAAGAAACGAATGTACCAACTATACAGTACAATGTTTGCATATGGTCCTTTTTGCTTGTTAGCTTTAGTCAAAGTATTATTTTCCAAAGTAACTTAGGTTGCTGTTTTCTTCCTGCATTCCCTCAGTGTAGCCATGTTGTTCATTTGTAATACATTTAGCTTCATTTTTTATGGTTTGTATAACATTTTGGGTTCCCTATGTCCTGATTTTATGTATTTACTTATTGGGTATGTGAAACATTACAATGTTTCTAAGAGTCAGGGGTATGCAAAAGGTAGACTCAAAGAAGTGTCTCTCCTTCCTCACCCTACTACTCTCTCTATTATTCCTCTTTTATACTGAATTTCTATTCCACCTCCTGTACCTAACCAATCTCATTCGTTTTTGCTTTATCTTTCTGATAACCTTTTACAAAATTGAGTAGATTTCAGTAGGCTTTCCTTATTCCTTACATGAAGGACAGCACACTCTGGGTCAGCGGTTTTCAAGAATTATTAAAACTTGCAATACCTGACTATTTAGTCAGGGGCACTGACCTCTTTTCCCTTACACTGAAACATTTAAAAAATGACAGCCTACACAACAATAGCTGTCCAGTGTGAATGAATCAATATTATACTTATTTTTTTTTGTCAGATAGGCAAATATATATGTCTTGGTATGCTGCAGAATTTTAGTACCTAGTTTATGTGCCATGAGATGAAAAAGCTTGACAATTGCTGCTCTAGCTACTCCTTTGCACTTGACGTTTATCACTTAATATATCCCGGAAATAATTTCATAATGGTTCACAGAGACACTCATTCTTTTCTTTTTTTTTTACACATGTACTCTACTCCACTTGTGGGTACCATAAATTATTTTACTACTTTCCAATATATGGTCATTTACATTGTTTCCAATATGATGTGATTACAAACAATGCTGAAATGAATAACCAATGCCTACATATTTTCATATTGCTGGAGGCAGTTTTTAGACTATATTTCTAGAAGTGGGGTTGCTAGGTCACAAGATTGCAAGTGCAGTGTTCTCAGATATTGCCAAGTTCCCCTCCAAGAGGGCTGAACCAGTCTGCATTCTCACCAGCAACGTGCTGTCCTACTTTTAATTTTCACCAGCATAATAGGTGAAGAAATGGTATGTTTCACCAACATAATAGGTGAAGAAATGGTAGGTGAGAAGTGATATCTCAGTAATGTTTTAATCTGCATTTCTTAGAAATACTTTTAATGCAGATGGAAAATGAAAATTGAGGGGAAGTTCATATGGGCAGCGAGGAGCTACACAAAGAACTAAAATGGAACTTAGGAGAAGCCTGACAAGACGATAAGTCACCAAAGAAGTCTAGGAAAAGATGATGATTCTGAAGTGTTGGGGAGAGTGAAAAGCATTAATACAAAGGCTAGAAAGTGACCCACCGGAGATATAAAGGGAACCAGACGTATTCTGTAATGCACTGAGCTTAAAAGATTGACTTGTTTTCACATGCAAGAAAAAAGGCTAATAACAAATGATGCTAAAAATAAAGAGATTCGAGGTGTTTGAAAAATCTCAGCCTTAAAGAACAGCGGTGATCCGAAAACCTGCAACAAAGGACACAGAAGCCAGATAAGCAAGCAAGAACCAGGGGAGGCTGCGAGTGGGTGGTCCCAACAGCAGAGGCAGCGTCTTGTCACTCACACCCGGGCCACCAAGACACGCGCAGGGACTCTGATCTGGCGTAAAGCACGGAGAATACAGAAAAACCTCTGAAGCATTCATTTTTAAGAATAGAAAGAAGGATGGTCTTAGAAAGCATCAGACAATGATCTTATGAATGACCAATCAAAGTGAGATTTTTATATATGGAAAAAAAAAGCCCCAAAGAAATCTTTTAAACGTAGAAAAAATCTCACATATTGCAAAATGACTAACATGACCTAGGTCTCTGGGGTGGGGCTGAAACTACAGCCTTAGTTACTAGTGAGAAATTCACTGTTTTAACCACAGTACAGTTTTTCATTCTATTTCATAAGTCAAATTGTAGGTCAGAGATCAAGAAGGCTTTCTACTATTTATTTATTTTAAAATATATTTTTATTGATTTTTAGAGAGCGAGGAGAGTGAGAGAAACATCGATGAGAAAGTCATCAATTGGCTGCCTCCTGTATGGCCCCCACTGGGGAATCAAGCTCGAAACCCAGGCATGTGCCCTGACCGAGAATCAAACCAGCAACCTCTTGCTCCTGGGTCAACACTCAACCACTGAGCAACACCAGCCAGGCAGGTTACCTACTATTTAAACCTGAGAAGCATCTATAATTAAATTATAGTGAGATACATACAGTAAGTCCCTGGACAAAATGAGGTCAAAATGATCAATTCACAGCCAGCTTAAGAGTTGGACTCCGGGAAGTTAGCACCAATAAAGACAGGAAACCAAGAGAAGGCAAATAGATTGAGTTTCTATTATGTTCTAGGCACCACTTCTCCTGGGAGATATAAGAATAAATAAGGGGACAATTCCTAATGTGAGCCCATCCATGGAGAAGAGAGAGGATACTAAATATTTTACAGTAGTAAATAAAAAATCCAAGTAGTGGATTGAGGATGGGTAGAGATGGGGACAAGTGTCACAGAGGAAGTGACCCTTGAATTAGCAAGTCTATTGGAGAAAAGGAGGTGTGGGTATTGGGTGTCTGAGGGAGGACAGTCCAAGCAGTGGAACTAGCACCTGCAAAGGGACAGAGGTGTGGTGTATTCATAACAAGGCGTCTTTTCAAAGTCACTTAGGAACCTAGCGGAGTGAGGCATTTAATATCTCCTCAAAGTCACCATCTTTGCAGATGACATGCATGGGCACAGGGCATGAGAAGGGGGTTTAGAAGGATAGGATGAAACTCCAAAAATGACCTTATGACACCAGAGAAACAAACTTCTCCCCTTTTTTGTGCAAGAAAAAAATTGGGCATAAATACAATTGCCGAATGGCACAGGAGGCCAGGAAAGGGCAGAGGAGTCCTACTCAAGGGTGAATGGGAAAGTAGCCAGCAGAGCAGGACAGTCAGTTCTAACAGAGAGGGGCCACACACCGAGAAAGCAACCTGGGAGGGCCCCTCGGTTCTAGATCCTAGCACTGGCCTGCCACCTGAGCTCCGAGAACTCAGGCTCCTCAGTGTAAGACAAAGGGGCGGAACTACCCCTAGAGTCCCTTTCTACCCCGATTCTTGAGCGGTGATACTCGGGAAGCTTGAAGAGCAGCCTCAGAGTCACACGGTGGCCCGAGCTGGAAGATACAGGCTCTCCCCAAGGACGGAAGGGCTGGGAGCACTGGATTGAACTTGAACTACCGGCTGGGAGGTGATTTCAAAACTGCCTCCTCATCCAGCAGGTGAAGTTCAGTGGTTGAGCGTCGAACTATGAACCAGGAGGTCAAGGTTCAATTCCCAGACAGGGCACATGCCTGGGTTGTGGGCTTGATCCCCAGTGGGGGGCGTGCAGGAGGCAGCTAATCCATGATTCTCTCTCATCATTGATGTTTCTCTCTCTCTCTCTTCCTCCCCATTCCTCTCTCTGAAACCAATAAAAATATATTTAACCAACAAACAAAACCCGCCTTCTGCCACCTGACAGGTTCCTCTAAGGAGCAGTCAGGCTCCTATTATTCTCTATTTCTGGAGAGATGAGAATAAGAAGAAAGAAAATGGGGTCAAATGGCAGTGAAGACTGTTCAATAGCAGAAGGTATTAGTCCCGAAGTTATGGGCCGCCTTTAGGGAAAGTCTCTGGAAGGGGCACCAGCTGTGGTTGCCAGCAGCCAGCTGAGCCAGATGTCATCGGTGCCCTTCCTACCTGCGTGTTTCTGCAGTTGCACAATGGCATGCGTACCCAGAGTAAACGGAATTATCCCACTTATACCCTTTATGTCTCTATTAATATGGACAGCAGTTTCCTTTCCACTCCACTGGTGAAGTTCTGAATACAAATGGGCCCCGGCCTCTTCCCCTTACAGCTCTACATCCAGAGCTAATTGCCACACAGGGCACTTAAGGAGGCATTTGTCATTGGGATGGGGAGCAAGGGGGCGGCCGGTGGCACGGTCCTGCTATTGATTTGATGATCCTGGCCTGGCTCGGGGAATAGAAGGGCCTGAACGTATGGCCACTGCGGCCAGACTCCTAGGGCCTTCACAGTTCTGCTCAGATGATGTCAGACAGCAGGTTCAGGGGGCAAGAACCCACTTACTCCTCCCAGGCTCCTAACCATGACCCAGGGACCAGGCAGCACTCTCCAAGCCACCCGCTTGGAGTCCTGAGGACAATCTGGTCTCCTGCTCTTGAGGAAGTGGCTGAGCTGCCCTTAGTTGTGACAGTGCTCTATTCTGTGAGTCAACTCTGAACTCTCTGCCCACTGGTTAGGGAGGTTGGCCCCAGGGACACGGGTAATGTTTATTTGCAAACAGAAAGGCGGACAAAAGGGGGGTGTAAATTACTCACTTTCCAGAGGGCGGTAAACCTTTCCCTAAAAACCCTTGAGGAAAGGCCATTCTGGCTTTAGGGAGTTACCATGGTTATACTCGCCGTTATCTTGATTTATATGTGAGAATTACAACACTACCTCTGGGCTTGGTCCTCACCGGGCCTTTCAACATGGTCCCAGCATTTGTGGAATCTAAGGAACCAACAAATTGACCACAAAATAAGACCAGAAGCACAGAGGCACGGGGCAACAGGACAGACTGGCAGGAGGGGTTGGGAGGAGGGGTAATGGGAGACATCTGCAATACGTCAACAATAAAAAATAAAACAAAATAATGTAAAAAAAAAGAATGAATATTCAAACTCAAAAACACCTTTCAGGTACTTTACAGTAAATGGAGCGTCTGAGATTAAATCAGCTATCAGCAGGACAGAGAATTTCTATTAAAACTTGAATCCACGCCCTCTGGATCTGCCCAAGGACCACTGGCCCAGTGAAGTGGTTCCCAGAAAAATGTTGATGAGAAGAAGGAAGTCCCAGGGCCCTTGACCTACATTTCCTTAACATGTTCCTCAGTTTGCTGGGAAGAGGAAATATTTTCTCATGTTTCCTTCCTTTTTTGGATCTAGGGGTTCAGTTCCTTCAGCCTGTGATTTCTGGGCCCCAGTGGCAGAGGTGTGCAGTCCTGCCTTCTGGTAACAAGTGGATCGCGACTGTTGTCTTTCTCCGATTAGCTTTTGCAACGGGGCAGCACAAACACGTTGCGTAACAGGTCCAGGCCTTGGTTCTGGTCCCTGATCAGGTAGGAGTGCGTGCCCCTCGGGCAAGTCTCTCCCGTCTCTGGCTCCCTCGGCTTCTCTTTTGCAAACACTCGGACAGAACTAGATGGTTTCGAAGGCCGCTTCTAAAGCATCAAAACTTCTCAAGTTCTCTGGCATCCCAGATTACCCGTCCATCCTTGTTAAACACAGGAGGGAGGCTTCTGCTAAATTCCTCTAAAACCAGCTAAAGCAGGACTGTTTAATTCACGGCCAATTAAAAGGAAAATGTCTCCCTAATTGGCAATGTTACACACAGACCTTGGAGGCCGGAAGGTAAGAATTGTGGGGGTGAGGGATTTAGCCTGTGCATTTTAGCCAGACCGACACCATCCTTCCTTTGCTGCTTCAAAGGCAGCTTGCTTATTCCAAACAAATCTTGCTTTTCCCCTTTGGCTTTGTAAGTTGATTTGTGGAGGTGCTTGCTTTTTCCTATTTTTCTCTTTGGCCACAGTAATTACTTACCAGTCGTTTCTAGAAATACCTGAAAGGGTGGCAGGTGGGAGAAGAAAAAGAAAAGAAAAATGTGTTGGCCTCGCTCCCGTGCACGTAGCCTCATTTCTCATGCCTGCAAGTTCTGACTGTTTAGGTGAGGGTCCCTCACTGCCCTGCCTGGAAAGGATGCAAGCACACTTGGAGTATTTCACTCACTCCGCGGCACATTAATTAGTCATGTTCACTATTCTTCAAGTTTCTTATCCATTTTTCTCTTTGATTTCTTTGCAGGGCAGTCCATGCCCCTCAATGAACAATGGCACCGAGCCAAATATTAAATCTCAAATGGGAGGACAGTGGCTATGTCACTTTACAGTGACCCTGGTTGGTAAAAGGAAAAGCTTGTGTTGTCCCCAAAAGCTCATGGTTAGGATCTTTACCCATAATTTTAAAATTCCCCCTCCACCCCCCCAAAAAAAAGAAAAAAGAGAAAAAGAGTTGGAAAGAGCCCTATGGAATAAGATTTTCCCGGTTTTAAGTTCTGGTGCCATTGCTTATTTACTGTGTGGCTGTGTGTGGGAGTTATAAGTAACTCCATGGGTTCGTTTTCCTCATCCGGAAAGAGAATGAGAAGTGAGAGAGGGGTAAAGAGCAAGAGTAGGTTCACAATGAATGGCATGTACTGATGGTAACAAAACCAGCAATTGACACTTTTTGTTTGCCAGATGTATTTTGTGAGTTTATCTGTCCTGAGCATAACTAATACATGGACATTTGTGTCATCTTTCACTGATGTTCTGATTTTCCATGAACCTTAAATCTGATCAACTCAGTTTCAATAGATATTTTTCACCAAAGGCACAGTGCTGGGCTTGATTTTAGTCCCTCAGATACGGACCTTGAATCCTACCTGAATGATCAAGACATAAGGTCCAATTTATGTGGAAGGAACGGACAGGGCTTCCTGGAAGAGGACATGGCATTTGAATGGGGCTTTGCACACAGGCAGCTGAGAGGGAGAGGGCGGTTCACGTACAAGGAACCAGTGAGCACGCAGACCACACATGTATGCTCACAGAATCACAGGAAGAAACATATGTGTGGGCCTACAGGCTTAACAGCAATCACAAAGAGGACTAAATTCTATCCAGTCATCTTCTTATTTTACAGATAAGGTAAGTGAGGATCCTGGAGGTTAAAATAATTGCCCAAGGGCCCCAACAAGCCGCCAGGGGAGCCGCGCACGCAGGTAGGCAGGGATCACCAAGGACCTGTGGGTGCTAAGCCTGAAGGAAGGGGGAGGAGAGGTCAGGGAGGACCTCACGCCCCAGAGGAGATGTCTGGTCTGACTTCAACAGGCAGTGCAGAGTCAGCAAAGGTGTAAGAGGAAGGGAGAGAGGGCACTGTGCTTGCCTTCGGCAGAAGCCCAGGTGAGGGGCAACCAGTGCCTGAACACAGGAAGGGAGGGAGCAAGAATGTCAAGAGGATGTGTGAGCCCTCTGCTGCAGGGGTGAGGTCTGTGAGCTTGGTGATTCCTTGGGTGGAAAAGGGGGCACAGAGAGAAGAAGGAAAGCCAACACCAAGGTTCCAAGCTTGAGCCACTCGGGAATGGACTTTTCCTTATGAAAACAGTGAAGGCAGGGAGAAGGGCTGGTCTGGGGGAGTAGGGATGGTAAGGAGGGAGAAGGGAAGGAAGCGTGACTTCCTTCCAAAAGAACAGCAGACCCTTTCCCTATGATTTCACTTTTATGTGGAATCTAAAGAGAAATCTAAACGAAGGGAACAGAAACAGCTGCATAGATACAGAGCACGGACTGATTGCTGCCAGAGGGGAAGGGGTTGGGCGACCCGGTGAAAACCATAAAGGGACTGAGAAGTCCAGGGCGGTAGTCACAAAATAGTCATGGGATGGAAAGCACAGCACAGGGAATATAGTCAATCACATGATAATAACCATGCACGGGGCCAGGTGGGTACTGGAAATATCATGGGGAACACTTTGTAAAGAATATGATGGTTTAACCACTCTGCTACACACTTGAAATGAACACAAAATAATATTGACTGTACACGGTAATTGAAAAAATAAAAAAAAACGAAGAGCAACAAATCCCGACTGAGATACTATTGCTCCACAGGGGGCAGGGGCTGGCCGGGAGCACAGAGCCGGGTGCTAGTCCCCCAGTGAGCATCATGGAGGGCAGGGTCCTAAAGGGAAAAGGTGGAGCAGGTGTGATGGGAGAGAACCCAGGAAAGGGCGTTTTAACGACTGGGTATCACTTTGTTGTTACTGTAGAAAGCTGCTCTGCTTAGCCAATGTTCATCAGCTCTCTGTCCCTCCCTCATGGCACGTCTACTCTGCCCAGAGCACTTACAACCATCTGTAATGATGGGTTTATTTGCACAATAGTTTGTGTCGTGTTTATCTCCACAAAGGCTGTAACTGGATGAGGGAAGGAACTCTGTTTTGTTCTCTACTATAGACCCAGTGCCTGGCCGTATAGCAGACACTCCTAAATATTTCTTCAATGAATAAAGGTAGCAAATGAAGATTCATAGTAGCTGTGTTTTGGAGAGAGGATAAAACTGTTTCCTCCTGTTGATTTTAGGGTCCTTTTAATCAGGCACATATATTTCCGGGACACAGAGTCATACTTAACAATAAGCTCAGACAGTTGTTCTCTCTGTGGTTCCCTGGGTGCTCTGCCTAATTTAGCACTTTATTTTGCCAGGAAGTGCCCCCTTTTTCTTTCTTCTCTGTGGAGACACTTATGGATTTGAGGTTAAAAGGTAACCGCTGTGCCAGATTTTAATAATATTTTGATAGCATTCAGTAGGTTCATTTCTGATTCTAGCCACTTCTGACAGGAGAGTGCGAAGAGTAGATCAACAGGTGCGTGTCCGCAGGTGTGGAGAGGCAGTGGCAGAGTGTGGAAGGAAAACCAACCCGGACTCTCCAGTGGCTTCTGCAAAATGTGAATTAGCTCTAACATCCGGCCGCAGAGGAAAGAGGACTGACCTCTGAGAGCCTGCGGACCAGAGCCTGTCCCCCCCCCCCCCTCGGCTCCGACTCCGCAGGACCTCCTGCCTCTCACGGGCCCTGTGAGCTCCCTTCTTCTCACTCCACAAATGGGGGCAATGTGAACTATATACATCTTTTAAACTTGCTGAGAAGACTGGGAGCTAGTCTTCATTCATAAAATGTGAAGTTTTTTTTTTTTTAATTTAAGGAGCGATGCTAATTATGTTTCATCACTAACAAGCAATGTAGGGGAATATCGTTTCTTAACTGGGCCTGAGCGGCTGGAAAGATAAATTAAGGTACCACTTAGGAACAAGTGATTTGCTCTTCTTACTCCAACCTGTGTGGCTTGGCATGAAATGTACACTAAGGTTGGAGTGAAATGCATCCTGGGAATCTAACCCACTGGCATGATTTTACACGTGAGAAAACAGGACCCAGAGGCTAACGGGCGGGCCCAGGGTCACACCGGGGGGCTAGCCCATTGTGGATCCAGATATCAAGTCTGCAGCTCACACACCAGCGTAAGTTATTTCTCTATAACTGCATGCCCTCCACGGCTGTTACACACACCGAGCCACAGTCTCATTAGCGGATGTGAGGTTGGCACGTACATGTTTGCATTTCCCAAAACTTCTGGGTTTTAATTGCCAGGAAAGAAATCTATCCTTCTTGCCTCCTTAAACCCAAATGCTTAGCAGAATCCTTCCAGTCCTTCGTCTTTGATTCTGCATGGAGAGGTTTTTCAGGAACAAGGGCCACCTGGAGCGGCCCTGTATCTTCATCCAGAGAAGCACAGTGATGAGGAGAGTCTCATGGGCTGAGCACCGGGTGGCCCTGGGTTCGAATTCAGGTTCACTCACTCACTAGCTGTATTGGCCCCGAACAAGTCATTTAATCTCATGTGAGTCTCAATTCTATTTTTTAGTCTGTAAAACTGGGATAATAATACTTACTGTGCAGGGTCATTTAGAAGGTTAAACCAATGCACACATATAAAGCTTTCTATGTGTATATACTAGTATATATAAAGCATATAATAAATGTATATAAAGCTCAGATGTATATGAAGCAAATAATGTATATAAAGTATATAAAGAATGTATATAAAGCTCAGAATTTCTAGTTCTCTTTCTCCAACCTACTTTTCACTTAATTAGACTAAGGTTCTCTTTTTGTCACCATTACCCATGACACCGTGGGTAGACTATCATTTTGAACATTATACAATATTTCTAGATTTTTCCAAAAAAAAAAAAAAAATCTGGTCATCCTGCCCAAACTTCTCAGCCTAAAGAAAAAAATGTCAAAACCTCAGGCTTCCCAGCAGCCTTCTTCCTCTTGGCACTGTTCGAGTCAATCACGCATGAGGCAAAATTCCATTTTTAGCTGAAGCTCATCACTCCTGTTCGGCAGTGGACACACGGGCCACTGAAAAAAGTTAATCTGCTTCCTACTAGTGAGAGCCCATCAACCATGAAATCCATAATCCTTCATCACGAACTGACAGCCATCATTATCCTTTTCAACGGATGCTTTTGAAGAGGTCTGTTTAGTTTGTCCACTTTTCATCTCAATGGGATTCTAAAACTCAAGGGGACCTTGTTGTCCAAGGTGAGTGGGGACGTGCTGGGTTGTTTAGGGTCACGCGACAGAGTGATGTGATGTGCCCTGTTTTCACGGGGACGTCAGTTTTTCAGCCACTTGGAGGTCAGAAAAGAAAGTGACCGCACAGTGTACACATGTCAACATCAGAAATCCCACATTAACCCGAGAGAGGCCGGCGGGGTTGGCAGTGGTCGCTCACAGAAAACCCAGGAATGAAGCAGCAGGTTGATGGGGTGGGGAGCAGGGAACCTGGCAGCCCAGTGCCAGGAATGCGGAAAAGCCTGGTTCGTATCTTTTGCTTTTACTCTAAGCCACCTAGCGGGAGAATTGCTCACACCTACATTAATAACACTAAAACAACCAAAGAAGATTAGTGCCTGGGGTGAGCTGAAGGGCGAATCTGCAGTTTCTCTTTTGACCTCTGCAAAGACGAGCCATGGAAGGGACTTCACACATGTTAGACAGACACCACAGGGCCGTGTCTGATTATTACTCAGCAATACTGACATATTTGCTGGTGGGAAGAGAACCAAGTCCATAGACAATGCCATCGTCTAAATTTTTTAAATGTCCTCGCTGCTACTGAAAAGAGATGAGCAAAATCGCCACCGGAATGTTTTGGACTGGCTTATTTGTCAGTGGGGAGATTGAGTTTCTGGGAGACCACGATGCTCACAGAGGCTTCCGCATCCTCCATATCCGCAGACTCCTCCTTCTCTTGAATGATTTTATTCACAGCGATGAAGAGTGTGCATTATGAAGAGCATCACTCGACATTTAGGAAGCTGCCTTTCAAAAGAGAGCCTGATGACAAAGGTTGAGATTGTGCCAAGTACTGCAAGAGGACCTTTAATCTAATAATTAATGCTAATTAATCACTGAATAGATATGCTAACATTTGGAGATGTAAATGGCCCAGGGGCCAGGAGGAGGCTCCTGATGCTCTGTCCCTCGCGGTGGGGGTGAGGTGAGGTGGGGGTCCGCAGTCTGCCCACAGAGCTCCCCCACACCTCTCCGCCTGCACCAGCACCGGAGGAGGCCCTTCAGCACACAGGGCTCCTAGGAGAGCGAATGCTAGTCCATGTGCTCTTTGTTGTCCACTGAGGCTCAGAGATGGGAGTGATGCTCCAGGCCCGCTCCCCAGGGCTCCTCTCATCACCATCAGAAGCATTTCCGAGCTGCTTTCTATGCAGGGCCCTCTGATGAGCACAGGCTCACAGATGGCAAGTTTTAATTGGCTGTGCTCACACCAAATATCTTAATGAAGAGGAAAAAAATAAGTCAGTTTGTAAACTGGTGTCAAAATTTGCCTTGTTTAGGGAAAACTTAGATGCGAACAATAGAAAATGTCTCTTTTCAACACTATTTTTCCCAATAAAGTTAAGAATTTCTTTTACTGTTTCCCACACCTTACTACAAAACATTTCAAACATATACCAAGGGGAAAGAATTCCCACCGCCTAGATTCTACCAGTAACATTTACTTTACTTGCTTTGTGTCATCTGTCCATCTACCCATCCTACTATTTATCCATCAATATATGTTCTTGATGTATTCCCAAGTAGACTCCAGATAGCAGTTAATAATATATTTTGAAAAGTAAAATCAAAGAATCTCCCTACTCCTATAAGGACAGCTAGAAAATAAGTTTATTAGTTTTATTAAAACAATAGACAAGCTCATTCTGAATTATGCACATAGATATTCAACACAGTTCCATCTACGGGCGCTGTAAAAAGTATGGTACGTTAGCTCAAGGTTTTATCTGCTTGTACCCACCCTGTGGGCGTTTTCAGCACTCTTCCAATTGTTCGTCTTTGTGAAGACATGGCTGTGGACTATAGAGAAACAAGCTTTCTGCTATAAACCATAAGAAAAATTACCAGGATTGTTAACAGGAAGCATCTTTTATTGTTTTACTTCATAATCTAGTATTTCCCAATTATTCCTCAACTGTAGAAATATGAAGATTTCTATGCTTTGATTCCTTATCTATAAAGTGAGTTTTATAACGCAGCCTTGTCGTGAGGATTAAACGTGAGAAATAGGAAACCACTTTGCAAAGCCCTACGAAGACTTACGCACATCTAAGCCAGCATTATCACTAGCAATCATGATGCATCCGTAATAAAACACAGCTGAGGTAATGGGCCACACTGCTACTTGGCTCTTTCCGATCAGTCACAAAGATTTCAAAGGTTAAAGGGACAGAGTATTGGCAGATGCCTTCACTCTGCCCATCGGTACGTCATCTTGTCAAGGACCTAGGAGAACATTGGTGTCTATCACATTGACTTGTTTTCATTAGGGAAGTGTTTGCCTTGGAAACTGTCCCAGCCTTAAAACAATACTTCCATTAGCTGGGCACAGTTCCTATAATTATCCATCTTATCTGACCGGGGCCCAACTATCCTACTTATGCATCCCATTCATGTTGGTGGCTCTATAAGGAGAGGAGGCATTCACTCAGTGTAGGAGAAGGTGCAGCTACAAATGAACTTTGGGTAGAAATTCGTGCATCATAAATGACAAGGGTACCCTAAATGAGAAGTGTAAAGGTGATGGGAAACATCTGTCCCCATATGGGAAAAAGTCTGTTACAAGAGTATCTTATGTTTATAAAGTAGCTTCTGTTTTTGTGTCTTGTTGGACACAAATCAAGAAAGTGAGGAGTAAGGTCAAGTAAAATACTCTAACTAGGGAATCGAGAAAAGATAAAATACGCAGGGAGGCGAGTTCGCCATCAATTCCTGTTATTGAGAACGTGCCAGAGCTCTGGCACTTTATTTTACAGATTGGAAATTACCCTTACCCTCAAAAAACATCCATTTCAAGAAGAGGTTTTTAGAGCAGACAATTGGGAGAAAGAAAAATTAGGAATTGTAAGCAAATGGAATAGGATATGTGATAAGAGAGAAATAAGCATGGTTTGTTATTTCATTAAAGTTATACTCAACAATGAGCATGTCTGCAATATGGACAAAATCACAGCAATGACAAGACCTCTAAGAGGTTACATGTGGTGAGTTACCCCACAATTTAAAGTACACTTTTCACGTAGGAAAAGGAGAACTAGAGGGAACGATTGGTGTGCCTGGGGTTCCCTGGCCCACGAACCCCACCTGAATGGTGCTGACAGCAAGAACATACTTTTTTTTTTTAATCCTCACCTGAGGACCTGCTAGAGAGAGGAAGGGGGAGAGAGGAATATTACTGTGAGAGAGAAACATCATTGATAGGATCAGTTGCCTTCTGTACGTGCCCCAACCAGGGACTGAACCTGCAATCAAACCGACAACCTTTCGGTCCACAGACGATGCTCACCAGCTGAGCCACTGGGCTGGGCAAGGACATACCTCAATAATACTGATATGGTTGCATCAAGCACTCATCCTCTGATGCTGCTAAAACATTCCAACATGCAAACAGGTTCACTAATTTGGTTCCATATTTATAAAACAAACTTTAGTCATACTTACAATTTAGCATCTTTTAAGACGCGCATACCAGGAAAAAAGAAACTGTCCCAAAGGGTCAAGAACTTGTTTGCCCGGCTAGTGAAATTTCTCATTGCAATTACAACAAAAAATTTGGAGGGGGGGGTGCGCACACACATGTGTGTATATTATATATAAAGAGACACATATTCAACATGTATTTCTAAGAGAAACAATAAAAAATCTGAATTTACAGCAATGCAGATATCTAGATATTTGGGCAGAAGTTTGTAGCCAAATAAAATTTTACCATGTTCTAATTAGAACCATGTAAACATGTTAAAGTGCTGTGTGGTAGTTTTGTTCACTGTTTCTGTTCAGTCAACATGTTTCGCTTAACTGCTGACGGCTCATCATTCATCTTACCTGACTGCCCAGGGGGAGGGGCACCTGAGGATCCTCGCGGTAGACAGAGAAACACAGTCAGGACAGCAGCTCTGTTCCCAGCACATGGTTCAATGGCTATGGGTTTGGGTGGCCCCTGAAAAAGAAAACTCATTTTCAATTCGCAGAATTAACACGATAGCGCTATTTTACCTTTCTCCTATCTGTGCTCCGGTCAGCTAACCTGTGCATTCCCAGTGCTTGGGGACACACCATGTAAAATTTTTAAATAGTTTAACTATTTTATTGTAGTAATATTTTTTGTAGTGGTGGCCATTAACATTTAAAAGACATTTTTCTTGGGGACTTACATACTGGTACATATTTTTGTAATTTTTGAAAAGTATTCTTTGCTTTGTTCTATTTTTGGCTTTATTTTCTTTAATACTTTGGGTTTTTTTGGAGTTTTAGGTGCAATTTAGTGGAATTGAGAGGAGGTGCAGAGACTTTCCGTATACCTACCGCCCCCATGCATTCATGGACTTCCCGTTATCAACAGCCCCACCAGAGGGATACTGTTCCAAGGGAAGAACCTGCACTGACACCCCCTAACCACCCGGGTCCGTGGTTTACATTAGGGTTCACTCTGGGTGGTTTGGACAGATGTATGACATGTATCTACCATGCAGAGTAGCTGACTGCCTCCCCCCCCCCCCCATGCATCCCACCCCCTCGCTCCGCCCTGGGAACTACTGCTCTTTTCACTGTCTCCAGAGTTTTGATATCTTTTTAGTATAGAAATGGTGGTTTTGGCTATTACCCTAAAAAACTGCGGGGGAGATATGGGTGACATATCAAAGCAACACTTACGCCACATTAAGTAGAAGAAAACATGCCACTGCTTTAATTATTTAAACAAATGCTTGGTCTTTTTGCACTCATGGCATCTGAACTTTTCAGAGGACTTACGGACATGTGTAGTCATTCGCCGAGAATGTTGTAGAATACTACCATTTCCAGAAAGTTTAATGAGGCATTAAGATAAAATATGTCCCCTTTCATGTAAAACTTAGACGGAAATTTCTGGTGACAATGGTTTTATGTGGTTATAAAGAATTTCTCCTTCACAGCAACATAAATCTCGTGTTTTAAAATTATCCCCACACACATCCATTTTGGGAGTTTTCAATAGAAAGGTGAAAGTGGCCATTGTGCTAGAAGGAAAGGGCATAACAATCTTCCCAGAAAGTGCTGGAAGCCATGCTGCAATACCTGTATCAAGTTACATGATTTATGGTTTTACACTTTAAAGCTTACATTTATTTTAACAGATTTACTTTTGAAAATGTTAAGTCAAAATCAGCATAAGTACATAGACATTCTCCCATGATGTAAATATTTAGAGAATAGGCTGTCCTATTCCAACGCTAGAAGGAAAAATACTACGAATTGTTTGAGCCATATTTCAAGGCTATTGAAATTTATCCTAATTTAATAAATGCAAAGTATATGTGAAGGTCAATTGGTTAAAATATACTAAGAGAAAATAAAATAAATTCAGGTTCCAATGATGGTGATATATTAGCAATACTAAAGTCCTTTTTAATATCCCTAGAGAATAACCTACCAATTCTACCATTAGGCAAGGTTTTCTTTGCTGTTCTATTTGTAAGCTCTCAATATGATGATTGGCAGTATCCAAAATATCCACAGTCATGTTAAGATAGTGGGTTATGAAAATTAGACGGCTTTTAGGATTACAACGAAATAAAACAAAAAAGCAAAAGCAAAGTTGAGAGTGGTTTTTGGTTTAGGGGATTTAGCCAAACAAGAAACCATTTGAGAGCACATGGGTGGGCACTGTTGTCAGGCTACTTCCTGCTGTTTCTAAAGTTTGAAACATGAAATGCTAATGCCCAAAACACCAACTGCAGGGGAAAAACATAACAAAAAACCTGTAAATTTCAGGTAGAAAATGACTTAATTACTTAATACTTTAAACTTCTGAGATGCAGTGACAGATAAAGACTGCGGTGAAATAGCTTGACCGAGCAAAAGGAATTATGCTTGCATAAAAGTCACTTATTTAACAATCTTCCTAAAAGAATGCTCTCTCCCTCTTAATTCTACAGCTATTGTGCAGAAAAACTCAGAAATGTCTTTTATATTGATAAGCCATACAAAAGGAGATTATCATTCTATTTAAAAATCAAATTGGCTTACAACCTTGTCTATTTTGGGCTATAAAATTTTTATAAAAGGATAATAGCAAAAATATGAATTATTCATTATATTGAAAATATTAGTGACTAGCACAGCTCTTTGACACTTCTGGCAGGAATTCACATAATTAAGAGAATTATTTCCAAAGACTCTGGGACAAAGCCCACTTTCAATAAAGATTTTTAAATAAAAAAGAAAAAAAATACTTTTTGCCATTTGAATTTTGCAACATAAAATAGCGAAACCCCATGAATGATACCTCTGATACCTTGAGGTTTGTCAGTTGTTCCGTGATAAATACATAAGCATGAATCAACATCATTCCACAATGACATAACGTGTTTACTGAAGTGTGCAATTTATCATGCATTTTCCATGGCTGCCTTTGAAAGAGATAAGGCCTGGGTTTGCCCACAGCACTTAGCAACTGTGATTTACTTGTAGGCATCTCCGTATTTGTTGTGCCGAAAGGAGCTGGAGTGCGGCCGTGCCAGGAAACATCGCTGGCAGTTATGTAATTAGCAGTCATTGTTTATAAAGCGGGCAGCACTTTTCCAAGACTCGTTTTGTTCACTCTGGTGTTTTTAAAACGATTGCACTCATATTTTCAAGTTCTTGTGTTGGGTGGGTAACAATTCTATGTTAACCCCTTTCCAATTTTCAGCTCTTAGAGACAAGCAAGTTACCGGAGAAGCTTCTGGAATCCTGGAATTTGTCCTTCTTGAAATTCACAATGTTCTCTAAGTGAAGCCACTATTTGATGTGTCCTGGGAAACTGCTTTTAGAAGCACTGGATGTTTGAAAGAGACCAATGGGCAAAGCTGGCTACTTGCTTTTTCTTCTCCACTGGCTCTCTCAAAAAGGGAGTGTATGAGTGAGCGACTCACGTCGAGAAATCGCACTGGAGTTCACCACTGAAAACCCTATGTGCAGCAGCTGAGCACTTAACACTTAACAATTATCTCATGTCCTTGGAACAGGCCTTACAACCTAAGCAGGGTTTAGTTCAAAGTTTTAGGACTCGAAGATAAAAAAGATGTTACTTCCTTTCTCAAAAAACATTTAGTAGTTCCAAAGCAGGGCTTGCGAACTCCAATTCCTTCCCGGCCCCGGTGAGCAGCTGGGTAACAGCTAACATTTAGTAAGTGCCTGCATTATGCCTTGTGCTATGCTGTGTGCTTACGTGGGTTTAATCCTACCCATGACACAGGGACTATTCCCATTCTACAAATGATTCAATTCAAGCACGAAGATTTACATAACTGAGGGTGCAGACCTACTAGGTGACCAAACCAGAATTTGGAACAATGAAGTCTGTCTTCTGAGCTTGTATGCTGAATCACTATGTAACTGTGTACAGTACGAAAGAAAACTATCTTGGATGATTATCTTAACTTACAGATAAGACAATCAAAACTGATAGGGACTACAGAGAACTAGAAAGTTTTCTTTAAAGACATTAAATCTCTCTCGTGGGCTGAGGGCTGCCACTTTGTCATCTCTGTGAAATGGAGTCCAAAATGACATTCCAGGCTGCCAGGCTCCTGTGTCTACGCCCTCATCAAACTTCATCTTTTATTCTGCACCGGCTCCATGTTTTAGTCAACGTAAGTGCTCACTGTTTAACAACTGTGCCCAGGTTTCCAGAAGGTGCCTTCCACCTTCCTAAAGCTACACACCCTCAGAGCCGACTCATCCAGACAGCCTTCCCTGGTCTGAGGGATTCAGTCACTGCCTCTAAAGTTCTTCACTGTACCTTTTATGGACCACTTCATGTTCTATCCCGAATGACCTGTGAGTAAAGGCCCTGTCTTCCCACTGGGACATACTGAGGGCAGGTCCAGTTTCTCATTCATCTCTATCGACTCTGTTCTCACTTTCTGTCTTTGAGGTGCCCAAGCATGTTGCATGCGCTACCTTTTGTGAACCTATGTCTCCCAATCGTTTACTGTAGGTGTTGATGTCCCTGTTATATGTCACTATCAGATTCCTACTCCTCCAAGGATGGTATGGTGTTGGAGTCTTCTTTGCTTTTCCTATGGCATCTACTAGAGTGCGCTTTGCAGCTGGTAAATGAGTAAATGAATAAAAGAATAAATTTATTTTTCACATGGTGAGATAGCTGGTAGGCATGATTCAACTTTATCCAAATTATGCACATTAAAGGGATAATAACATACTGAAAACATTATCTAACACGTTATTAGCTAAAAATTAGCTAACATCTCTTGAGTAGTTACTAGGTTCCAAGTACTGTGCTAAATATTTTACATGCATTATTGTGTCATTTTCTGTTTTATACAAATGAAGAAACTGAAATTCAGAGATGTCAGATAAAATCGTCAGGGTAATACAGGTACTGAGGGGCAGATCCAGAACTGGATCTTAGATCCGTATGATTCTAGCATCTTGGTTCTTAACCACTAAACAATACTGCTAAAAAGCATAGCTTAAGACAGTGTTCGGCAAACTCATTAGTCAACAGAGCCAAATATCAACAGTACAACGATTGAAATTTCTTTTGAGAGCCAATTTTTTAAACTTAAACTCTATAGGTAAGTACATTGTTATTAACTTAATTAGGGTACTCCTAAGGCTTAGGAAGAGCCACACTCAAGGGGCCAAAGAGCCGCATGTGGCTCGCGAGCCGTAGTTTGCTGACCACGGGCTTAAGAAGACAAGGATTCTCTTTCTCTCAGCTTGCAAGTAATAGTAAGAACCAACTTAAGATATCAATTATGAGAATTATATGCATATATCTGCTCATTTCTGACCAGGGTTCTGAACACTTGAGTTCCAGGATCAGTTCTGCCCCCATTTGGTGGTATGGTCTTGAGTGTGTTACTAAGTCAATTTCCCCAACTGGAAAATGAACAAGTAGGTTGGATGATTTTTAAGTCCCTTGAACATTCCATGACTATGATTTATGGACAGCTTTCAGAATGTGTGAGATACCAATATTCTAACACTTTGCTTAAGTACAGTGAAACTTGCAATCCTTAGTCATTTTTTTTCCTGTCCAGGTACTTTAAATGACACATATAATTTTTAAAGCACATTAATATACCATATGATGAATATATCACATAAGACTAAACGGCCACCATCGCATGCCAAAAAGGCAATTAGAAAATTGAATCAAAGAATTAAGGATTAATGTGGATATGTTATACCTGTCAGCAGTAATAAGTGTTTTGACAAGAACAGAATAAAGTCTGACAGTATGCACAAATACTAATCTGATATATGAGTGAAATATTAAAAATGCAAACAACTGCACATTAATCACTCTAACATTTCCCTACTAAAACATTTTAATGCTATTCTTATCAAAACCCATCTATAAATAAGAATGAGCCTTTTTGCAACAGCTTGCACCACTTGGTATTTGCAGTTTAATGAATGTTTATATTGATATGAAATTTAGTTTTTAGTCACATTAGTAAAATGGAATTAATTTATTGAGCATTGAATTAAGTCAGCCCGATGGCTTGGCTCACAGCTAATCAAGTGTGTTGATTCCTTAGGATTGGTATCACCAAGATTCCAGATCTCAAAAACAGGTTCTGATTTTGGTTTAGACTTTGGAAAAAATAAAAATCATATTCTTTCCTTATTTACTGTTTGCTTTTCATGAAATGATAAAGTGAAAAATACATGAGCTGGCTTTACTTGCTAGGAGAAGAAATCATATCAACAAAAGAAATTAAGCTGATGGACACTCTCAAGACCAGGGTTAAACTGCGTTAGAAGCAAATTCAAAGAGAATGAAGTATTGCATGTGGGAAAAGGAAAAGGAATGAAACATGATATTCACAGGATCAATGGGCTGCTTCTGAGGTTCCCATTGTAAACGTAATTTCATGGCATAACAGATCTTTCTTCCTTCGTTGAAATGCCTCGGACTCAATCCCTGATCAAAATCTCTCACTACACACACGTCTGTGCACACACACACTCATACACACACACATTGAAGGTTTATATCTATAGTATAATGTCTAGGTGAACTGGATGTTGCTGCAATTTTAATTATGTGGCACTGAGTCGGGGAGGCCGGCTTGTGATAGCTGGAGCTTTACTACCTATTTTTTCACAGGTATTTAGTCCTGGAAAATGAGGAGACTGTGTTTTTGAGAGATATAATCATGCTTTGTCCTGAGTTGGACAATAAATCTGAATGTTAATAGGAGGTGACTTTGAAGAGATTATCTTTATAAGTTGATTCCTAATAGCATTTTTCAAAAATTGAAAGAGACGATCTATAAAATAATTGCCATAACTAGATTTTTAACCACCTGTACTTTTCTCAATAGCAGAGTGCAAAAAGCAACAGAACCACTATACACACTTTATATATTAATTTGAAAATTCGGGCCACCTTCCTGACCTCAAAAAACACTGCTAAGTGTGAGAGACAAATGCCTGCCAAGTCAGCTGACTTTCCACATTGCATAAGCCCGGTCCTATGGTCTCATTCAGGCCGTCCCTTTCGCCTGGATTACCTGCCAACACGCCCCATTTCTGCGGGTTCAGGCCAGGCACTCACTCACTGCCCGCAAGAAGCCTCCCGGGCATCCCGGGCCACTCCAGGGCCTCCTCTCTCTGCTTCACCTCAATCATGAGGAGCAGCTCCTTTTTCCTCCCATGACTTCTGGGAGGAAGTGCAATGTACTAGGTAAGAGAACAACCTCAAGCAACCACTGCCTGGTTCAAGGTCTGCTCTCTCATCCATCCCAGTGTGGCCCTGGGCAAATCCTAACCTCTCCGTGTCTCAGGTTTCTCATCGGCAAAACACAACTAACCACACCTTCCACGTACGTGGTGTTGTTATGAGGATTAAAGGAGTTCATAGAAATATGTGCTGTTTCTGAGATTTCCAAGGTAGTCCAATTGTAAACTTAATTTTCATATCATATCAAATATTTTAAAGAGTATATACTTATATGTATAAAGTATGACATACAATACTTGTTGTCAGCTATCATCAATATGCCACTTTGTCCAATTCCCCTTTCTTTAGAGCTGTTTTTCCATCTGAAGAATATACGCAACTCAAAAGTAAGCTATTTGAGGGCAGGGGCCAATTTTAAAATCTCTGTTAATGGTTTGAAATGCATTAATTAAGAAATTCAGCTTCCAGGAGAGAATTGTATTGGAGGCTTACAAGGTGGGGAAAATGCTCTCAATGCTAAACTCCCCCCATGTGCCCCATCACCATCCCGCTGAGTATCTGCCCATTTCCCCTTTCCTGTTCCCTGCCTTTGTCAGGATCTGCCTTGACTTTGAGTACTTGTACCACGCAGAGTAAGCGTTCCCGGCACCTAACTCATGCTTACATGGGTATTTGTTTTTTCTTTTCCAACTTGTACACAAGATAAATCTCTAAATGTTGTGGCAAAAAGGTTTAAACAGAAGCTCAATGTATAGCAGAGAAATATATACGCAAGCAGAAAAGGTAGAAAATCAAGATCTTGGAATTTATTCCCAAGGCTGGTCCATTCCAAAATACATTATTATATGTCATTAATGCAAAATGTGACCTTAGCAATGCAGCTGATAGATCAATTCCATTTGAAAGGTAAATGAGCCAGGCCTCCTGCTGGCGAAGGGGGTGGAGTGCTCCCAGGGCACAGTGCCTGCCCTGGTGCAGCTTCCTTCAGCGCAATCTGACTGCAACTGTGAGGAAGTCACAGCTAAATGTGCTCAGGGATGCGAGTGCCATGGGGCTGGGAGTGGAGGGGGCAGAGGAGGTCCTGGTAGCTCTCCTGGGGAAGGGCTTTACTTTGCAGGGGATGCCTGGGAGTTCACCAGGAGAATGAGGAAGAATGGAGATTTCTGGCAGGAGGGGAAGCATGAACGAGGAGCTGTGAAGGCACATGGCTACTGGGAAACTTGCTGAAAGTTCGTTGTGGACAGAGTCTAGTAAGTGCTCAGTAGGCAGGGATGAGAAGAGACCACAGGGACAGACCGGGCCCTCCAGGAAACCCAGGTCCCTCCTCAGTTCCTTTGTACTCTTCCTGGCCACTGCTGGGACTATCACTTCCTGTGAGAAAGGCATGCTCCGTTGCTCAGATGCTCAGACAGAACCTGACGAGTGCAGAGCGCAGTGGGCCCTGAGCAAATCACCCCAGAGGCACACCAGCCAACCTTTCTCTACCAGGAACGCAGTGCTCTTTCATTATTAAACTGTTGGTCAAAGCTGTTACACCGAGCGAACATTAAATTAAAACACTTATTTCTGAAACTTCAATCATAAAACTAAATCAAGGAGCACTGTAAAAAGTGACCGTCAGCAGAAAGAATAAAAGTGCAGAAATGGCAATATTCTTAATGAGGAATCAAATGTTAAGAGAGCCAGCACAGTAAATGACTTTCTCCTAAGATTATTATACCAATCACAGCCTGTTACAAGTCATAAAAGCATGGACAAGCGCTGAATGAAAGAGCTGATTCGACTTGCGACAAACACATGTATGAAATTATGTACAATGCACTGAAACCTGCCTGGATCTCTCAGAGATTGAGTCACTCAGGACAACAGAGTTTTCCCAGAAGGCAGGACATTAACCCTATAAGATCTTGCAATGTTAGGATATTTTAAGATTAATGTGAATTCTCTTAAATATCAATTTCTCTGCTTCTTAACCAGACATATTAAACATAATTTAACACTGCCTTAATGTCCCACTATCACCACTGTGAATATCAGTTTTCACAGTATGCTGAAGATACATGGAGTTGTAAATGTATGTTTGGATATTACAGCTGTAGTGCTAGGGATTTCTTTTCTTTTTTCTTTTCTTGTTTCTCTTAAGTCACCAATGCCAGCTTGCTTTCTGCATGCTTATCTTTTTATATAAAAACAACTTAAAGATTTGCACCCACCAGTAGATAATATAGGCATTTCTGTAAAACCCATCAACGACACCAAGGTTGAAGTCACCTTCCTCTCAGGGACTTTTCTCATCCTCCCCAATATCTTCTGCCCTGTTGCTATCTCTGTTGTGTGACCTGTCAGCATCACCCAAAGGACTGCCTGATTTCTCCATCACCAACTCCATGGGACACAGACATCTTTTTTATTTATTTACTAGAGGCCTGGTGCACGAATTTGTCCGCTGGCCCTCCATGATCTGGGCCAATCGGGTTGGGCTAGCCAGGGGGAGGGGCTATGGGCAGTTGTCTGGCCCCACCCCTGGTTGAGATGGGGGGGCCCAATTAGGGGTGAGGCCGGCTGGGGGGAGGGTCCACAGGCAGTTGGCCAACCGACCCTGCACCCTGGTTGAGCTTCGGGTTGAAGTTCTGGTCCAACTCCTGATCAAGGGGACAATTTGCATCTTAGCCTTTTATTATATAGGATTTTTAAAAACTGATTTTAGAGAGAGGAGAGAGAGAGAGTAAGAAAAAAAGAGAGAGAGAGAAGCGTGGATGTGAGAGAGAAACATCAATTGATGGGCCACCTCCTACATGCACCCAGACGGGGATCGAACCCCCAACCTGACAAGGAATCAAACCAGCAACCTTTCAGTGCAAAGGATGATGCTCCAATCCCAAACCTGCAAGGCCCCACAGACATCTTCTTGACTGTTCATAATAGTCCTCCTATGTCCCTTTAAGTTTGTAGGCAGAATAGCCTTTCCAATATTAAGAATTTTTGACTATCGTGTTTGGGAGTATTCTTTTTTTTAAAAAATATATATTTTACTGATTTTTTACAGAGAGGAAGGGAGAGGGATCGAGAGTTAGAAACATTGAAGAGAGAGAGAAATATCGATCAGGTGCCTCCTGCACACCCCCCACCGGGGATGTGCCCGCAACCAAGGCACATGCCCTTGACCAGAATTGAACCTGGGACCCTTCAGTCCGCAGGCCGACGCTCCATCCACAGAGCCAAACTGGTTACGGCGGGAGTATTCTTATTATAAAGTCTAGAAATATTTCATCATGCTCAAATGACTTTACTGAATGTGAAGCAGATTTGGGTTCAAATCTGATGGGGTCTTGGGCAAATTATTTAGCTTTCCTATGTCTCACCTTCTTCATATGGGAAACAGAGTTTATAACACCAACCTGGCAAGGTTACCTGAGGATCATAAAGAATAATATAGGGATAAGGCATTGAACATAGTCCCTGACAAGAAGTAGGCATCAAAACCAATTACATATCAGCCACTTTATCTGGTTCCACTTTATCTTTCTCTTCCCCTTAGTTTGGTGATTAGTGGCAGGGCAGTAAGAGAGGTTTAATGTCCTGATCTTTTCCTATCTTTCATTCCCCGGGACTCGGTTCCAATGTATGGGGCCAGTATTCCAGTGTCTTTGCATGCAGGTTGGGACCAAGGTCAAGTCTGTAGAGAAGATGAAGCTGACGGATACAAGTGGTGGAAGGTGCAGGGTGAAAATCCATTAGAAAAGATAAATATTCTACTGAAACTTTCTGCTTCTACAGCAAAAAGAAAACTATTTTATAGATGGATATACTTAGAAAAGGTTCCTAAGTGTGCTATTTCATTTCCCTGTGTAGCTGGGAAGACTGTTTTCCCAGTACCTCCTTCACCAGTATTGACTAGATTAAAATTTCCTTAATTTTATAATCAAGAGAATTAAGAGGGGGAAAATAAGAGGAAAGAGGATAGTTGGCAGAGGATGCTTTTAGCAGGACCACGGGACCTTATGCAGCCATCCCACAGGCTTTCCCAGACTCGCTGGAATCCAGAGGGCAGACTTGGGGCCCCACCCATGTCCTGAGACATGCGGGCTCCCCTGTGACCAAACTAAACCTACCTGCATTTCCTTTGGTCCTTTCCTCAAATGATTTGGTTGTGTTAACTCAACCACCTACTCAGAGCTTGCTTTAGGAAGTGAAGTATGCCCACCGGCATGGCTCAGAGGTTGAGCATCGGCCTATGAACCAGGAGGTCAGGGTTCAATTACAGGTCAGAGCACATGCCTGGGTTTCAGGCTCCATCCCCAGAAGGGAGTGAGCAGGAGGCAGCCAATCAATGATTCTCTCTCATTACTGATGTTCCTATCTTTCTATCCCTCTCATTTCTTCTCCCAAATCAATAAAATATATTAAAAAAAGAAAGTGAAGTATGTAAAAGTGAGTAAAATATTCCTCCAAACCGATTCTTTCCCAAACGTCCTTTTGCAGGCTGACTAAAAGTTAACAGCTAGAGTCTGTGTAATGGTCCTTCCCCTGGTTTTCCTCAGGCTGCTTTCCCGATTCCCTCTGCCTCCTACTAATCATGGAATCATTGAGGCCTTGGAGGAACCTCTGATCAATGGGTGTGGCCTGCTGCACACATCTGGCTCCTTAAATGGGTGTGGCCTGCTGCACACATCTGGCTCCTTAAATGGGTGTGGCCTGCTGCACACATCTGGCTCACTGTGTTGTCTCTAAAAAGGACGGTAGAGTCCTAGCTGGTTTGGCTCAATGGATAGAGTGTCAGCCTGCAGACTAAAGGGTCCCTGCTTTGTTTCCGGCCCAGGCTGCAGGCTGGATCCCCAGTGTGGGGTGTAGAGGAGGCAGCCAATTAGTGATTCTCTCTCATCATTGATGTTTCTATCTCTCTCTCCCTCCCCCTTCCTTTCTGAAATCAATAAAAATATATTTTAAAAAAATAAAAAGGACGGTAGGATAATTAAAGGAGACACAGCACAAATCAAAGTGCCAACAAGGGAACAAATCTGGCTGTTTCCTCACTTGGTCTCTGGTGTGGGTTGAACAGTAGCCCCTGGAAGTTCATGCCCTCCCACAGTGCAGCTGTGTTTGTAAACAGGGCATCTGCAGATGTAATGGGTTGAGATCACGTCAAACTGGATGAGGGTGGCCCTTGTGTCCTACAGAGAGCATATGCAGGAGAAAGCTCCATGTGGAGACAGGAGCAGAGACCGCAGCAATGCAACCGCAAGCCAAGAAATGCCAAGGTGTGTGGACAGCGCCGGAAGCTGGGAGAGAAGCAAGGGACAAATCCCCCCAAGGCCCTCCTGCAGGAGCCAGCCCGGCAGCACCTGCAGCGCAGACTTCTGGCCTCCAGGACGGCGAGAAGATAAATCTGTGTTGTTTTAAGTCACCAAGTTTGTGGTAATTTGTTACGGCGGCCCCAGGAAACAAATCGAGTCTCCCCAGTCACAATGTGACCCTGAGAGAATGGCCGGAGAGGATGGATCGGCTGCCATCTTCCTCTGTTCTTTTGGAAATGATCGGGAAGTATAATACAGAACCGGTGACTAATACCAATCCCTCAGGGCATTTACCCTATTTTGGGGTCATTCAAACTACTTCCCTTTGAAAAATAAGCCACATATCACATAGTGTGGCAAATGTCAATGGGAAAATTCACTTAGTTATGGGAGTTTTGTGATCGCCATAAAATTGATGGCACTCATAAAACGGGGACTAGTCATCATAATAGCGCCTTAGAATATAGACGAAGTATATGTTGTAGGTCAGGTTTCCTAGGAAACAGGTTCTGAGACTCCCAGCTTTGTGCGCAGGCTTCTGGGGAAGCAGCCTCGGGAAGCAGTCTGGGTGGGGTGGGCAGAGGGAGAGGTTCATCTGTGATGCAGCTGCACAGAGGCCTCTGCCTGGGAGGGTGGTCCTTCAGAGTCCTGTCAAAGTGAGGCAAGAGGCCAAGCCTTGGGACGTCCCAGTGCACAGGGCTGTCCCCAGAGAGGTGGCGTCGCATGGGGGAGGCAGCTTCCCTCCGCAGAGGGACAGAGGGAATTCCTGCAGAGGGACTCAGCTGTGAGCTGTGAGCACGAGAGGCTCAGTCCTGAAGGGGGGTCTGGATAGCATATCCCAGCGCCACCTCACTATTCATAACTAACAGAAAGAAGTCCTTGTTAGCCAAGAAAGCGACTTTGGCCAGACGCGCACACACTGTTCTGGTTCCGGTAAGGTCATCAGATTTTTACCCTCTGTTTCCCATCGTATGAAGCTGCCGCGGTTGCCATCACTAATCTTTCCATGAGATGCTGGCTCTTCTGGACCACGACTTTCCTCTTTCTTTTTCCTACCTGGGCTGGCAACTCGGATGGTGACTTTTCTCGTCAAAAAAGGGCGAAAGGTATGGCCTCGGTGCTCACTTCGTGGCCTGGTCCACAGTCTGAAGAATGGAGTAAGCACTGCTTACCCTCACACTTATGCTGCAAATGAGTCAAAGCGTCCTGTTTCCCGTGAAGTCATGAGGTTTCCTGAGAAAACAAGCCTCCCGTGGGCAGAGGGAGCAGGTGGACTAAAGAGCAGTCACGGACCCTGTGCTAAGCATTAAGATAGGCACCAAGCATTAGCACACATTTTTGAACCCAGAACATGATAAAGTCGCATTTTGTTGTCAAATCAACTGCTACGAGCGAACTAAACCCTTTGGCGGGGTATGTTTCTTTTGATGTCTTGAAGATTAAGATGGCCTCCTAGCACAGTGCGGCAGGAATATACATAGCAGGGTAGAATTCATAGCCTAGGGGATGGAGACCTGATAGAAGGTACTAGAATGAGGGATGAGTGAGCAAAACTGTAGGAATACAATGTCCATTAGAGAAAACGAGGGTCATGCTTTGCCACTACACATTCCTACTCACACCAGCTCCATGTCTGCTGCAGTCTCATTCTGCTCAAAGCCAGTCGAACTGATCATATTACCTAACTTAACTTAACCGTTGACAGTTTCATTTCTCAGGCTAAGAAACAAAGAAGCAGGTATTCTGGTCTGGTTCTCACCTGCGGAGAACGAAACAGGAATATGCGAAGAACTTTCAAGCGCACGACCATGCTCCTTCCGAATGTATAATGCCGGGCAAAGTAACTCAGTCATCCTATAGATATTTCGTAAGCAAGTGCTTTGAGTAATGCTGTTTCAGTCACTAGGCATAAAGCAGTGATCAAAGCAGACGGGACCTTTCCCTTCATGGAGGGAAAAGGATGATCAGAAGACAATTAAATAGGTAGCATAACATCCAGGAAGAAGGTGGCAAGCAGTAGACTAGCGCAGGTTAAAAGGATCGGGGCGATGAGGAGTGCCGTCTTTGTGTTAGAGAGGGGGAGGATTTAAGCATGGCCTGCGTGCAGGGGGACCATATTTCCTGGCCCAAGTTTCTTCCTCAGGAAGAGGGCATAATCACAGTGCCAGTGACTCACAGGGTTTTGCAATGAGTAAACTGGGTAACTTATGTAAAGCACCTGGCATATTACATGGCCCAGGGCGCGTGCTCAGAAAATGGCAGCCATATTATTATTTAGCCCTTTTTGCTTCCTTAATTAAACATACCTTTAGCTTGCCTGCTTATTAGAATTGAACACCATAAATTCTTAGTTTGCTATTTCAATTTCCTTTTTTCTCTTCTTTCTTACATGTCCTGAAAGAATTAAAAAAACACACCACCTCACTAAAATGAAATACTGTGTCATGAAAATACATGTGATGGTCATTTTCCATTTAGAAGGGAATTACCTTGCTACTTAACTGCATCTCCCAACCATAGATCTTTGTACGCTGAAACTATAACTCATGTTATTGCCAGAGCTGGGGTAGGGGCAGCCAAGGGTCAGTCGTCAGGTGAGAGGCAGAGATGAAACATCACGAAGGAGTGGACAGGAAGCAAACAAGGACAGCACAAGTAAAGGGAGGTAGAGGATGGATATTATTATTACAGCACCTTCAGCTGTGGGCTTAAAGGTGGAATAATAATAAACACTTTTCGAGTAGCTATGTCTCCCTTGTCTGAGCGAGGTTAAGTGGGAGAGTCAACACTTGAACCCAGGCCTCTCCCCCGCTCCAGACCAGCATCAGAAGTTACAAGATGCCCCAAGAGACAGCCGGACACATGGCCATTCAAAGTCCAAGGCTCAGAAAGCAGAGATTCCATGGGATTCGAAGGAATGAGACAGAAGAAAAAAGATATCCAGTCATGAGGACATATAGACAGAACCTCCAGAGCTTCCCTATCCCTCTCTCAGCACTGCCCTCTGGTTCCTGTGGGAGGAGCCAGTTGTCCCGACTGGGTTGGTGGGAGCAAGAGGTGACAGGCAGCTACTGAGATGAGGCTCACAGGGCAGAAGCCATCAGCCCCACCTGATTGGGGAAAAGCCTCTATCCTCACCCATTTCCGCTGGCTCCCAAAGAGCTCTCTACCCAGGCTATAGCTTTATTTTAAAAAGGAGTATACCCCCATTCTACAAAACCTATACTTCTTTAAAAACAGAAATATAAACTAATTTCTCCAATTCCAGCAACCACAAGCCTTTAGAATTTCAGTGACTTTAACTTTTGCTCCTTTGCCCCATAGAAGGGAAGTGAGAACCTATTAATAATCTCTGTAAATAAGTCCGTATTTCCTGAGGTCACCTCGGAGGACTATAAGGATAACATGGCATTCCTAGTTGTCAGGGAATTTAATCATGACTGTTTTTCTCGCTGTTGGTTATCCGGTGTTTAATGCCCTTGTTGACCGCAGGTAGTGCAGTGCCTTTAAAGTGCTTCCTTAGTGATGACAACCTCGAGGGACTTTTTTTTGGCATCTCCCAGTTGACAACATTCTATAAAATATCACTTTAAGAAAAAATATCACGTGGCCCTGACAGGTACCCTGTGGGGGAGATTGAAGGAGTATTTACTTTGCAAAAACGTTGCAAGTGACAACATTGGGGCTCTGAGAGCTGAATCTTGAGGCCACACAGTTGCTGTGTTTTGCTGGCAGGTGCTAACTGCAAACGCAAGCACCATCCCCCCTCCTCAGACACGCACCTTACCAACCGGCTCGCTCTCCCATGCCCACTACACCCCCTCCCCAGAGTCCTTCTATTGGGATTTTTTTTTTTTAATGAAGTCACATGGTCTCAGGCCTTTATCATGTCCGTCCATTTGTACCCATCTGTGAGCTACTTTGCCCTGTTCACTAAAGAATAGTGACAAACCTGCTGAGGAAAATTCTAGAGCTCAAGCTCTCGCTCCTCTCACAATTTTGCACACAACTGCTGTCAGATTGAGGAGGTGAAGGGAGATGTGTAAAAGGAAGGAGGAGGAGAGAACTACAAACTAGCACCTGTTGTCTTTCACACTCTCCCATCCCCGCTCCCCCCACCCCCCGTACAGTTAATGATGCCACTTAGGGAAACATCCCAGGGGTTACTGAACCACAGCAAGAAAAAAGGGAAACAAGTAAGCAAACCTCAACAACAAACCAACCTGGGTGTGTTTCTTGGCGAACAAAGGGGAGGCTGGAGATTTTGCCCAGCAAAATGGCTTTTCTTGATATTTTTCACAAAATATGCATGTGGGAAGCTCAGGAAGGAATGTGGGAGGAGAAAAGGGAGCAGCAGACAGCACAGTGCACTGGTATGTGGCTAAATGTTAGCTCCCAGGCCTGGGATAAGAAGGCAAGTCCTGAAAGGAGTCTTGGTTTTCCATCTGTGCATGTTTATACAAATGAGAGAAAAGTCGCTCAGGCACTAGGACCGATGGACAGAAATTAGCTCACATCTGGAGGGCTGTCAAGAAGCGGTCTTAGCACGACCAGCCACAGGCATCTGGTGTTCCATGACAAATGACCAGGAAGCTCTGGCCGAGGTCCCCCAAGGGGAAAAGTTCAATTGTGGGAGCCTCTTCATGTTTCCACCAGCCTCGGTTCCACCTGAAACCATCAGTCTAAAAGAGTCCCACTTCTGTGCTTTTTATTTAGAAAGCAATTGAGTTTCAGATACTGTGATATTTTTCTGACAGAGGGTCTGCATCTATCTCACTTGAATGTTAGGAACGTGTGAACACAAACCCAATCTGAACGACCGTCATCACAATTCATCCCACTCAAGCAGATGGTCAGACTAAACCTCCAAAGCTGATTGCTGCAAAGTCTTGGTAACAAGACAGCCATTCAGTGAATGTTTATTGAGCATAGCCAAAGTGCAAGATACTGTAGCCAGGCCAGATTTCTTATTACTCAGATGCTGCTTTATATAATGAGGAGGCTGGTCTTGCTGAATTCTTAATGAAGGGATGCTTCAACTCAACCGCTTCCAATAACCCAACGAACAAACAAGAATTGATTCTGGTTGTAACTCTACCTATATATCCTTAGGTCATTTGGCCAGATGAATGAGTTTTTGCTAACAACCTTTTGTTTGTTTACTTGTATATCCACATAACAAATTTTACCCAGAACTTACAATGCCCCAGGCACTGCCCGTGTGCAGCGATGGCTGCAGGCTTCAGCAGTCTCAGGGTAGGAGAATTTGGTAGTAACAAAGGTCTACTGATTAGTGACAGCACCTAACACTTACTGCGTTGGCTCTAGAACAGGGTCAGTCCCTCTATGAAGGGTTTCACGCAGTACAGACCAAGGGGAGTTCCTGTCATGTAACTAAAATTAAGGATCATTTGTCATGTAAAGTCTGGGGAAAGTGGGGCTAAAGTGGCATCACTGAGTGTTGGTAAAAGCCCAAGGAATTATTTCCAGGATGATTTATATGACAAGAGGCTGAACCATGAAGAAGTACATCTTCGAGGGCCATCTAGTGTTGACTTTTTTCCTGCTTGAGATCTTAGGGAGTCCCCATAACTGGAAAGGAAAAAAAAACACCTTTTCCTGAAGTGGATTCCTTGTGGCATAAGCCATAGGGTCTCTAGAAAGGATATCCCTTTTTGGCTTAATAGACTCAGCCAGCCCAGGAGGGGGAAGACGTGATATATACCAGGGCACTGTGCTGCTCAGCTTCTTGCAAACAGCAGTACTTCACATTTTTGGGGGGAAAAAATTAAAAAGGAAGCTTACTGAACTCCCCTGAAGAAAACACTGTAAAAGTAGAAATCAACATAAACTGGCCATATAACACAGCATAAGCCTTCCTAAAATCCCTCCCCATCCACATATGTGTCTCAGCAGAGACAATCTCTCTTTATGTTCTTCTTGACTAGAGCCCCACCCAAACTGGGGCTGGTCCCCTTTCCATTCTGCCCCACCTGTCCTCCTCTTGACACCTCTGACGACCTCAACTTTGGCTGACATCCCTCCCACCCCAGACTAGGGAACATGCATAGGGCTAGAGAACTACCCACTGTAGGGCTAGAGACCCACCTGGCTGTAGGGCTAGGGACCCACCTGGTTGTAGGGCTAGAGACCCACCTGGCTGTAGGGATAGGGACCTACCTGGCTGTAGGGGGAGGGACCCCCCTGGCTGTAGGGCTAGAGACCCACCTGGCTGTAGGGCTAGGGACCCACCTGGCTGTAGGGCTAGGGACCCACCTGGCTGTAGGGGTAGAGACCCACCTGGCTGTAGGGCTAGAGACCCACCTGGCTGTAGGGCTAGAGACCCACCTGGCTGTAGGTCTGCTCTTTCTGGGCATTTCCCCTCAGATGCCCTGTGGCACGTCACTCCCAATTCCACACAGCTTACAAATCACCCCCTACTGCTCCTGGTCCTCACGATAGTTATGGAGGGAGATTCTACAGACAGGAAGACTGACGAAAAGGGGATGCAAAAGAATGCCCATCTGCAGAGGGCAGAACTCCTCATCTTTACTTCGAGGTCCTCTCCCCTACAGATCCGTCCACACATTAGGAATGTGGAGAGGGCTGGTGATGTAACATTACACTTTAAAACCAGCACATTAGTAACCCTCTTTACACTGTATTTGAAAACTCTTAGATGTGCCTACACAGGCTGGTGAGTATATACAACCTTCCATACTCGGCTAGACTGTGGTGAAACCTGCCAGCCATTTAACAGACGGCTGTGAAGGTCAGACGAGCAAACAGCTCCCCCCACTGCCGTCCAGCAGACTGGTGAGAGTAATAAAATGTAGGGAGGTAAATATATAAGGACTTGTCCAAAGGATAGAGGAATCACACTATGAATGAGAGTGGGCAGCAAACACTGGAACGGTGGTTACCCGGCTATTCAAACCCTTCACTGCCACTGAAGTGTCCTTAGAGTAAAATGATTGACAAGCATGAAGAACCTCTGCTTTATTTCCCTGATTTCCGCCTTCCCCGGCGCCTCTCTGCACAGCCTTCCAGCTGCCCCGTCTGCATCCCGAGCCTCTGGCCAGGCTTGCTGTTTCCTGAAGCATCCGCTCCATTCTGCAGGGGTCAGGGCCCTTGCTAAGGTCTCTCTGCCCTCCACGCGTGGGGCTGCTGCCGTTCTCTGGGCTCTACTTCTCCCGGTGCTGGGCAGCCCCATGGGAACATTCCTTCACCGTGATGTCACTGTGACCACCGCGTCAGGCCAGCCCGCGTCTCATGTCTGACCACCTGCGTGCTCGCTGGATCCAGGGCAGCTCCCTGGTGTCAGCATCTGACAACTGTGTTGGCTCTTCTGTCATCTCTGACCCAAGCCAACATGTGGCACCGGGAAGCCATTCTGTCAACAAATGAGCTCGCGGCCTCCCCTGACTTCCCATCTCTCCCAGCAGTGGCCTGGTCCAGCTGTTGGTGAGGATGTTGTCAGAATTCTTTGGTCCATAAGAAAAGTGAAATCCACACCATGTTGTGCAATGTGTTCACGATGCCTTCATTCCTTTGGGTGAACGTCTACCAATACCCTCCTCTGACCTCGTGGGCTTCAGATGGATGCCACGGTGTAGGAAACAGAGCTGAGACAGTGCAAGGCCTGCCAATTCCTTGCTAAATTGCACTGTGTATGCTTAACTAACGCATTAATTGTAGGCACTAATCAAGCATACCTAAACTTTTAAAATCCCAGAGCACAGGCCAACATCATGGGTTTTCAATCCTGAAACAGCCTGCGGGGGTGTAGCCTATACAATTAGTAGCCTGAGCTGTGATGCTTTGGCATGTGCGCCATGGGTTTAGTTGTGTTTAGTTGTTTTCAAAAAGCAGTGAGTTGGAGGCATGCTGTCAGGTTTCCAAACACTGGGGTCTCTCAAGGTGAACCCGCTGTTTTGTGGAGCTCTGACATCAGGCATGTTAATGTTCGATCACAGAGCACGAGACTGAGGCAGCTGGGATGCTCAGCTCCACCCAGTCCCACAAGTTAATCTGCCGGGGGCAGCTCACTTTGATAAAAAGTAGCTCCTTGCTGTATGATACTCGAATAGACTCGAATAGAGGATGGCAGTGTCCAGCAACTCAAGAGAAATTCAGGATTAAACAGGTTTGGAAAAAAAATAGGATAGTCTATTGGTGGACCCATTCCTGAAAAGGCAGTGGGGATAAAATCCTGGCTAGCATTACCACCTCGTATTCACATATTCTACTTGCTACTGACAGCGCTCATTCAGTCAGCATGCTTGTGGCGCGCCATTCATGTGGACACTGGGTGCTGAGCTCACCCGACGGAGAGGAGTTACAGTGAGAAGGACATCCATGGAAAGAGTCATGATGCAACGAAGTATGGGCTATGTAGCTCACAAAGCATGAATGACTGCTCAAGGACTAATGGAGAGAGACAGAAATATGGGAAAAAACAGTATCTTAAAGAAAGGGCTTGAGTGTGGTTGAATGTTGTGAAAACAATGACAAAGAGATGAATTCAAGAGCTTCACTTGGACAAATTTTGTTAGTTCTGAGGGAGACAGAAGAGTCAAGAAAACCTCTGCATTTACTCAGCATGTATTTTGAATGCCTACACTTACTAAGAACTAGAGACACAGCCCTGGTCAGAAAAGTTCTGTCCTCCTGGAAAACAGGAGTGACTGTGTTCTAGGGAGACAGCGACGCTCATAACTACGGAAAAGAGTAGAGGTGGAGGGGGCAGCAAAGTTTAAAGAAGAGACATGAAAGCCAATGAGTTCGATTCTGAACATGCTGAGTTTGAGGTGCCAAGGGGCCCGGAGGAGATCTCTAGCAAACTGCTGGCTCATGGGTTTGCAGATCAAGAGAACTGACATCACAGGCACATGGACGGTGGTGGAAGCCTGATGGGAATGAGATTGCCGACACAGCAAAAAGAGGGCCTGGGAAGGAAGCCCGAATAACAGTAACAGTTGACATAACGGATGAGCATCCAGCAAAAGATGGTGTGACGGGGAGGACCGAGCAGGTAGATAAATCTGGATTCAATGAAGGAATGGAGTTGAAGGGATGAGTTTTGTTTTCTGTTTTCTTTGAATTCTTCACTGAGTAATAAGCACTACATGGGCAATGACCATGGCCATCTTGCTCGCCTTGTCTTCCCAATAACTAGCATGGCACCTGGCACCTGGGTGGTACTTTATGTTTTTGAGTGACTTAATAGAGGAGTAGCCAGCAGAATGACATGCCACAGACAACTGAAATAAGACAAGGACTGGGTTTGCCCATCCGGAGATCTCTGGTAGTGTGCGGGAAGAACAATGAAAGCGGCTGATTGAAAGAAACATAATACCCAGGCTTCAACACTGGAAATATAAAAACTCTCATGAAGAGCATAGCCAGAATCTCTAGACAGTAACCCACTTTTTGAACAATTTCTTTAACTAAAATGGAGTTTCAATATATTAATTACTTGTTGATTGCCATACAGATGTGAAAAAATGCAGGATAAAACAGTTATAATACTGGTAAAAGCATAAAAACAAAAGAATAAATCACTAGGGCATTCACCCATCAACATACCAACGCCACATCATTTTAAAACCCTGAGGCTGATAAGCTTCAATTGTTGCTTAACTTGAAACTAGTTTAGAAACCAGCAGCCCAGCCTTGCGCACAGTGTGTCTTCATGGCCCAAGAGGACACTTAGTTACCTACAGCTCCAGCAGCTCACATCTCTGGCTCTTATCCACAGAAACAAAACTAATGAGTAAAGGATTGGCTGATTATTAAAAAAATGAATCAAATGAATCTTGGACTTTAGTGTGGACTTAAGAAAAATTGTTCCTAAACAAGCACTTAGAAGCCCTTGGAAAGCAATAAAATGAAAGGCAATTTGCACAGACTAATGGAGCAGCGGAAGGAGGAGGGAGTGGGGAAGGTGGACTGTGTGATGGAGGAAAAGTTTGGTTTGGAAATTTTGTTGTAAAACAGTCTCTCTCCATGATAAATCACTGGCTAACGACAGCTAGAATTTTCTGTTGGAGCCATAACTTCACGTTTGTGTGACTGAACATTAAAACAGAAAAATATACAACATCAAGTCAAAGCCATATACCGAAGTGTTGTATTTTGGGAAGCAGCCTATTTTACAGGGCTAAATATCTCTCAATTAAAAAACAAAGCAAAACAAAAACACTATTTATGGGTAATTTAGCTTAGACATTTAGTGCTAAGTGCTAATTCAGCTCATGAAACATCTTGACAGTTTCTTTTTCTTTTCTTTTCCTTCTTGTATAAGAGGTCGTTTTATTTTCCTAGTTAAACAGAACAGGCAGAAGAGGAAAAACTAAGATTAATAAGGTCTACCTCAACATAGTCACTCAGGCATTTATCAGTGCGTACATATGTGGTTCACTGTTCGTTCATGTCCTTCGATCATATACGTACATACCTATTTTTATTAGATTGAAATAACACTAAGGTCAAAGTCCTGTCTCATTCACTTTTGCCTGAGCCCTATATTTTATATTCAGTGACCAATAAATATTGATTTAATAAACTGAATACAATTAAAAAAATGTTGATCTTTCAGGTGCTTGAAGCCCTTACACAATTTAGTCTCATGAAATCCACACTAGGACTCTAAATCATGTTTATTATTATCTCATAAATACTTTCATGATTTTTTCCCCAATTTAACAATTAATAGTCTAGGATAATCATATTTACTCCCCAACTGAAGGAGCATAAAAACCTTATGCTCTTGGTTATTTAAATTAGACCAGGAGGTTAGACCAGGAGGCAGAGCTTAAAGAAGATGTCATTGGAGACCCCCTGTGTTCCCAGGGCTCTAGCACGGAATCTGTAAAAGCAGAGATGCGGCTGGGAGCACAGGGATTCTGCACGGGCAGTAGGATGACACACAGAACCTAAAAACGGACTGTAAACTATTTACTTCCAATCCGGCCTGGGATTAGTATTAGAGAATCAATTTCCTCACAAATTATCCAACCGTGCTATAGGAAAAGGAAAAGTTAGGTAAAACAAAGACTTTCTGTTTGATGTAACAGGAAAATAAGGTCTGGGAAATCCCTGCTATAATCCACATGCAACTTTACACATGATTCTATTCGACTTGTTCATTAAAGGAGTTGAGAGGTATGTGATAGATCAGTTACTCGTTTTTCTCCCTCTACTCCCCACAGTGTGAAAGAACAGGCATTATTACCAGAAATACCTGGAATTATTACCAGAATACCTGGAATATTCTAATTATTGATTTATTTAAAAAAATAAAATTGTATATATTTGTTATATGATATAATGAATATATATATATACATATGTACAAGTGATGAATACAGTCAAGCTAATTATCATCTCCATACACAGTTATCATTGTGTGTATGTGATGAGCGCACCTGAAATCTACTCTCTTAGCCAATTTCCTGTATTCAGTACAGTGCTATTAACTATAGGCATCAGGCCACACATTACCTCTTTAGAGTTACTCGTCCTACATGACTGATAGCTTTGTACCCTTGACCATCACCTCCCCGTTTTCTCTACCTCCCCCCTCCTGGTAATCGCCATTCTACTCTCGGCTTCTATGGCTTGACTGTTTTGGATTCCAAATAAAAACCCTTAGAATGTGTACCTCCAGTGGGGGCTCCCTGAATATTTGCGGAATGAATGGCTTATAATAATTTGATTCTTAAGCCACTGTGATGTTCACCTGGACTGCCCATTGGTTAGCGTCCCTCATGTGAGGCAACAGCCAAAAGAACTTAGTGACACGATGCAGCCAACGCTCCCTTGCAGATCAAGTGTCAGGTGGCCACCATCTGCAGTTGGCAGGTCGTGTCCCATGACCACAGGCAAGTAGAGCTAGAGGGAAAGTGATCAAAATTTGTGTCCACTGAACTTTAGGGGCATGAATGTTTCTTATTTTCTACAGTCACGTTGAAGAGGGACTACTTTTTGCTGAAAATGATCTTGGGTTAGCCTCAAGCCTATAATTCACCGAACCTGTCTCTGGAGAGTGTTTCCAGAGAACACAATTAGTCCCCTACTGTATGCTCTTCTGGAATAGTACACGTTAACGTTCATGGCGTCAGCTTGACATACTATTTATTCTCCTCTTACCTTGCACTTCCAGATTGAAAGATGATGTTTAAAAAAATGTTTTTTAAATATATTTTTATTGATTATAGAGAAGAAGGGAGAGGGGGAGAGATAGACACATCAATAATAAGAGAGAATCTTCGATCAGCTGCTGCCTCTACAGCTCCCACTGGGGATTGAGCCTGCAACCCGGGCATGCGCCCCTGACCAGAACCGAACCTGGGACCCCTCAGTCCACAGTCTGATGCTCCAACCACTAAGCCAAACCAGCCAGGGCTAAAAAAAATTTTAATTGATTTTTTAGAGAGGGAGAAAGGGAGAGAAATACCGCTGTGAGAGCAGAACATGGGTCGGCAGAACATCTCCCCACAAGGGATCGAGCCTGCAGCCCAGGCATGTGCTCTGACCTGGAATAGAACCAGCAACCTTTCAGTGCACAAGACAACCAACTGAGCCACACAGGCCAGAGCAGAAATATGATTTTCTTAAAAATTACTAAGGCAGGTATACATTGATAAGGCAAAATGTACAACCTCTATTTAGAGTTCTCCCGCTTTCTCATTTTCTAGCCTTTCTGACATAGATGTAGGTCCAGAGGCCTCTCCCACGCTGC
Source organism: Myotis davidii (assembly GCF_000327345.1). Taxonomy (NCBI): domain Eukaryota; kingdom Metazoa; phylum Chordata; class Mammalia; order Chiroptera; family Vespertilionidae; genus Myotis; species Myotis davidii. Next base: position 6,212,289 of record NW_006383012.1, on the reverse strand, counting down.
CACTTTCTCTTGGCACACAAGCCAACTTAGGGTTACACATTTTTGTTTTGTTAATCCTGCCTGATGAGGGGACATAAAAAGAAAAAAATCTCTACTCTGAAGTCATCCTCCACCTAAAGATAATCTGTTAACCTAAAAAATAACTCATAAGTTCAGAATATTGTCTCTCTCTCTCTCTCACACACACACACACACACACACCTCAATGGATGTTTTGGAACTGTGGTGGTATAACTCAATAGCAGCTTCACTTTTCGGTATTCAAAATAAAATTCAAGTACATAAGCACAGTCATTGTATTGCTTTCAAATAACAAACCTGTATTTTGCTGCTATGCTGGTTCTTACACTTCAGGAGGTGTTCAGCCCCCAGTCTCAGCTGTGAGCCTTTATTCAATTGGCCGTGAGAACAGCATCCGCCTGAAGGAAGGGTGGTAAAGGACTATGGATTTCATACGACCATGGGGACAACCGAGGGACTCATTTTTCGGTGCCTGCTTAATTGTTTGTTGGTTTGTTCAGTGGCTCCCACCGATTCATACCGCAGTTATGTAGGCAGGCAATTCAGAAAATGTTCTCTACAGATTTTCTTCTAACCCAATTATGTGAGCTGCAATTAATATGTGTACCATGATTTCCCGTTTGAAAAGTTTCCCCCCACACCATTATGGAATTAACATAGCACATTAATTCTGGGAGGTAGATACTGCCATCTTGCTTTCAATGGATGGAGAAACTGAGGCGTGAGAACTTGCCTCAGGTTGTGCATCTGGTAGATGTAAGAGCTGGGACGCACACCCAGGTCTCATGACTAATTCATGTGTGCTTTCTGACCAAGCTGGACAGGAAGGCAGGCACTGTGAGAATGAGCGCTTAGACTCTCTGGCCACACCAGAGCGGTCGCCTCCCCTTCCTCCCATTTCACTCTCTTGGCTGAAGCCCTTCCTGAGACCTGTGGGTGAAGGCTCTGCCGTAACTTCAAGGGCATGTTAAAGAATGCTGTACAGCCCTAGCTGGTTTGGCTTAGTGGACAGAACATCGGCCTGTGGACTGAAGGGTCCCGGGTTCAATTCTGGTCAAGGGCACCTGCCTGGATTGGCAGCTTGATCCCCAGTGGGGTGTCGGCAAGAGGCAGCTGATCAATGATTGATCTCTCATCACTGATGTTTCTATCTCTCCTCCCTCTCCCTTCCTCTTAGAAATCAATAAAAATATATTTAAAAAAGAACACTGTACACATCACGCGGATGGAAGAAAACACTGTCTGCCTAGTCCATTAGCCAATCACTCTTAACAGCTGGATCTTGATTTGGCTGGTAGCTCAATATCACATGTGTCTATACATCTGGAATGCTTCCTGCAAATTAAAAACTTATTTTAAAAATTAAACTCTATATTTTAAACTCAATAAGATCTATTAGATAAATTAAAATAATTAAAATGAACATATACTCTCCAGACAATGACAAGTTCTGAAAAATCTCGTTGGAAATAATTTCGTGATAAGATATATATATTTGGGGGAGGTCCGTTACCATTGCTGACCAAACCAACATCATGATATTTCCCACAATATGGCTGATATTATGGTGATTCAAGTGGATTTTAAATAGTGAGTGAGTATTAACTTATTCACTATTTATACTTTCATATGTGCTCCCTACACTAAGGTATAATGATATTTAGAATGCTGAATTAGATCATTCATTCAGTTACTTGACCTTACATTTATGTGATGTTCAGAGAATGAACCAGATTTTTACTTATATAGTAAGGTTTTTGTTTATTAGAATATAATTTTCTCTCCCTTCTTTAAAACAAAATATAACTGTAGCTTCCTACCACCAAGGTAATAAAAAGGAGATTCTCTGTTAAGAGTCAAATGAAAAAAAAATAAAAAACTCTTATAAGATTCTCCTTTTCAGATTGCACTTGGTTGTCAAAGAATATTATTTTGTTAGTACAAAATGTTCTAAGAATGTCTGATTAAAGTTAATTAAGGAAGTAAGAAAAAATATACTTGAAAATGTCTGCTACAATTATGTTTTCTATAAATAGATAACCACATTTCTTGTCAATACCTATTACCGTAATTTGTCTTGTAAGGAGTTTTAAAAAACTACATACTGTTCTTTAGACATCTATCTATTATTTAGTACCATTTTAAAATTGTTCTATCTTGACATATTAATGCTGATGAATTTTGTTGTGGAAATTTTAAGAATCAATTTTAGAAAAGGTTATTTAAATGCTTTGTGATAATCTAATACAGAAAGAATGCTGTTTCACAGGGGTACCAAGTGCAACCAGCAGCTATCCTATTGCAGAGCAGAACATCAGATTTTGGTACTCTGCCAGTGATCTAATTCCAGCCACTGTTAGCAGAAAACAATAGCACTGGCTTTTTAACAAGTCCACTTAGTTTTCTAAAAGTATACACATACTTTTTGGTTTGATAAAAACAAAAATCATCTGCAAGGGAGCCTTCCTTGGGGCCTCATTCTCTAAAACACAATGAAACAAAATGCCTAACTACACTGTAATTAAACAAACTACCTGTAAGGAAAAGACAGGCTCGCAGGGATGTAAGGGAACTCTCCCATTAGTTTAACTGAGATGCTCTCAAGCAGGATGGGCAAAAGAACTCGCAGAGGCCCTTAGAGCCTGCGGGAGTGTGACAGCCTGGCACATGCTCATGGTAATCTTGCTAGGGGTTCTCCTTTTTAAGAGGAAAACCTCCTCAGTCACCCTCTAACACCCTCCTCCTATAGAGAGCTTAGATTAAAAACTCAGTGCTAATGGGACTAACTCTCGAGTATGTGCAGCAAAGTTAGGAAGAGGCACTTACCCCGGACTTGAAATATAAGAAAAACTTATTAGAGGGATACAGTCTTTACTGCAATGGAAGGATGAGTAAGAACTATTTGAGGTTGAGAAACAGGGGAAGGCAGGACCGGGTAAACCAGGCAAAGAGAATTGCATGTGGAAGTATCTGGAGGTTGGAAATGCAGCCCCCTGAAAGAATTGGAATAAGCTTATGATGGCCACATGTAGAGAAAGAGAAATGCTGTGGAATATATGTGAGTTATAGAAATAGGACAAGGCACTAACAAGGACCTTGTAAACAAATAATAAGATCATAGATTTTTAGCTCAATCATATTGATAATTATATTAGATGTAAGTGGTCTAAATATATGAATTAAAAGGTAGAATTCTCAAATTGGAATGAAAAAACAAGACCTAATAATAGCTGTCCACAAGATACTCATTTTAAATATAAACACACAGGTTAAAAGTAAAATAATAAAAAATATATTCTGTGCCCTGGCTGGTTGGCAAAGTTGGTTGGAGCACTGTTGCATGCACCAAAAGATTGCCAGTTTAATCCCCCATCAGGGCATATTCCTGGTAGGTTGTGGGTTCAATCCCAGTTTGGTTGCATACTGGAGGCAAATGATTGATTGTTCTCTCTCTCTCTTCCTCCATCCCTCTCTGTCTAAAAAAACAAGCAAACATATCTTCAGGTGAGGATTAAGAAGAGAGATATTCCATGCAAACAATAATTAAAAGAAAGATGAAGTGGCTACATTAATGGTGGAGAGAGTAGATCTCATACCAAAAAAAAATATTACCAGAAAAAGGGAATGATATTTTATAATGATAAAGAAGTCATCTCATCAAGATGACATGACAATCCTAAATGGGTAATGCTTAGTAACAGAGCTTCAAAATACACAAAGCAAAACCTGACAAAACTTAAAGAAGAAAGAGATAAGACCACAACTATAATTGAATATTTTAATACTTCTCTTCAGTAAGAACATAGGACTAAGGACAGATCAGAAAGAATGCAGAACTGACGATAGAGAAGACTTCAATGATATTATCAATAAAAATGAACTACTTGACAATTCTAGACCTCCACACAAGAGCAGATATACCCTCTATTCAAGTGTATATGGACCATCAACCAAGATAGGTCATATTCATATTCAGAGTCATAAAAGATACCACAACAAATTTTTAAAAAATGAAAACCACACCAAATTATTCTCTGACAACAACAGAATTAAACTAGAAAGAAAGCACATGAATATGTCGGAAAAATCCCCAAATACTTGAAACTTAAACAACATACTTCTAAAATAACTCAAGGATCAAAGGGGAATTCACCAGGAAATTTAGAAAATGTTCTAAATTGAATGAAAATGAAAACGCAACATAACAAACTTTGTGCAATGTAGTTCAAGGAGTATTTAAAGGGAAATTTATACCTTCAAATGCTTTTACGAATAAGAAAGGTTTCAAATCAATAATCCAAGCTTCCTGCTTAAGACATTAGAAAAGAGGTATTAAATTAAGCTGAAACAGGTAAATGAAAATGACAGGCAAATATCAATGACATGCAAAACAGAAAATAAATCCATAAAACCAAAAGCTGTTTCTTGGTAAACAAAAATTTTGATAAATTTGCAGCAAGGCTAACCAAGAATGGGAGATGTAACATTAGGAATGAAAGAGAAGATATCACTATAAATTCTACAGGCATTAAAAAAAGTAATAGGGGCCGAAACCGGTTTGGCTCAGTGGATGGAGCATCGGCCTGCGGACTGAAAGGTCCCAGGTTCGATTCCGGTCAAGGGCATGTACCTGAGTTGCGGGCACATCCCCAGTGGGAGATGTGCGGGAGGCAGCTGGTCGATGTTTCTCTCTCATCGATGTTTCTAACTCTCTGTCTCTCTCTCTTCCTCTCTGTAAAAAATCAATAAAATATATTTTTAAAAAAGTAATAGGGAACATTAAAAAGATAATAAGGGAATTACCAGTAAATTTGACAACTTAGGTAAAATGAAAAATTCCTAAAACCCCCCCAAAACTACCAAAATTTACTCAAGAAGAATTATGTAACCTGATCATCCCTTTATCTATGAAAGAATTAGTAAAAAATTATCCACCCCTGCCATCACTATCCTTCCCCTCCCACACAAACAACCCAGGGACCAAACCAGGCAGCTTAGCTGGTAATTTCTAGCAAACATTTGAGAGTGATATAAAACCAATTACATACATATTCTTCCAGAAATTGTTCAGGAGAGGACATGTCCCCACCCGCTTTATGAAGCCAGCATTACTCTGAAGCCCAAATTGCACAAAGACATGACAAAAAAAATATGAATTACAGATCAGTCTACCAAATTAATACAGAGACAAAAACAGAACAAAAAACTTTTTAAAAATAGCAATTTGAATTCAGCCATATATGGAAAAGATAATGTCATCACTGAGGTTAATCCCTAATCGTCAATGTCAGTTTAACATTGGAAAATCAACCAACATAATTTATCATAACACAAACTAAAAAGTTAAACCATGAGATTATCTAATGCAGAAGAACACTGTCAAAGGTCAGCATCCAACCTGACAAAAATTCTTAGCAAACTAAGAATAGAAGGAAATTTCTTAAATCTGACAAAGAACATTTTGGAAAAAAACTAAATTTAACGTCATACTTAATGACAAAAGACTGAATATTTTCCTCCTAAGATCTGAAATAAAGCAAAGATACTGGCTCGCAACATTTCAGTTCTATGGTGTATTCAAAGTCCTAGACAATGCAATAAGGTAAGGAAAAGAAAGTTATACAGATGAGGAAAAAATAAGTAAACTTGTTTATTTGCAGATGACTTGACTTTCTAAGGACTTTGCAAAAAACATATTAAAATCAATAAGTTGAGTTTAGCAAGATAACAAGATAAAAGGTCAATATACAAAATTAATCTTATTTTTAGTATACAATGACTACTTATCATTGTAAATTGAAGTGAAAAAAGTACCATTTACAATAGCATTAAAAATGAAATAAGTACAAATTTAACAAAATATTTCAATACAAAGCATTGCTGAGAGGTTAAAGTAAGCCTAAATAAATGAAGACATAGTATCATGTTTGTAAGTTAGAAGACACAAGACTGTTAACATGTGAACTCTCCCCACAGATAATTCAATTAAGAAAGCTGATTCTAAAATTTACATGGAAATGCAAAAGACCTAGAATAGCCAATACAAATTTGAAAAAGAAGTACAAATTATGGGATTCACACTACCTACTTGAAGATTTACTATAAGCCATAATAATCAAGAATTTATGGGATTGGCATAAGGATAGATATATCTATATATATAAAAGCCTAAGCAACTACCATTTGACAGGGCGCTATGATGCGCCCTGACCACCATGGTCAGACACTCAATGCAGGAGCTGCCCCCTGGTGGTCAGTGCGCTCCCAAAGCGGGAACGCCGCTCAGCTGACTGACAGGTGCCAGATACTGAGCTCACGGCTGGCAAGCGCAGCTGTGGCGGTGTGAGCCTCTCCCCACTTCACGGCAGCGACAGCAGGCCCAGTAGGGCCGGGATTAGTGGGAGTGGTGAGGTGCCCTGCCTGAGCTCCTCCCCGGGAGCCTGCCACTTCACGCAACTACTACATCCCTCAGGGGATGTCGGGTTACTGGTTTCAGCCCGATCCCTGCAGGCCCTAAAACTGGCAGTCCAACATCCCCCAGCAGTCCCTGATTGTGAGAGGAGGTAGGCCAGGCTGAGGGACCCCACTGGTGCACAAATCCATGCATTGGGCCTCTAGTGTATCAATAAAGCAGAATAGAGTGAATCAATAAACTATATATAGTCAATTGATCTAAACAAAGCAGCCCAAGTAATTCTATGCAGGCAAAGAATGTGCTGGGACAATTAGGTATGTATACGAACAAAAAAGAACTTGGCCCTTACTTCACACGATATTAAGCAAAAAACAAAACAATACCCCCCCAAAATAAATCTCAATAGAACCTGAAATGTAAGATCTAAAGCATAATACTTCTACAAGGTAAAAAGCATGATTCATAAAAGAAAAACCCCCAGTAAATTGAACATCAACATGAAAAACGTCTGTTCTTCAAAAGATACTCATAAGGAAAGGAAAAGGCAAGCTGCAGACTGAGAGGAAATATTTGCCAAACACATCCTATATAATAAAAGGCTAATATGCAAATTGTCCCCTCGGGAGTTAGACCGGAAGTTCGACTGCTCACTATGATGTGCGCTGACCACCAGGAGGCAGTGCAGAATGAAGGAAGGCCCCAGCTGGCAGCCAGGGGAAGAAAGGCCCTGATTGGCCCTGAATGCCAGGCCTACGGACCCTACCCATGCACAAATTTCATGCACCGGGCCTCTGGTACATAATAAAGAAATGTATCCACAGTATATTTTTAAAAATCTTACAATCCTGCAACTTAATAGCAAGACAAACAACCCAAATGAAATTGGTTAAAAAACAATCGAACTCTACCAACACAGTTAGACAAAGGCCAAAAAGCAAATGGATAAATGCTCAACATTGTAGTCATAGGAAAATGCAAAATCAAACCACAACTAGATACCCAATAGAATGGCTACAATTAAGTGATGAAATGTAGAACAATTGGAACTTCCATGGATTGACAGTAAGAATATGCAGCAGTTCAGTCCCTTTGGAAACGGTTTGGTAGTGTCTCATGAAGTTAAACCTATGCAATCTACTGGTTCAGTACCACACCTAGGTATTTATTTAATTAAGAGAAATGAAAAGGTATCCACAAAAAAGAGCCGTCCATAAAGTTCATAACAGCTTTTTTTCCTAGTAGCTTCAAACTGAAAACAAAGTCCATAACCTGATGAATAAATTACAGAATGCTTATACTAAGGGATCCTATTTATTCACAATAAAAAGAAAACTCTTCTTCCTAGCTCTGGTTTAAATGTGCTACAATGGAAAACAAATCATTTTGAAAACATTGCTAATGTAATTTTTAACATACCAACAAGTTAGCAACATTTTCCAGCTAATGTCTTTCTCAAGTGTAGTCCATTTAAACTAGTGCTTGGAAGGAAAAACCAAACTGATGAACGTGCTGGCATATGAATTGTAGTCATTTTTATTAACATCTGCTTCAGTCTCTCATTATTATTACTTAATAAAAAGTAATTGCTTAATAATTCATACAGCAATGATAAATAATACAAGACTAGATGATAAAAGGTACTATCCCTTCAACCTTCCCCACCCAGAAAAAAAACCCAACAACACTCAAAACTAGGGTGCCTATAATGTAAGATAAACCTTTAATTAACTTGGGAAATTAAAAGCAACTTTTATAAGGCAATCCTGGTAACAAGACATGCTCAGACGAGCACATAAGCACATAATAACAAAGAACAAGAAGCTATTTCAGGTATGTCACTGAATAGGCATTTGCATGCAGTGCAAACGAAGCCCAAACTACAATTTGTCAATGCTATTAACTAGATAAACAATACAGTCAAAGCAGTATAGCCCTGAATTCTACGTTTTATTATGTCTTTATTCAAATTGCAATACATATTGATTGTACAATGAGCATACTCATAACTGTGAAAAGGCAACCGGCCACACTCTGAGAGGCCTGCCGCCCTTATCAACGTGGCTGAGCTGCAGATCTAAATGCTAGTAATTAAAGGGCCCAGCCGCTGTGTTTCTTTGTATATCCTGGCCAACTGGCAATAGTCTTCCAAATATTTTTTCAAGATTTTCTGGAATCTCTGCAAAAGGAATCTTTTTACTAAAAAAATAAAAAAAATTCCCGACACTTGGAATTCAGTGTCCTTGACATGGACTTAAAAGTATGTATGCACATAATAAACAAATATACATATATATGTATGCACAACTGCATGTGCCCTTTGGGTTTCTAGATGAAACACTTAAAACGTAGGCAAACCCTAGCCAGTTTGGCTCAGTGGATAGAGCGTTGGCCTGAGGACTGAAGGGTCCCAGGTTCAATTCTGGCCAAGGGCACATGCCCGGGTTTCAGATTCAATCCCCAGTAGGGGGCATGCAAGAGGCAGCCGATCAATAATTCTCTCTCATCATTAATGTTTCTATCTCTCTCCCTCTCTGAAATCAATAAAGAAATATATGTAAAAAAAAAGTAGGCAAATTCATGGTAACTCAGAAAAACAAAACAAAATTGGGAGTATTTTAACAACTTAAATTTTATTCTGAAGATCTGGCTCCAGTGCTTATAAAAGAGACAGCTGAATTAAAGATGATTTAAAAAAATTTTAATATTGAAGGAAAGAAACCCAAATGCTAAGAATAGTCAATTGTAGCACTTACTATGTACAAGATACTATATAGTAAATGCTACAATATTATATGAACTCATTTAATCCTCAGGGCAACCTGATAAGACAGATGTTATTATGATACCCATTTTAAATATAAAGAGAGAAATATAGAATTGAATTGTCCAAATTCCCACAGCTCCGAAGTGGCAGAACCAGAATTCAATCTTAGGCAACCTATTTCTAGAATATACTTTCTTAACCATTACGTGATATTGCAGAGCAAAATGTTTTATCGTAATCATTTAATTAAGTAATGCCTTTTATATTAACGTTGGTCACTTTTGGGGATGGCGTAGCTTCTTGGTCAAATTTGCCTGAAGAATTAGGAAACTTCATAGAATTTTAAAAAACCTGTGCAGCTTAATTTATTCTGATGAATATTAGTGACTTGCAACTGTAGCGTGTATTTATTCTCGCTGGCCACCCCCACCTCTTTCATTTTATTAATTTCCTACAGGAAATTGCAAGTTAATAGAAAAAGCAGCCCTGGAACTGCCTCACATCCCATAGTTATTAATTAAAGCACAATCTGGTTCAGTAACTGTGGATACTAAAAATATAGAGTTAAACAAAGCTGACTGCCTCTTGAAATGAAATTTCAACTTCAATAGTCTGTCTAAAAAATTTATGCATTAAAACCCACATCTCCCCTTAAAGAAATTCCCCTCAAAATTTTTAGTGAACAAAGAAACTCACTATTATCTGACTGTTTCTCGGCAAGACTTCAGAAGGGAAAGGAATCTGAGAAACACCAAATAAATTACTCAAGTTTAAATACGTTTTTTTAAAGGCAGTTAGTCACATCATTCTACTATATTGCCATCTACAGGCTATTACCCACAATCAATAAAGCAAGAAACTGTATAAATGACCTTATTAATTTTATATAATAGTTAGTAAACTTTAAAAGGCCGTACTATAAAACTTTTAAATGTCTCAAGTGGTTTTAGATCACACGGGATCATTTATCATGTGATGTGGCACAATGTGATAGGTAAGTGGATCTCATGCTGAGAAAATGCACGTACTTTCTGAATGGGAACATCCATTCCGCTGCAGAGTTTTCTTGTATGATAGGAGGTTATTATTGGGATGGTTTTTAGAGTCTGAGTCTGTGAAAGTCCCTAACTGACAAACATGCCAGCTGTGTCTGGAAGCCGCAGGCAGCCTGCACACCCCCCCCCCACACAAACACACACACACACCCACTGCTGGAGGAACCTGCACCCTGTCAAGTTCAATTCCTTTTTAGTTCTGTCATGTTACTTAGAACTGAATTCCCTGATAATCTCCCAACACACAAAGCGGGGGCAGGTGGGTGATGCTGCCTTGGGGTGAATTACATGGAAAAAGGGTGAGTAGTGAATGTCTGAATTAGAACAGCTAAAACACGAGCTGTAGGTAGTTCCGGATGATCTAACCATTGTTATATGTATTTATAAATTGATAGAATCGTAAACTGAGGGAGAGAAGGGGACCTGTCGAAGCAACTCTAAGATGTAAAGAGAGGGGAGAGGCGCGGCCCTGTTAAAAACTGCAGCATCTAGAAACCAGCACAGTTCGCTCTCACAGGAGAGGGAAGCACCAAGGACAACCGCAGGAGGTGGTTTCTGGGATTGGCAGCTTCCTGGAACCCAGGGGACAGGACGGGTTAATGGGATTGCAGGTGGGGCTGGCTGCACTGTCAGCCTGAGCATCCTTTTCTCCCGCTTGTATGGAGACGGAGGATGTCTGGGGGTGGCGCCTGTCCCCCCGAGATGCGCACAGTTTTTCCTAGGAGGTGTGCTGCGCTGAGCTCCATCTCACCCACAACAAGTACATAAAACACACACGGAACTTGAATCTTTTAAAAAGATTTAACCTATAGTTTATGAGACTGACCTAGAAATTAACCCACAGTTACACTAACCTTCTTTTTTTTTTTTTTTAATATATCTTATTGATTCTTTACAGAGAGGAAAGGAGAGAGATAGAGATAGAGAGTTAGAAACATCGATGAGAGAGAAACATCGAGCAGCTGCCTCCTGCACATCCCCCACCGGGGAAGTGCGCGCAACCCAGGTACATGCCCCTGACCGGAATCGAACCTAGGACCTTTCAGTCCGCAGGCCGACGCTCTATCCACTGAGCCAAACCGGCTTCGGCTACACTAACCTTCTTTAAAATAAACAGAAATGTTCCCAAGATGTAGAAAATAAATCCTTTGCATAGTGAATATTTTCAAGTTGACTCCCCTATAATTTCCATGTTTCCCACTTGGAGGATGTGTGGGAGGGAGGAGCCTCTACTATGTAATATCAGACCCACTCAAAAGCTTGGGCTTTCATGTCAACGTTTCTGTGCTCCTGTGTTTGTAGGTCCCAGGGAGACAGACGTTAGTCACAGGGACAATCAAACACTTGAGTTTGAAAGGCAGAACACCTAGGGAGGAACAGACAAACGGACTCAGCCCTGGACACCTGTCTGTCGCTCTGTGTCTTGGACAAGCTGTTTAACCTCTGACTTCAGCTCTGCTCCTTCTAAAGTATGGGGGACAGTGGTGCCTGAAAGAATTTAAAAAGATAATGATGTGACACGCCATGCCGGTCACTTCAGGCTCCCACATGGAATACCACAGACCGGGGCGGGGGTAGGGGTTGAGGTTGGGGGGGTCTTCACTACAGACAGGCATTGCTCCCAGTCCTGGAGGCTGGAAGGCTGGGATCCGGTGCCAGCGGGTCAGTCCTGGGTGGAGGCCCTCTTCCACGTTTGCAGAACGTGGGGTTCACGTGGCAGAGGGAGGTCATCGGTCTCATGTCTCTTCTTTTAGGGTCACTAATCCCACTCACTCCACCCTTAAGACCTAATTACTTCCCAAAGGTCCTTCCTTCAAATATCATCCCATGGGGATTAGGGCTCTGGCCTATGACCTGAGGGGGAAGGACCCAGCCATTCACACACACTCACCACAGCACCTGGCACATAGTAAAAATGGATTAAGTGTCAGCTACAGGAACCTGTCACATTCACTTAAAATGCGCATCCATTATTAATGATCAAAAATGTATTTCATAGTTCATAACATCGCATTATATTTATACTTCTTGTCAAGGTCACGGCCCTAAGAGCCAAGGAGATGTTCCTAACTGGAGAAAAATGCAAGATATCAAACTGGAATTACTGGGTGTGTACATACTGAAGCACACCCGTCCTGACCTAGGTCTGGGAAGGGTCTATTCAGATGTTAGTAATATGGTTACTGTTTCCATAAAAGGAGGAAAATTACATGGAAAATGGTCTACACTGTGAATCTCATGAGGATTCAAGCTGTAGTAAAGATTGTGCTTAATCAGAAAGGTATAGAAAAAGCTCATTCATTTAAAATGGAAAATTATGCCCAGTAAAACCCCTTCCATCTTTCTCGTGGAAAGTGTACGCCAGGGGAAACTAAACATAGAGTGAGATTCTATTTGTTCTCATGAATAGTTTTATCCGCTCGGTCCCGTAATATCATAAATGTCGTCTCGGTGAAAATGTCGTCTGTGCTCCTCTTTCAGCAATGGGCTAATTTACTTCTTTCCTTAATAACTATGGCTAGAGTCACGTGATCGCAATATATCACATCCTTCAGGAAAAAGATGATGCACCATTTAAATATTAACATATAAATTTCATTGTAAGAGGATTAGGTCCAAAGTAATCCTGCCAAATTAATTTAGGTAAGTATAGTAGGTAAATAAATCAGCATCCTTTTACTTTTAGAAAGCACTCTAAGCAATTTCAAGTCATTAAAAATACTTTCAGCTGCCACACTTTGCCTTTTAGTGCCGTCTTAATGGTTACATGACAGCATTTCTACTACTCGCTGGATGGCTTTTAGGCCCTGCGAGCAGCATTTTAGAAAACTACAAGGAAAACTAAAATCAGGAGTCATTTTTGAACAAGTCTTCTAAGTCTGTTCAATCAGAAATGACATCAATGTTGTCAGCTCTTATAAATTCTAATTCCATACATTCTTTTTTTGCCAAACCCTCAGAGGGAGATGAACCCTGCCTACTAGTAAAAGGGTATAAAGAATAGGCAATGAATTCCAAAGGAGTAAGGAGTCCCTTGGTAGCTTTGGGAATAGTTTTACCTAGTTCCTGATTTATGAACTAGTCTTCTAGGCTTATGACTTAATTTCTCTTAAGTCTACAAATGTCTCACATAGATGAATGTCATTACGTTTCATATCTATTTAGATTAAAAGCCAAGTCCCAAAAGGCAAGACACAGTCAATTATTTTCATTTCATACTGTTACTATGAAATATGGCTGTTTTTAAAATGTACTTGTGGGGAATAAGAACTGTTCACCAGCATATTCTAAAGCGACTTTCAGGTGTCTGAATACCAGCGAGAAAATAATGTAATCTCAAAAATGTGACTTCAAATGAATTCTTTTTATAATGATTTGGTTTTATTTTGTTTTTTGCTGTTTTCTCTGACAGACATGATTAACTCTTTTTTCCATTCCTGTGCTATTATAACCTTTCTCTTTTTTTTTCCACAGAAATTTATGATGTTTCCAGAGTCTACAGGATAAAAATAAGAGGCTGCTCTTTCCTGGGCAAAATTAGACCTCTAGTTTAACTTCATAATCCTGAGAGAAAAGAGTGAATCTGACTCCCTTAAAATATTAGCACACTAGGCTTTTGGAAGCCTGCTGCTGCTTTCCATCACGAGGCAGACAGCTTGAGTCGTCACTCAGAGGAGGGAGGGCAAAGACTTTTTCTTAGAGGGAGTTGAGGGTGGAGGTTCTGGCTTGGGACAGATCTTTCATTAGATGGGGGCTTGGCTGGGATTGGCTGAGGATTAATTTATAACAATGTAGGATGGGTGGACAGGCAAGGTGAGGATTTCCAAGTGCATCTTGGAGGTTAAGAAGCAATCTGATGTCATCTATTGAAAGCTGAGTAGTTTAATAGCCCTTTAATGGATTTGCAAAACGTCCCAGAATGAAATAAGAAAGTTATTTGGAATTTTGAGCTTCCTGGGCAAGAGTTTTTTGAAATAGTAAAAATCGTGTTGAGGAAGACGGCGGAGCAGTAAAATCACAGTGAGGAAGGAAACTGTAAAGTTATTTAATGTAGACACTCCAGCAGCAGCTCCCAACCTTTGTTTGGCCACGCCCCACCTAAGCATCTCTAAAATCCTGATGCCCCCTCTGCCTGTGACATATCATTCTTATTATTCAAAAAGTGACTCCTGTTCACACAGAGGAAGCTTTAAAGGCCATGAACTTGGTCTAAACAAGCTTCCAAAGAACATGGAATCCATGAAAGAGAAAAATAAAAGAACCAAAGGACAGTTGAAGTAGTGAGGAAGACATCACTAAGAAATTGTTTAAAAAAATAGCAATATGAAGTGGTATGAAAAAATAGAAAATAAAGTTTCAAAACATATAATAGAGAATTGAAATGCATGAATATGTCAGGATATACACTTTTATACTATACATGAGGCCCCTAGAACCATAAGAAATGCAAAAAATTCACTGTGAGTAACTCATTCTCAAATTACCTCCCTTAAAAATCAAACTGCCCCCCTGTGGGGCGTGTACCCCACACTGGGAACCACTGCACTAGACTGTGTCTGTGTAGATCATTTTGGTTCTTACCAATAGCATCCACAAATTGAATAATTAAGAGTTTAAAAAGTGAATCCTGGCTAACCACATAATTTGCATTTCAGAGAGTAATATTCCAACACCCTTAAGCAAATAAAGGATAGAATGGCTTATTAAACACAATTAGAAGCATAATAATCCACTAAAATTTCAGAACCTTCTGCACCAAAATTTTATTTCTCTATTCCTTTTACTGACATTTACTCTCCCTCCTTATTTGTTTCCTCTGTGGTGGAGTGCCCTTTGCTACCTTAATGTTTTCCAAGTGGTTGTAAAGATTGTACTTCCTAGACTCTAGGACCTAGAGTACTTATAATACCTCAAGTTTGAAGCGGGCAATCATTTAAGGTCAGACCAGACAGAGCGGGAACAACCTCCCATCCCCAGAGGTCCCAGCTACTCACTAACGGAAAATCCTTGGCATTAAAGCAGGAGAGAAAGGGCTTACCTTTTCCAGAGATGAGGACCAGACCTGGACTAGATGGATGGCAAGCCTTAGGTTCAGGTGCAAACAGTCTGCCATCTCCATCAAGAGCTGCGGAAGGGGGATGGGAGCCTGCCTCTGAGACAGGCCTGGGTGAGCCAAAGGCCTTTTATGTGCATTTTTAAAAAGAATAAAAAGTCACTGTCTTAGCCCACTCAGCGGCGATGACAGAAAGTCCACAGTTGTTTCCCACAGTCCTAAAGGCTGGGACATCGGAGATCAGGGTGCCTGCAGGGTAAGACAGGCTCTGTCCCTGGCTTGCAGGAGGCTGCCTTCTTGCTGTGTCCTGACACGGATGGGTGGGGGGAGAAGCACCCTGATCTCTGGTCTCTTCGCGTAAGGGCATTATTCCCCTCATGAGAACTCAGGCTTGCACTCAATTCTTACTTAAGTCTGCCACTTACTTACATCTACAATCTTGGGCCAGGCACTTTTCTGTTCTTAGCATCAAATTCTTTACCAACAACATAAAAATAACAGTACCTACTATCTTACAGGACACTCTAAGGATCAGGGATAAAGCATGTAATCTGCCTGACAGTATCTGGTATATAGTAAGGTCTTAGAAAATGATACAATAGAACCTTGCCATAATACAATCAATGGTGTCTGCTCAAGACTGAATGTCCCTCCACCATTCCCAGTTCATATGTTAAATCTCAATGCCCATGTGTTAGGAGGAGGGGCCTTTGAGAGGTGATTAGTCCAAGAGGGTGAAGCCCTCCTAAAGGGATTAGTGCCCTTGTAAAAGAAATCCAGAGAGCACTCCAGTCCCCTAGAAGAGACCATAGAAGACAGGGAAAGTGCTATATCTTAGTAAGAATGAATGAACGGACAAATTTCCCAGGAATGATGCAAACAAATACAAGTTTGTTCCTGGGATAACAGGAACTAAAAGGCAACAAGGCCTGATATTTCAGAATAAAGCCTCATTTTTTGTTTCTGTTATGTAATACTTTATTCCAAACATCATTTATCTCCCTTGTATTAAGTTTCTTGCATTAACTATAATTTTGGGAATATATAGAGCTAATCCACTTATCTGTATTATGCAAATGCAGGACGTAAGACCTCATTCTGATCACCTATAATTTTTGTTCCTAATAAGAATAAAAGCTGTGTATCTAACATTGCTGTTATTAACTTTCTGATTTAAAAATAAATCAGTTCAAATTATCGGCAAATTGTATAGAGGAGGCTCAGCCCCTGTGGAAAAAACACCACAAATTCATTTTGTGGTGCTCTTCCAGAAATACCCTCTTTCTGGCAAAACTATTTAAGATTTACCTTCCTCTCTGTAATAAGGCTCAGAAGACTTTACCCAGATCATTGATAACAGAGAACGCCTGGAATTACGTAAGTTCTGGGCTTTCAACTTGGATAAGGTTAATTAAACAAGCATTCATTGAGTTCCTGTCCTACCTCTATGTGTCAGATACTTTTTTAAGAGCTGAGAATGAAAAGATATAAAAAAATGTGGCCCCTTCCCCCACATGTCAAGTTAAAATATAGATGGAACAGACTGACGAATTTCAGAGGGAAGGTAGGGGATGAGGGTAGGAGGGGAATGATTAACTGGGGAACTTATATGCATATATGCATAACCCATGGACACAGACAATAAAGTGGTGAAGGTCTGGGAGGGGCAGGTTTGGAGTGGAGGGGGTCAATGGGGGAAAAAGCCCACACAAACAAAGGGGACATCTGTAATACTTTCAAATATATATACACACACACACACACACACACACACACACACACACACACACACATAAAATTATCTTATCTCCTCTCCCTTGCCATTAGGTGGGGCAGAGCAAGGGGAAGTGTCCAAACCAGGGAAAGAAGGGAAGGCACAGTGTGCCAGGACATGGTGTGAGAAGTCCCAGTGGAGTGAGGGGATCCTCTGTACCCAGTCGGACATCCCTCTCACAATCCGGGACCGCTGGCTCCTAACCACTCACCTGCCTGCCAGCCTGATTGCCCCTAACCGTTTGCTTCTGCCTGCCAGCCTAATCGCCCCCTAACTGCTCCCCTGCCAGCCTGATTGACGCCTAACAGCTCCCCTGCTGGCCTGATTGCCCCCAACTGCCCTCCCCTGCTGGCACCCGGAGAGTTTCTTAAGTGGAGGCACAGCTACTTCGGATAAGTGTGTCATGTTGAATTAGGCCACTCGGAGTCCAGATGCATAAGTTACTTCAAAAAAACATTTTTGGGGTATATGTGAAAATTTAGGTCTCTGATATCGAGAGGAAAAGACTATTGCTTTAAAATAATGACAACACTTATTTCAAATATTGTAATGAAAGTATGAAAAAAAAACCCTCACATAAAAAGGCTAAAAAAATGTTATTTTACTTTGAAGACAGTAATAACTGGAAATAACAGGTTTCTTTTAGGCCACATCCTAAAAAGGTAGCTGCTTTTTTATGTCTTAGGCCTATACAAAGGTCTTAAAAGACCCCTAATCCTGCCTTCTGAAGATTTTAGGTTAACACGTTTGTCTTAAAAACTGTAAGGTGCCTAATTTTTTTTTTTTTAAATAGGCAGGAGACTATTCTTATTTTCAGGAACCATGCGCTCATGTATGCATTGGGAGACAAGAGGTGCTCGTGGCAATGGTACTCGCAAACAGTACTAGAAGAAAATTTTGACCCGTACGTTTTCTATAAATTATATTACTATTTTTTAAAGGATCAGGTGTTGCTAGGGCTGAGCTTTCTTGCACATTCCGAATAGACCAGACACTATTCCCAAATCCAAGTGGTCACCTTCTTCATTAACCAACTGCCTCATTAACTGATTGACAGTTGTCTAGCTGGTCAACACCGCTCAAAGGCAACATTATAATCAATTTCATTATGGTCTTTTGTCTTTCATCAATAAAGCATTTTTTCCCAAATAGCTTTATTGAAATACAATTCATATACCATAAAATCCACCCATTTAAAATGTATGCGCATAGTTCAGAGGTTTTTAGTGTATTTAAAGTTGTGCAACCATCATTACAATCTAATGTTAGGACACTTTTATCACTTCCCCCCAAAATACCATACCCATTAGCAGTCATTCTTCATTTCCATCCTTACTGATTTTATTTTTAAAACTTACTTCATTTTCTACAGAGATAGGGAGTGCTGGCACATAGTAGGTTGTCAATAAATGTTTGATGAACAAATGAAGCGCCAACTGACTGATAGTACAGCTGTTTATGACTGGCATCATTTTGCTTGTTTCCATCTGCTACTTTCTATATTTTCATAAAAAAATAGTGCCCTGCAAGCACCTTGTTCTAAAATAAAAGACGTTTTCAGCTTATTGAAAATTAGTTTATAAAATCCATGGTAGTTGTATCATCTTTATTGTGGTCTCACAGAATGTGGATGATGAGCTGCTATTATGTCAATATGTTTTGGAAAGGGCTGAGGTCACTTTAACATAGATAATAACAATCAGCATTGTTGAACTCACCACCTTTGCCACATTAGCAACCTACCATTAACTTTTATGATGGCAGACTAAATAAAATTCTTCAAATGCAGGACAACCATTACATGATTGAGCTGGCGACAAACACAAAAGAAGGTACTTCCTCCAAGGTAACCTTACGACAAAAAAGTAGTAGGAGCACAGGTTATGCATAACCATACAATTACTTTTTTATAATCTATATTTTATTTTCATTGGAGGCTGTCAAGATCTTCTTTTCACAGGCAATTCAACGCAGAACTCTCAAAAATGGTCACGTTATTATTTTGTGGGCATGGTGCAAAAAACATTTCAGCCTCCACTTTAAAGTAGCTCCTCAAAATTTTAGACCTTATATGGATATAATCTGTTGTATAACGGTATTCTTCCAAACACTACTTATTTTTAACTGTTTGGCAGGAATGAGTCTCAAAGAAATGGACTAATTAGCTACAGAAAATAGGTACAATTTCTAGAAAGAATAATTTTGGTATAAATACATTTCTGAAACTGAAAATTGATTCTTCAATTATAGTTTTTGAAGTGTGGTGCTTTTGTGTGTGTTTTAGCCTATTTAAACGTGGGTTTATTAAACAGAGGCTATTATAATTGCAGCCATCACTTCAAATCCTGTTATTTGAGTGAGGAAATAAATGCAAAAATATTGAAGTTAATAAAAAGGAAAAGTAAATAAAAATTACATTTTTTCATATAGGACTTTCAGGTTTTTTTTTTCCATTCCCAAAGGAGTGCCTCAACTATATATGGTTATGCTGTTGAACAACAGCTTTTGTTTCTGGTAAAATGCTGCCAAGGCACAGAGAAGGAAGGACACTGATGAAAGCTACAGGGAAGTTAGTTTAGCTATAGACTGCTACACTAACTGCTTGGAGAGGTAAAGTTGCAACACTCTCAATGGAAAATTTAGATGCTTCATCTAATCGATGTTGGCAGTGCAGTGATTGCCGAATCTAAGAATTCATTTCAGAGGCCAGTGACACAGTGATTGCAGCTATTGTAGACCTCAAATTATGGCTGAATGATGCATCTAATTCTAACAACATAAAAAGAAAATGAGCGCTGTTCTCTGGGCAGCATACTGTACGAAAGAAAGGTGGACACTGTTCCACTGCAAACTCTGCAGAAGAGAATAACAGTAACTTCAACTCCATGAGGACGAAGGACACTTGCAAATAGGCAGAGGTCCCAATGATGATGAAGTCTCATTTGCATAACCTCTGATTACACATTTTGATTGTATATGAAATGATTGGGCACATTATCAAAACAAAATGGGATCATCTGTGAAGCAGTGTGCTTGCCGGACTCTTTGGAATATATCGACATGAAAATTGTGGCTTGTCCATGTGATAACCCTGAGCAAAGCAAAATCACTTTGAAGACTGGACCAGAGAATAAAGAGAATTTGGCTGTCAAGACCAGCCTGAGCTTTCCTGCTCCCATCATCGGAAACAGCTACCAGAAACTCTATGACCACTTACGTTTGTTTCAGGAATGAAAAACAGAAGATAAAGAAATTACCTGCCATTTTCATAGTGAGTACTTTGGATTTTGAGGGGTGAATTATTTTCACTAAAATTAGATCGCCTTGCCTGGACATTGTGGCTCAGTGGTTGAATGCTGACCCATGAAAAGGGAGGTCAAAGTTTGATTCCTGGTCAAGGCACAAGCCCGGGTTGTGGGCTTGATCCCCAGTAGGAGCATGCAGGAGGCAGCCTCTAGATGATTCTCTCTCCTCATTGATGTTTCCATCGCTCTCTCTCTCTCCCTACCTCTCTCTGAAATTAACAAAAACATATTTAAAAAATTAGGTTATCTTGGTCAGTTGATTTTGACCTAAGTGAAAAATGAAGATTGTCCTGTTAAGGAGATTGGGAAAGAATTTGAACATCTAGCTAGGGTAACTATCAGAGGTTGAAATAAAGGCCAAACTAGGGGATAAAATTTGGGTGGATGTGGGACTTTGGGGATGAAATCGATACAGTTGAGATAGCTAGTGAAAGAAGAGGCAAGTTGGTTAAGCTAAGAATGGGTTTCAGAAATTCACTGGTACAAAAAAAAAATGCTGGTATCTTGGTCTATATTTTAACAACTAGAGGCCTGGTGCACGAAATTCGTGCACAGGGTTGGGCGGAATAGATAAGTACATCATCATTATTATAAACTAGTGGCCCAGTGGATGAAATTAGTGCACAGAGGAGGGGTTCCCTCAGCCCAACCTGCACCCTCTGGCAATCTGGGACAGATGCCTCCTAACTGCCTCTGCCTGCCTGCCTGATTGCCCCTAGCCTGCCTGCCTGCCTGCCTGATCGCCACTAACCTCTCTGCCTGCCTGCCAGATCACCCCTAACTGTGCCTGCCTCATTGACCCTAACCACCTCTGCCTGCCTCATCGCCCCTTACCACTTCTGCCTGCCTGCCTGATTGCCCCTAACCACCTCTGCCTGCCTGCCTGACTGCCCCTAACCACTCCCTAGGGGGTGGGGCCAGCTGGGGTGAGGGGCCATGGTCATTCTGGTCTCTAGTCATTCTGGTTGTTCCACTGTTTTGGTTGCTGGGCTTTTATTATAGTAAATAATAAGTAAATTAGGTATTATTATTATTAGTGTATGCATACCGAGTTGTTAAAATATAAAGAAATGTAATTAAAACAAAGAAATGTAAGGCAACGATTAGCAAAAAGTCAAGACAGTGGTCACCTCTGGTAAGAACACATGGGGAGTTTCTCCTTCCCTAACACTTTAAGTGCCCAGTCAGTCACCGGTGACTGACACTATACTTTCCATCTGGAAGACAAAACAGGCTGGGTGCTTAATGCGTTAACCTGGGTAGTGCTAATACAGGTGTTTGTTTATCCAGGTGTTTGCTCTAAATTGTACATACATGTTTTATGCACTCTCTTGGATGAATGATCTCTTTCACAAATAAAATGAGAATGCACATGTAAGATGATGATGGGTGCTATAAAGAAAAGTAATGCAGGGAAGGGTGTGTGAGGACACGGGGCAGGGGAAATACTCTGTTAAATGGGCAGACTTGGCACGGACTCACTGCAAAGGTGAGTTTTGAAGAAAGACTCGAAGTAGGCGAAGGAGTGAACTACGCAGACCCTGGGAAGAAGAGATTTCCTTCCGGGAAGAGGAAACCGGACGTAAATGACCCTGAGCAGGAACATGTCCTAAAACAGTTTTCTTAAAGCGATGGTGGTTACTAGTAGTCACCTGACACAGAGTTGGAGCTTCACTGATGGATTCCACTTCTTTGGGCTGCACAAATAAATTGCACTTGGTTGGAAGGCAGTGGCCTAAGAGAGACCGTGTCCAGCTGAAAACCCCCTAACATTTACTTTTCAAAATTCTAATGGCCTTCCCACATGAACTGCGAAATATATGTGAGGTGAGAACCTGAGAGTAAAGAAAATAGGTGCCTTTCATTTTTTTCTCCTTTAAACTTATTAAAATAAATTAGTAGAAGATAGGAGAAAGAGAATATAGCTAAAAAAGTAAATGAAGTACTACCTTAAGCATGGAATTTCTAAAAACAGATCCAGGCTAGATCTCTCTAACACCAACATATTCCGTTAAAATAATAAAAAACAACAACAGTCAAGTTACAAGTTTTTACAGCTGAACGAGCTAGAGTATTTCATTTTCCCTCCCTTTTTCCCACCCTCACCCAGTTTGAATAATGCATCTCTGGTTGAATATGTTTAATTGAGCTGCTGTTTTGCCGCTGTTTAAGAACAGTTAGCTGAAATACAACAGTGGAGGAGTGCCTGCAGAGGCTTGGGCTTCAGGAGGGAAAGTTCAGCACGTGGGCCTTTTAAATCTGGACGGATGCTGCCTGTATGGGGTCAGACCCTTCCTGTGGCAGCTTTGGGAAATGGAAATGGGGTCGGTGGGCAGAAGTTACAAAGAGGAAGTCCATTCAAAGTACGGATGCTCTTTCCAATGGTGAGGATCTGGGGGGAACCAACAAGGCTGCTTCGAGGGTCACTGAATTCACTGTTAGGTAGAGACTGGGCAGTTAGTTGCCATCTCAAACCACACTCTGTGTCTTAAAATCAATTTGGAAAATACACCAGTATACACAAACATACAGGTGAAATGTTTTGGAAGAAATGAAAGGAAAGCGACTCTTTCATGGAATGAAAATGCCTTTTTCAAAACTCTGGCTAGCAGGATTGTTTACACCACCTTGTCTGCTGCTTCTTTATCTGTTGGGTAATGAATGCCCTTAATCCTCCCTCTGTATTATCCTCCCATCATTGCTAATTAAAACAATAACCCCTGAGTTGTGTATTTATTTTAGACAGTCTCCTGGATTTTAATCTTCAACTGTGCTGCAGTTGCATTAGTTTTGACTTTTACTTCCAGGTAAATGTTTCCCATAGTCCTGGACATTTCTCCCTGGCTGCCAAGGCAGGAGGTCCCGACTCATGTAAATGAATGGGACGGGCGAAAGAAATGATGGAAAAACACAGGATAGGATGAAGAGATTTAAAAAATAGGGGAAAATGATGAAGATATTTTTCTCGCAGCTAAATCATTCACTCTTCTGGCATACTTGCTCTATTTTATGGAAACTTTGACCTTAGCCTCCTTAGCATTTCCAGGCAACTTGAACCCTTTCAGAGGTAATGCCTGCAGTGGGCAGAGCTCCCAGGCTATTACCACCACCAAGGCAAGCACCTTGTAATTTGTGCCGCTCACAAAGAAGATGTCACTGAAATGTGACAGGAGAGGGACTGATTCAGTCTTTTCATTTCTCTTGACAGACTTAATATTTTCAGGTATTTAGAAGAACAATGTTCTCAACACTTTCATTTTCTTGTTACCTGAGAGCTAAATGGTTCGACTTGCTGTCAGATAAACCAGTTTTCCTATTTCTCCCCCTGCACATTTACATGGAGTCGCTAGTTTCAGAGTAGGTAACAGGACACAGTCAGAAGCCTAATCAGGGCATACCATCTGCAGGGATCTCAACAATGAAACCAGCTCACCTGCTAAAGGTGAGTCCTCACCAACAGTAGACGGAGGGTCTGTCACCCCAAGAGCTGGTCAAGTACAGTTGAGAAGCAACCAAAGACAAAGGGATGTTCCCCCAGGACCCTTCAGTTTACAACATGTGAAAAGTGGGTGCTGACAGCACACATCAAAAATTGCTACTGCAGAAAGAATTTCACAATATATTAGTTCTGGAAATGAAAGAACTTTGGAAGACTATAGTGATCCTGACGTGGGTATATGTTCAAGTCCAAGTTTTTTGGCAGGTGATTGTTGGCAAGGGGGAGACTGCCCCAAGTGCAGCCCTCGGCCAGAGGCAGAAAGGCTGTTCTGACAGCCCCCTCAGTGCAGGTCGGTCTAGTTCATGGTTTGTTTTACTGCCTCTCATTAGGACACGGCCAGATGCATTAAGTCTCCTGTCACTTTCCAGAGACTGGTTTTCTGCCCAGCAGACACTGCTACCATTTTTGTGGGTACAATTTTCACTTCTGTAATTAGTCGTGGGCATTACTAATTGCTTGTGTAATTACCTGCTTGAGGATGCCAATAATCTCCGTGCCCCCACACAAGCATATGCCATTGGCTAATTAGACCTTCAAGTAGGCAACTAGAAATATAATTAGCCATTGGAGAGAACAATTAGTTGTGCCATCAATTTTGCACCCATAAAGGAAGCTTTGGTTTAATTTGTAATTTGTAATGTGAAACAGAAACTGAACTTGAGGCTTTAGAAAGGCCTATGATTATCTCCATAGAAGGAAATCTGAACTATACCAGTCAGGTGGGGAAAGAAGATGTCACTGAATTAGTCTCCCAGTTTAAGAAACAATCTGACTGGAAGTTCAGGGTTAGTTTTGATAACCAGGTCAATGGGGAGAGCTGTCACTGAAAACTCTGATCATGTGCCGACATAGAACTGAGAAACAATTATTATAAACTAGTGACCCGGTGCACGGATTCGTGCACATTGAAAGGAAATTCATTAAACAGTGGCCAGCAGGGCGGGACTGGGCTAAAGGGGCCAGAAACACCCTGGAGCCAACCTCCCGTGGTCCCTCCCTGGCGTCTGTGGAGTGAGCGGGGTCTCTCGGGCAGGTGGGGTCTCAGCCTGGCCTGTGAGGATGGGGCTGAAACTGGCTCTCTGACATCCCCTGAGGGGTCCTGGAGTGCGAGAGGGCACTCTGCAAAGTTACTGTCATATAGGGGGTGGAACGCAAACGCAAGTGTGCAGTAAACCAGATTCAGGGCCGACCGTGCCCCAACAACAACATAACCCATGGCCTATGGTGGAGTTGCACAGCCCCACGAGGAATCTGCTCCCTCCTCTCTGGTTTTGGGGTGCATCACCCAAGAACTGCCACTGCCAAGTCAACTGCAGCTCGGCAGTTCCTGTGTTGAACATCTGCCCCTGGTGGTCAGTGCACATCACAGCGATCGGTCAGACGGTAGGAGGGACACTTAGCATGTTAGCTTTTTATATATATAGATCTTCAATAACATATGTTTGGTAGGTGTATCTCATATCATCCATAGGAAAATGTTATATGCTTGTATTAGTTTCCTAAAGCTGCTGTAACAAATTGCTTAAAACAAAAGAGGAATCTTCTCTTATTGTTTTCATGGGCAGAACTTCCAAATCAGTTTCACTGGATGCAAATCAAGGTGTTGGCAGGGCTACATTCCCTCTGGAGCCTTGAAGGGAGAATGTGGCATTTCTCAGCTTGTGTCTGCAATACTCCAATCTCCCTCTCTGTGGTCACATTGATTTTCCCTCTTCAATTGTTAAGTCTCCCTCTAGCTCTCTCTTATAAAGACACTGGTGATTGCATTTAGGCACCACCCAGATAACCCAGACAATCTTCCATCTCTAGATCCTTAACTTAATCACATGTGCAAAGGCCCCTTTTCCACATAAGAAAACATTCCTATGTTCCAGGGATTAGAATGGGAATTTATTTTTATTCTTTGGCAGGTGGGAGCGTGTTAGCCCGTAACAATATCTAAATAAAATAGGGGTTTAGAGCATGTGTCATCAGGAACCTTAAGAAACATCACTCCAGCTATAACCATATGAGGTGGAATTTCTAAATATAATATCCCTAGTACATGGATTGCTTTGGGATAAGATGAATAAAATCTAACAAGTATATTGGTGAGAGAAGAGGCTTTCCTAAAACAACAACAAAAAAGTATTGCTCCATAGGTTTCAAGTGATAAAATGGATATATATTCTCTAAGAGCCAAGCAGTAGAACATAATATTCTTGGAAGTAGCTGCATCGTGTGAAAATAAGTAAAGCTATGAGCATCCATGCTTAGGAGCCTGTGTGGGTAAAGCTCAGCTACATATTGATGCTGCAAATCTCTACTCTCAAGAGCTTAGAAAGTACAATGAATTTACAGTCTTAGATATCATTTTTTTTCTTAAAGAATGACCTTCAATTACAAACAAGGTACGAGACTACTGAATATAAAGACACTTTCAAAATTACTAGCAGCTTACACATTGACTTTACCATCGATTGATATGTTAAAGCAACACATCCCAGGTGGGGTAACCATGGTAGAGTATGTATTAAATATCAATTGAGAGAATCTGTTAAAGAACCCTTGATATTTTCAACTTGAGCAAGTAATTATGCACAAAAACAAAGACCGTTATTGAAACACAGTCAGTAGCAGGTGGACATATTTAATCCAATGAACTAAAAACAATGCTTTACTGTTTGTGACCTCACCTTGGCCATTTTCCCACCTCCATATAAACTTAATGTTCCTATTTCTCAAAATATTGCCATCAGTCTGTCAGTTTAAAGATTTAACATTTAAGAAACACAGTTTGAAAAGAGAGAGGGGATTAGAATGCACACAGTAGGTGAAATGAATACATTGTCACAATTGTATTAGTACTGTCAACCAAAAGAGGGTGAAGGGGAATCAGGGATCTAAGAGAAACTGTTCTGGGTTGAATAGTGTCCCTTCAAAATTCATGTCCATCTAGAACCTCAGAATGTGACCTTATTTGGGAAGAGGGTTTTGCAAAT
Organism: Myotis davidii; assembly: GCF_000327345.1. Taxonomy (NCBI): domain Eukaryota; kingdom Metazoa; phylum Chordata; class Mammalia; order Chiroptera; family Vespertilionidae; genus Myotis; species Myotis davidii. The sequence continues at coordinate 6,185,422 of NW_006383012.1, read as the reverse complement.
GTAATCAGATAAGAGAAGGTCCTATTGGATTACGGTGGACCCTAAATCCAGTGACTGGTGTCCTTCTAAGAAGGCCATATGGAGACACACAGGGAAGAAGTTCATGTGATGACAAAGGCCGAGATGGAAAGGATACAGCTACAAATCAAGAAATG
>NW_006383012.1:6168477-6185039 GCF_000327345.1 Myotis davidii | reverse complement strand
TGGTGGTTAGTAGAAAAGTCATTACCGCCCTGACCGGTTTGGCTCAGTGAATAGAGCGTCAGCCTGAGGACTCAAGGGTCCCAGGTTCGATTCCAGTCGGGGGCATGTACCTTGGTTGCGGGACATCCCCAGTAGGGGGTGTGCAGGAGGCAGCTGATCGATGTTTCTCTCTTACAATGTTTCTCTATTCTCTATCCCTCTTCCTTCCTCTCTGTAAAAAATCAATAAAATATATTTTTTTTAAAAAGAAATGCTGAGGACTGCCAGAGCCATCGGAAGCTAGGAGAGGGGTAAGGAAGGACTCATCCCTAGAGCCTTCAGAGGGAGCCTGGCCCTGAGACACTTTGATTGCAGACTTCTGGCCTCCAGAACAGTAAGAAAATACATTTATTTTGTATTAAGCCACCCAGTCTCTGGTAATTTGTTATGGCAGCCCTGGGAAACCAATATAAGTTTTGGTCCTGGGAAGCCGTGCTGATATGACATACATATAAACATCTGCAAGTGAATTGTGTAATGAGCAGAGGCTGCAAGAATTTAATGTACATGATAGAAAAAACAACAACAACAGATTTTCTTGAAGACTGAAGGTAGATAGATGGACATTAAAGGTGATAGTGGTAAGAGCTCAGAAAGAAGTGTGGGGAGCGATGGAGAGAAGTTCTCTTGTCTTAGAGAGTACCTTATTATTGTCATCATAACAGAACATTGTGAAATACGAACGTTAAAGTGTTTCTGGTGAGGTCTCCCATGAAAAGGAGGAACATGTGTTTGACAACTGGATAAAAGGCATCCTGGTTATAAGGTGGCAGAAAACTGAGGTGCACTGAGTTCTGTCGGGTAAAAGGTAGAACATGTGACTGATGAACTTGGATAATGAGCAAGAGGAGGTTTCCAAGCAAAGAATGGAAGGTATGGTCTGTTTTCTCCTTGTTGCTTATCAGACAATGCGAGAGGAAAGAGATTACTTGAGGCACAAACTGTAATAAACAAAAAGAAACCAGCCCTTGATAATGTGGAAAATTCGCAGCCTACCTGATTGCTGCAGAAGATGAGAAAGCATGCTCTGGAGAGAACAAAAAGATTGTAAATAAACCATATTTTTGTTAGGAAATCAGGTGAGTGACTCATGGATTCAACCAATCTTGGCAGAAGCCAGCAACAGAGGTCAGGTTCATCTGTGGAGACCCTCTGGAGTGATGGCACGAACTCCCCTGCATTGCAAGGGAGACCCACAAGATTTCTGAGAATTTTATATCAAAGGAAACAATGCCTGCTGAAACACAAAGGGGCAGAGATGGGATACAATGAAGAAGGAATGACTCTGAGGGCTCAGCCACAGGTGTTGAGGCCAGAGAGGGGGACCACAGTACAGAAGACAGAGCATTGAGCCAAGGAGGACTATTCTCAGACCTTTAAATCTATAGAAATTGCTCTGATGGGTTTCACACTTGTTTGGACCAGTAAGCCATTTGTTCCTTCCATTTTCTCCCTTTCGAAATGGGAATGTCTACCCTGTGTCTGTCTGTCCCTCCGCTGTATTTTAATTCCAAAATATTTCACAGACCACACATAGGAAGAAAATTCTCCAAATCCCAAATTGTTTTAATTTCCTAACTTCTTGAAGAAAGTGATGTTCTAATGTAGTCAATCTAAACTATTTTCTCATCTTTAAATATAGTTAGGTATAAATAATTAAGTTGCAGTGACAGAGTTCGGGGGGGGGGGGGAAAATCAATTCAAAAATATCTTATTTTTCAAAATCTCTATGGTATTTAGCTTTCAAGCATCAATGATCTCAACTGTAATATTGCTAGGACCTGAAAAGGAGGCAATTCAAGGTGGAGATTTCTGGCAGTTGCCTCTAACTATACGTGTTCTGAGAATTATTTAGCTTAAGATCCCTCTGCTTTAGAGACCAGATATGTGGGTGATATCGTAGATACTCAGTTATACATATCATAGTCATGAAAGCTAGATGCATTCCGCTGGCCTTAGTTGCCACCTCTAAGCAAATGAGACCCCAATCGAGATCTGCTCTTTGACCAGTCTAATTTCCATTTCTATTCAAAGCCCCCGTCCAACTCACAGGTGTTAAGCTTAAACCTGAGAGACTTCCCACTCCCATGCAATCTTCCTGGTGTGCGTGCCAGCAAATCTGTAGAGATTTTTAGAGCAATGATAACACCGACTCAAAACTGGTCGGCTTTTTCTTACCACCATTTATTGCCGATTCTAAACAATGTCAATATCCCACTGCACTCCACTTTGGTACACTCTGCTGTCCCCACGCTCTTGACATTAAATTAGCTGCAAGGTCATGTCCTTTCATCCAGTTCTCCATGCCCCTGGTCCAGACTTTTATTGCTTTCTGATCATTTTGCACCTGACTTTTCTTTCTCCAATCCATTCTATACAGGCTACCAGATTAAAAACAAATAACAAAAAGTTCTGTACAGTGCATGTCCTTCCTCAGCTCATAATCCTTTAATGTCTTCTACTGCCAGCAGAATAAAGTTCAGAACACTTAGCTTGGTATTCAAGGCCGTGGTGGTCTGGCTCAATCTCCCTCTCAGACACCCTTCTCTCCATAGTGTCTCCAGAAAGTCACAGACTCTGTGTCATGAATATGCTTTAATTCTGTGCCTTGTTCATTCTTATTCTTCTCCTTACTCGTTCACTGCATCACTACACATTCTACTCATTCCTCTTCAAAGACCAACTCAGGGCTACTTTCTGCATGAATATCTCCTTTATATGTCAAGTGCAAGAAAACCCTCTTCTCTGAATTCACCTAGCATTTTACCTGGTCTTTTCTATGGCATTTTCTATTTTATACTTTGTATACATAGTACAGATTTTTTTCTTAGCTCTTTTAGCCTGGCATACATTTGGCATTTAATAGATAGCTCTAGTTATTGTCACTTGTAACCCCCATTAAGTTAGGGCCATATTTCATTCATATGAGCCTTCAGCACCTCTCTTAATTCTTTCTATCAACTAGACACTAAGTAAATGTCTCTTGAAATGAAGGAAGGGTAATATTCATTTTGTGATTATTAAATATTCTGTTCTCATTGCTCCCTCCTGTTTATGATTCCCAAGGGAAGGCCCGTCCTGAGCATGACTATTCAATTGTGGTTTTGTCTTTCATCAAAACGACATGTTCTCAGAAAGTTATTTTTGTGTTCCAAAGGGCTTCAATAGGCATAGAATCCCCAAAACTTGTACTTCAAGGCCATAATGGGCTTTTTGTCCCTCTTCTGAACTCTCAGCACATATTATCTATATTATTCATTTGGTTCTTCATCATATACTTCTTTGTTACATGCCATATTTTTATCTCAGGCTTTGTTCTCTTCTCCCAAGGCTGGATATTTCTTCTTAACCACACTGAAAGTCTTTGGGGGATAAAGGCCTTGTATTAAGTTCCATTTTCTCCACCCCCAGCATCTAACATAGAGCTATTTTTTGTTTAATAAACTGTTTTGTTGAAAACAGTATGCTGGTAAGGATTTTACACTAGATATCGCCTCCTTTCTTGTTAATAAATTAGAGCTAAATTTAATAAAAAGTAAACTTAAAATACATCAAATGCCATGAAATTCATGCACATTAATTTCCCTTAATGCTATAGAATTTTTGGTGATTTAGAGATTATAGGAAACATATTATTTGCTTCATAAGAACTTTACATTTCTTGATACAATAATTTAAGTCATAATTCCTATACTGAAATTAATATTTTACATTTAGAAAGATTTTTAAAGAAAATTAAGGTGTATAAATAATTTTATTTTACTACTTACTAGCAGACATTCAACAAGTAACAACTACAAATAATTTTTAAATGTTTACTAGGTGTCTGATACTTCACGTACATTAAGTTCTTACATCTACAGTACACAGTAGCTATTGTTACACTACCTTGATAGATGATAAGTGAGCTCTTAGTGATTACATGAACTTGGCCATGGTCATACAGGCACTATGTGGACAAACAGGGACTCAGTCTGGTCTGTCTGACTGCTGTGTTGTAGTCCGTAGGTTGAGTGCCTTCCAGATCAGAAAATAGATTGTCCCCTTTTCTACTGATAAATGTTTCCCCAACAAAATTTCATAATTAAAATCTTTAAGCATGAAAAATGTTGGAATAATTGTGTAATAACCACCATATATAGACTTTGACAGTGGTTAGAGGCTCAAGGGACACAACAGGAATGCTCTTTGAAATGAAGAATTCAGGATACTCCTGAGATCAGCTCAGTTGAAACTTCAGAGGGGACCAGGCCTCAGAATCTTCATTTTTCACAAGCATCTCCCTGGGGAGCATGTTTCAGTGGCCTTTAAATGCCAGGCTAAAGACTGTGAACTTGACTAGTAGGGTCAGGTAGACCCTCTGTGAGGATTGGATTAAGAGAATGATTGAATGTCATGATAAAAATGGTGTTTCATATCTTTAGGAAGTTGTAATTGAAAGAAGAGGGTAGTTAGGGTACTGTTTAGAGAAGCTGCTCTAACTAGAACAACACAACAGTATCCTAATCACCCTAACCTTCCATTGGTACACTCCAATAAGTATGCGTGCGGCACTATTCTTGATGTGGGGCACGACCTGTTTTGAATACTTAGTGCAGATGCACAAGCATATAATCACCTACCATTCAAGAGCCGAAGATGTCACATTCATCCTGCCTTTGTAAAAAGAGACATTGTCCTGTTTCCCAATCTAAAGAGATACCGGGGAAATGTCTAAGCCAAGGATGTACATACTTTGTCTTCTCAAATTCTCTATTCTTTCATATCTTGGTTTCTTACCTCTCAGCCATTCTTATGTTGCTAACTACTGCTGCAGAGGTAGCAGTCAATCCCAGAATTCCCTAATACAATTAAACCTATAATTTGGGCAGGACTTGGGGGTGGGGATGGGGCGTGTCTTATCTCTTCCAGGATTATTCACTCACATGGCTGGTGAGGTGGTCCATTCAGCTATCAGCTCAACATGGCCTGTCAGCTGGGGCCTCAGTTCCTGTCCATATGGTTCTCTACATACATTTGGATATATGAGCTTCCTTACAGTATGGCAGCCTGGTTTCAAAGCAAATATTCCAAGGAATAGGATGCTGTAGCTTCCAGCCTCTTCAAGCCTGTAGCCTAAAACTGGAAAGCTTTACTGCTACTATACTCTATTGGTCACAGAGCCACCCAAAATTCAAGAGGAGGAAACCCAGATCCCACCTCTTAACAAAAGGAGTGTCTAAGAAATTGAAGCTAACTTTAATTTACCAAAAAGATGCAATCACTGAGCAACTGTACATTATTATGAAAGCTTCTTGAACCTTAACCATTCATATTCTCCCAGAGAGCTCAAATGGCACTTGTACAGTAATATTCAATGTCTAGCTACATATACTCCAAATCAGAATGAACACATGCCTCATATAATTGGAGGCAAAGGTCTACTTTGGAGTAAGGCCTTAGAGACTGATTTAGGTAGTGAATTTGCTTTCTAGATAATATACTAGTTAGACTTAAATTATTTCATTAATTTTAAATATGTGTTATCCTGTATTTGTCGTTAAGAGTGGTAACTCACTAGATCACAGGCTAAGTGGCTATGCCATCAAAAAAGCATAAAACTTACAATGCTGCTTCAATTACCTCCAGCAGACTGGAGTTCCTTCAATACAAGCATACTTGACTTTTTCAAAGACTCACTTTCTCTTTCCTTCTAAATACTTTGCCTTCAGCAAATTATTGCACTGGTTTCTCCAGATTTCTTATGTATTTTGAAGTTCATATACTACATTTGTCTTTTTAAGTTCAAACATTATAACTCTTCATATATTGTTATAGAGCCTTGGTTTTATGCTTATTTTGTTATTAGAGGCCCGGTGCACAAATTCGTGCACCAGTGGGGTCCCTCGGCCTGCCCTGTGGGATTGGGCTGAAAACAGCTCTCCAACATCCCCTGGGGGTCCCAGATTGCGAGAGGGAGCAGGCCAGGCCGAGGGACCCCACTGGTGCGCGATCGGGCCGGGGAGGGATGCAGAAGGTTAGCCAGGCAGGAAGGGACAGCAGGAGGGCTCCTGGGCGTGTCTGACCCATCTTGCTCGGTCCTGATTGGCTGGACCCCAGAATCAAGCTAACCTACAGGTCTGAGTCTCTCCCCCCTGGTGGTCAGTGCATGTCACAGTGACTGGTCAACCAGTCAACTGTCTGCCCCTGGTGGTCAGTGCACGTCATAGCAACTGGTCGACCGGTTAACTGTTCCCTAGTGGCCAGTGCATGTCAGAGCGAGTAGTTGAGCACCCTCAGCATATCATTAGCATATTGTGCTTTGATTGGTTGAACAGATGACCAGACAAAGGGTCACTTAGCATATTAGGCTTTTATTATATCGGATTCTGGATTATAAATGAAAGCCTGTAAAATCTTAAAAGGTCCAGTTCAGAAGAATAATTCAACACTATAAAATGATACTTAGTAGGTAAACACTTTCTGATAGAAGAAAAATATATTATTAATGTTGTTTCCTAAAGTCAAAGTAATTTATTAATAATAAAAGACTGCATATAATGCTTTGAATATAGAGAGAGCTATTTTATTTAGCTGTTTTATTTTAAAAAATATAAAATAATAAAACTATTTTAAAAAATTAGACCAAGCATTACAAAAATGATTGAACATTTCTTAATGAAACTATTCAAATTGACTTGCAAGGAAGTTGACAAGCTATGGTTGTATGTTTGAGAAGAAAACACTTGGACGTAAATATTTTAGAAGTATGTACTTAAAATTGCACTAGATATAATTTAGTTATACAATATACATATGTATTACTTTAAAAAGAGTTTTTAATGGTCAACTCTCATCAAAAGTAGGATTTTCTAAAGTGTAGCATTAAAAATTAATGGCTTATTATTCAAAACTTCAGTGCTATTCATTTCTCATCTAATGTCTTGTGATGATTAGTCAACATCATAAAAATGCCATTATTTCATTTTAACTTTTCTTGATGGTGAATTGGGGCTGGGAGAAAGAAAGCCTTACATGGAGAGAATGGCCTCATTTACTCCAAACAATTCAGTAAAAGATTAGAAAGTCAGAAGAGCTACCATTGATACTTGATTTTGAAAAATAAAAGAAGAAAATTTGGGGCCTCTGTCAGTCGTGGGATGGACGTGATAGTAATTATAGTGATGTGTCAACATGATAAAGAGTGAGAATTTAATAGTGGAATCAAAAAGCCTTGTATTGGACTGTCCTATGCTAGAAGGAAAAGAATGCCCACTTACATAGCAGTTTACTCAAATTTGAATAGGAACATTCTACCCAGAGTGCTTTATACTGTCTGTGACCAAGACTCTTGTAGGCTTAATTTCCCTATTACCTGGGATCTTAGAGAATCTCACCTTAAACTACCCCAGCTTTATTAAAATCTAGGTCTAGATTTGGCATAGATAGGTGTCGCCCATGTGTATCCTAACCTCAAACCTGGGGCTGGGAAAATGGCTGGTTATTGTAGGATGAATGCTGTGTAGGAGGCTATAGGGAGCCATCCTTGGTCATTTGCACCTTGACTTAGGAATGGTAAGTGGTGGCTCATGACTTAGGAGTGGTAAGTGGAGAGTAATCTTTTAAGCCTCAGGTGTAAGGGTAAGGGCAAGGGGTCCAAAAACTGAAATAAGGTGGGAGCTCATAAATGCTACACATTCCCACAGAAGTCAAGCAATAAACGAAATACGGGAAGATAAGACAGATTAAAAAATGATAAATTTAGACAGGGAATAAATGTTATATTTGGTGATTTCTAAAGTCCCAACTTAACCTAAAAATAATATGGTTTCAAATTTTTGGTATTAATGTTGATAATTCACAAGTCAAAATATTTAAATATCTTTAATGAAACATTCTCCTTATCCAAACTCAGAGTTCACCATTTCTACTATTATAATGAGTAAGGGTTGACCATTCATGGGCATGTGGCCTGTGCAGTTGCCAGGGCCCCACGCTGGGTTAAATGCTCTGCTGAAATTCTTGAAATTCTCCATCTTAAAACTTTCAATGTTTTTTGAAAATTTTAAAGGGGGCTCTATATTTTAATTTGCACCAAAGACTATTATAGTGGGTCCTAAATAAAAGCCATCATGACTGAGTTATATATATGTCAAAAGTGAGAATAAACCAAATATTAAGCAAAAATGGGGTGTTGGTTAGATTAAGACATATAGTACTCTTTAAAAAATATGCCACCCTTCTGATGTCCAAGCTCCCCATGCAATTATCTTGTGTTCTCCTTGTTCTAAGCCTATATAGGACATACCAGGTGTAGGAAGATTTTAACTCCTTCTGGACATGGATTTTAAAGGCAACCAATGAACAAACCCGATGAAGAAATTTAAAAGGAACGCGTTCCTAATGGTGAACATGAAGGGGAAATGTTTCTTTTTACACAAAATATGCACCTAACTGACTTTGAAGGCCCGAGCTGAAAACTATTAAGTAGAGCTGGTTACCTTAGGCTTGCTCTCAACCTTGTCTTCACTTCTCAGAGCAAAGGAGAGCCCCACTTTTCCTGCTTCCCCATCTGTGTTCCTTACTGAATCTTTCCTAATGATTTTCATTAGCCCTTTGAATAAAGAGGGTGGCAGGAAAATGTTGCCTCCCTATAAAATACCAATTGAAACTGCCTGGTGGCTGTGGTTGGTTTTTGCCTCAGTCACTAGCCACAATTTCTAGGACAATTTCCCTTTATGCACTTTAGCCCACCCTTAAATCTCCCCTTTCATGGCATAATGAACCTCAATGCAGCTGAATCATGCAGGTCTGATTTCCTCTGCAAAAACGTCAGTCAAAGCAAGCAAAATGTACTTTCTGGCCTTTGAGTGCTCTAAGCTGATATGAATCACACGTTCAGTTTTTGCCAAATGAAAAGCAATTTCACTTGCAAAAAGAATATCTATGGGGATATGAGCTTTTAGCTCATAGGGAAAATGTATCAAAATTGCCCGGGGACAAGGAGGTGTGTGTGTGTGTGTGTGTGTGTGTGTGTGTGTGTGTGTCTGGCTTTTATAAAACCAGAAAAAAGAGGAGGCAGAATTTATTCCATTTGCTTTCAATTAAAATCTTCATTTCCCAGCTTCGTCTAAGAGGTGTTAACAGTTAGACTAACAAATTGCATCTTCAAATGGACCATGTCAACGAGTTACATACTTAATACGGTTCAAATTTTTATAAGGGAGCAATTCAGAGATTTGTGTAATTAGTTTCCAAAATATTGAACAATCTGATATTTTCTCTACTTCTTACATATAAGCACCAGGCTTAAGTATAAAACTGGCTTTATGAATATGGTTTTCAATAATTTAGGAAATTCTATTCTTGGCAAAGAATTTTATAGAAAATTGTTAACCTCCTTTTTTACCTCGGAATCCAATCCCATAAATTGCAAACTCTGTTTCGGTTGGTGTGGGGCTTCGTCCCTAGCCACAGAACACCGATAATGACCAGAGGAGCCTTGGTTTATGAGGACCGTCCATCCTGGTGTCCGCAGTGCAACTTAAGACATTGCTCAGTATGTTCAGTGGACACTACTAGCCTTCAGCCAATCCAACTCCCCTAAACACGGTTATCAACTACAGTGGCGGCCCCATTACGCTGTCGGACACGTCTCATCTTATCTTTCCCCCAAGATTATTCTTGTTAGGAACAGTTTTTGTCGTATAGGAATGAATCACCAAAGGGTAGGCATTTCAGATAGATTTCAGGTTATCGATTACAATAAAATTGAGCATCCCCATTAAGTCACCAGGCTCCTACACTGATTCACTACCTCTATGACCTTTTATGTGTTTAACTATTTGGAAGAGACAGAAAACTACAACTGATTTCTCTCCTGAAAGTACTCTCAAGGAAGGAAAGCAGAGAAAAGAATAAAGCTGGCATAGTAGATTCAAAATCTGCTCAAAACATAATAAAAAGGGCATTTTCTAAAAATGCCGAGAGATGATGTGATTTAAAAAGATTAAGAGACAGACTGCTAGCAAGCCTGGGTTGCATCAATAACCTTGGGAAAGTTACTTAATTCTGGTTATTCTTATATTTCTTTGTCTGTAAAATGGGAATGATATTTCTTATCAAAATGCCAGGGTAACGTATTTCATAAAAAACAATAGATCTTTTCTGTTACCAAGTGTAATTAAATTTCTCTAAGATATATGGCTTCCTAGAGAGTTAATATCATTTGTTTGATTAGATTGAAATTTTGTATTTCTTAGGTAAAACATTTTAAATATACACTTTTTTATTGTTGAAACTATTACGAATGTCCCCCATTACCCTCCCCTTTGCCCACCTCCACCACCCGGCCCTCTACCCCCACCAGCCTTCACTATATTATTGTCTGTCCATGAGTAATGCATACATGTTCTTTGGCTAATCTAATCTCTTACATTTTTTAAAGGTAGGGCGCACATTTTTAAAATACCTGACTGTAAATCAAGAATATTTTTCTGAACTGATTTACATTATGTTTTTCATATTTCACACCTACTGAACATGTCGGTGTATTAAGAAAATCCATCCATAAATTTTTTTAAAGACCAAAATGAACAATATTAATTACTAGGCATTTCCAGTGGTTTTATTAAGGTTTTATTCAAACTCACTAATTAATGTCACCAGAAATATCTCAAAGTATTTTTTTCTCAAAGTGTTGAAGCTAATCATTTAAAACTGGAATATATTTTCCGTGGACTGCAGCTTACTTTTATATCAGAGTTTGCTTTATTGATTTCAAATATGTAATTTTCTCAGCTTCAATTATTGCATATGTGAGTAATAGACATTCAATTTATAATTTGTTGGAAGATCTATGCCTCTTGCTTTTGCCATGCTCTGACTAGAAGAGAACTGCTATTTATTTTGAATAAGTTCAATCAGTTAACTTTTTCACTGATCTGTTAAAATTATTTTCCTTTCTTTTTGAAAAAACAGCTTAGAAAATACTGAGTATAAAAAACTCAACAATTCTATATCCCTGATTACATTTCTTTTGAGTTTTACTGCCATCCTCAAGTTACCTCTAATTTTCATTGCTTAATATGCCGTTTTTACTTGCAGCATCATTTTGAAATTGCGTGTACAATACAGAATTTATGAAGTTTGGGTTTAAAATAGTAATTTCATATACATCGATTTGTTCATTAGATGGCATACATTTTTTGGATTTCCTTACAAAAACTTTCTGTTGAATTTTCCTGTTAAAAAAAGAGTAACAGCAAATTCTTCAAGACAAAAAGAATATAAAATTAAGAATACAATATTAAGATCCAGACTTCGTAAGGGATCTATGCAAATTAGGGGCCTTTATTTAAGCCTTTTTAGCTTCAAGTCAATTGTTTGCTGGGGAGCAGTGGTCAGACTTTTCCATATTATTCAAAGGCATGGGTGCAAAGAAATCTAAAACCCAAGACACTATATTTCGTAGTAAGAATCACAGTAATACAGTTACTACTGACCAAGCTTTAAAAACAAGTACCAGGTACTGGAAAGGCCCGTATATTCATGATCTCATTAGATCCTCAGGCCCACCCTATGAAGCTGCTGTTATTTATTTTCATTTTATTAACTGAATTCAGAGAAGTTATCAGTTGACAGATTTGGAATGTAAAACCAAGGGTGAATAACTCCAAAGTCAGTGATACTCAACACTGATCTAACCAAACAGATCCCTTCCCCACCCCTCCACTCAGTTAAAAATCCTCCTTGAAAGAAAAATCCTACCTGAAGTCCACTATAAAACAGAAAAATAAAGCCTTTTGAGAAAGACTGCAGTTAGGGTTACTCACCTCCCTACACAATCTTTTCAAAATAGCATGTTCCTTTACTACAGTGTATGGGGCAAGAACCTTGTGCCCCGTCCCATGCTGTGTATTTAATTCTTCCAACAAGCTGATGAAGTGAGTGAGTGTCAATATACCCATGCAACAGGTGAGATGCGAAATCAAACAAACATCTGCCTGACCCCATAAATCTACCGTAAGAAGGGTAATTCACTTTTTTTTTCCCAAATACTTTAACTCTGAGCACTCAGTGTTGTTGACATCTGTACAAAAATCAGCTGCAAGTATGTTGGGAATGGGCACTAGTTGGCAATCCTGTTTCTTCTGGTTTGACTAATTTATGGGAAAAGCTTGCATGACTAACAGGCATTTCAAATAAACTTGTACAGTTTGTAGTTCCAGTGCAGGAGGGGATGACCTCCATATATTATTTTTACAGCTTTGAAACTGAAAAACCAGGATAAATGTCCATGGTTGAAAAAAGTGTTTCCTTCACTTAATTGCTCTGGAATGTCCCCCCGTTTTATGGTTAACAATGTACCACTTTGGTTAATTCCTTTGTTATTGTTTTCAGCTAACTGGAGACGAGTCAGTATCTAATATTTATTTTTTCATGTCTACAATTTCTACTTCAAAAAATACACAATTTTAATTTTACCTTAGTAAGAAAACATGAAAATGATTCATTAAAAAAAAACAGAAATTAATACCTGTAATTGATATAACAACTTTTTTCTGTTAAAAACAAAGTACTTTGTTTTCTTACTAATTCTCACAAGAATACAATAAATATTTTCAGTCTAAATTTAATAATATATTATTCTCTTAATATTAAAATCAAATAAAACAATTATAAACTGTATAATCAAAGTTTGCTAAATTTGCAAATAAAAATCTTCCATTGTGACTGTTTAATGGATACCGAGTTTCTGTTTTGTGAGAAGAAAAGAGTTCTGGAGATGAATGGTGGTGATACTGCACAACAATGAGAATGCACTTAATGTCACTGAGATGTGTACTTTAACAAATTGGTCAAGATGTTAAATTTTATGTTATGTGTATTTTACCACAATAAATTTTTTTTAAAAAAATTCCTTTAACCACTTGACAATGTCAGGCTGCAGAAAATTACCATGTTCATGATTAGAAAAGGCTGCTATGGTGCCTCTTCTCTTATAACCAAGGGAAACGTCAATAGAGGGATGGTCAAAACATGGGACACTCATTTGTTCTTAGAAATAAAAAGAATGTAATTAGATTCAAAAGACAGAAAAATTGCACAGTGATTTGATAGGACCTTGATGTCAGGTCTTCTTAATTCCCAAAGTACTGTACATAAGCAAATCTACCAAGTCCCAAAAGAAAACCTTTAAGCAAGAAAGAAAAAGATATCCCTGCACCTCCAGAAGAGAAAAGAGGATGTGTCCTATTAATACTAATAGAGTGGCCACTACTTATCAACTATGATGATAAGTATTAGCTATGATGGATGATTTATGTGTATTAGCTCTACTTCTCATACATTTAGAAACCCAGGCGTTATTATTCTCATTTTACATTTGGACATGCCTGAGGCTAAAAGAGAGTATACAAAATCACAGAGCCAGGAAATGGAAGAGGTGGGATCCAAATCATAGGTTTTGCAGAAAATAAATAAGAAACGTTTTGATATTCAAGATATCAGTCAAACTAACATTCTTACCACCAAGGTTTTTATAAATCTTTAGTGTGAGAGAGGAAAATGAAATAGTTAATATATCCATGAGAAGGTTCAACCACTCAATTTATGACTAAGCTCCTTCAAGACTTAAGAGTCTCCAAGGGTGGCCTTGGGATTATGAATCGAGATAAGAAACAAAACCCTCATAAAGTGAAATTCAAGATAATACACTATGTGAAACTGGCCAAGAAAAATTAGAGTTGAGTGATTAGGAGATGAGAGAGAGGGAAAAAAACTAGAGAAAAGGGGAACACGCAGTAATGGGAATAATATAGGCCTTGACAGATGATGCCAGTTGATAGGTGAAAGAGATGAAGCCTGGCCAATGTGGCTCAATGGTTGAGCATCACCTATGAATCAGGAGCTCATGGTTGGATTCCCGGTCAGAGCACATGCCTGGGTTGCAGGTTCAATCCCCAGTAGGGGATGTGCAGGAGGCAGCTGATCAATGGTTCTCTCTCATCATGGATGTTTCTATCTCTCTTCCTCTCTGAAACCAATAAAAAAAAGAAAGAAAGAAAAGAGGAAGAAAATTCTAGGGAAGAGAATAACATGGACAAAAACAGAGATGCAAGAATGAACCTGAACCAAAGAAAGGAAAAGTAGTTAAGAGACTGAATTGGTGAAAATAATGAGTGTTAGTAAGAAACAATTTGGATATGATGTGAGGATACTCATAAACTATAATCAGGGGATACTCATAAACTATAATCAAAGGGAGGTGGAAACTGAAAGAAGTGGTATTCTTTCATAGTCTGGTCATGCAGGATCAATAGGACAGGGAACACAAGAGGGCAGATGACTACAAACTTCCTACCTTGGGACTAGATTCACAATGGCATTGACAAAATGGAACTGTTGGAAAGGAACACCAGTTTGGAGGAAGATGATGGTGCTTATTTGGTGTGCATTGAATGAATGAATGAATGAATGACTGACTATATCTGGGACTTGCTGTAATGACTAAAGACTACAGATGCAAAATGCCTATGTTCAATAAATAAATGAGTGAGAACAGTTTTATGGGATTATTGAAGCACTAAAAAGAAATAAACTCTAGAGATACTATGAGTCATAAGATAAAGCAGTGGGTCATAAAACCTTCATAATAATTATCCTAAGCCCTTGCAATTGTGAAAGGCTTAACAATCTAAAAAATTAATTCTTGTAATAACTCAGTGATGTAGAGAGTGCAACAGTTATTATCCACAATTTTCATATGAGTAAACTGCAGCTCACAGTTTATGTAACTTCCCGAAGGTAACACAACTAGTAATTAGGAAAACGGGCACTCAAATCCAACTCTTTTGACTCCAAATTTTGTTCATTAGTTAAGGCCAATTTATATAATTCTAGAGAAGATTTGGGATACGAAAGCATAACTGTCTGAAGATTAGAAAAGATTTGTAACATTTAAATATTTTAACAAACACAAAAATGGGCCAACAGCATTTTTTTTCTAGATTTCATATCTTCACTCTATTCATTTCCCTCTACAAGGAAAAACCAAACGGTCCTTCATTGCTACAGTGTGCCATGCCAAGGATTCATTATACCAAAATTTTACTAAAATGTGACTTCACATTGCAAATTAAAACTAAGATACCAGTTTTCACCATCAGATTTCAAAAAGCAACGTGTTTACGAAAGTAATGGCAAGGCTGCAGGAAACAGTGACTGTCACAATTGTTGGAGGGAGACTAAGAATAACACCTACAGCAGCACTGCTGAACAGGGGACATTTGTGGTGCCTAGAGACACTTTCTGTTGTCACACTGGGGGGTGCTAGTAGAATCTAGTAGTTAGAGGCCAGGGATGCTGCTAAACAGCATACAAGGCACAGCCTGTCACAAAAAAGAACCATCAGGCCCCAAATGTCACTAGTGCCCAGGCTGCGATACCCTGCTCTGTAAAGATAAATATTTACCAAAAGTACAAACACATATTCCTATTGAACTAGTGATGCTACTTTTGCTATTTTTTCTAGATAATTGTACATGTACAAAATTCTTTCATTTGACAAATATTCGTTGAATATTTATTCTAGGAGCTAGGATTCCAGCAAGGAACAAACCAAAGGAAAATCTGTGCCTTTCTGAGTTACCAAGCTAGTCAGAGTGGGAGTGGGCACTGCCAATGAAACGCAAGGAAAATACATAATATATCAGATGAAACTTTTGGGAGGGAAGGTTAATAAGGAGAGATGAACAAGAATACTCACTGCAATGCTGTTTGAAACAGCTAATGATTTGAAAAAGTCTACCTGTGCATCAGTGGGGTTTAGATAAATGAATGATAGACCATGGAACACTAGGCAGCCACTAATAAGGTAGGTCCATAAGTGCAAATGCATGATTACCTAACAAGGTGGAGAATGCTGCTTCTAGAAAGAAGAGACCACTGATAATAGACTTGTATATAAGGGTTTGTAAAGGAATGCAAAAATCCTGAAAACGGTGGTTACCTCTAGGAAGACAAATAGGTGGTGGCGGGTCAAGGTGGAAAACGATTAATTTTCATTTTTACTATATCCTTTTTTGGATCTTTTGAATTTTGAACATGAAAACAGGCATTTAAAAACTACTAAAACAATTCAATCTTTTTTCTGAAGGTATCTTCATGCTATCGAAGGTTTAAAAAAATAAACATACTTAGGTATATGCGCCTCTATACATATGAATGGACATATATAAAATTTCTCTCTACATGTAAACACACCGTGACACATTTTCTTAATTTATTAAAGGTAAACATGAAACAAAGGCTTACCTAGAAATCACCCTTATTCTGGATAAACAATGGAGGTGGCGTGGGATAGAGTCCCCAAAATCTTCCGTGCCTAAAATTCAAAGTTCAGGATCGCAGGAATTTTTTGCCTGGTTTTCCAATGCTCAATCTCTAAAAGCTAGAATAGTGCCCGACACATACCTGGAAATCAAATAGTTGCTGAACTCAAGAATAAGTGAATAAGTAGTCTTTGTTTACTCCTATTTCTT
>NW_006383012.1:6126079-6168433 GCF_000327345.1 Myotis davidii | reverse complement strand
ACCTGCTGTCTTTTTCTTCCGATGTATTCTCCATAAGACCACCAGAGGGATTTATCCAGAATACAAACTGGGGGAAACAGGGTGTAATACTTTCAACAATAAAGGTTAAAAAACACACACCAGAATACAAACGGATTGTGCTTTAAAATTTCTCCAGTGCCTCACTGCCCCCAGGACTCAGACCTGGTGCCCCTGACGACGCCCGGCCTTGCCATTGTTCTTTGACTCAGGGCTGCAGCCAGGGCCACCATCCCTTCTTGCCTCTTTATGGACTGGCCTCTCTTCTCCAGAGGAACTCTTACCCTTTTCCTCAAATTCCTGCTCAAGTGTTGCTCTCTCATTGAAACAATGACTTCACTTCTCTGTTCATCATTAGTTCCTCCTTTCTCTCTTCCCTAGAGAATAAGGACCTCTCTTTATTATTATTATGTCACACAGTCAAGTGACTGTGTCTCTCCTTCCATAGACTACATGTACCTCGGGGGCGAGTGAGTTTATTCTTTCATATGCAGCCTTAGCATAATGCCAGGCTATTCAAGTAATATTCTGGAAAGATAAATAGTTTCAGTAACTCACAGATGAATTTTAACCTTTCATACTAACTGCATACAGTTATAGGACTAAGATGTATATACAAAAAATCCCTCATTGATGAGAATGAGTACATTATATTTATTGTATAATTTTTGTGATAACCGATATAAATTATTTAAACTTGCACAATGTTCCTGAAATTTTATCTAATATTATATAAATACCATAAAAAAGTGAGTATATAATAATAATAAAAGCATAATATGCTAATTAGACCAGACAGCCAAACAACCTTCCAGACGACCTACCAGACAAAGCTGGGGCTGAGAGGGCCGAGGCAAGCTGCTGCGGCTGCAAGGGCCAAGCCCGTCGTTGCATGAATTTCATGCATCGGGCCTCTAGTGTTAATATAATATGTTTATATTTTAACTATTAGTGTTTCCACAGAGCTGATTTTTACTTAGGTTAAGAAGGAATATTTCGTTAATTATACAAAAGTAGGTAAAGATATTTAAACACAATTTAAAAACCATAAGCTTTCATTTTCTAAGCTACTGAAGACATTCATAAGGTTTGGAGAATGATTGCTTTCATGATTAACTTTTCACATTTTTCTCTGTAGTTGGAATCTGTCAATATAAATTATTGATAGTTAGTTTCTAAAATATGGAGACTTTTTTATTATACCTTTATATAGTATTTTTGAGAGACTTAGCCATAGATGGACTATTAAAGTACCCTTTCTCCCCAACTCATGGGACAATGAAGGTAAGTTTCAGTCTCCTAAGTTTATCCTCAAAAGAAGAATTTATAGCCCTGGCTAGTGTGGCTCAGCTGGTTGGGCGTTGTCCCCTTGTTCCTGGCAGGGGGGCATGCAGGAGGCAGCTGATTGATGTTCTATTTTCACATCTCTTTCTCCCTCTCTCTTCCCCTCTCTCTAAAAAAATTAATAAAAATATTTTTAAGAAGAATTTATAAGTCCTGATTTTTTTAGATGAATTTTATATCCCTGCGACGTTTCTTCTCACATGTGACTATGCCATCAACAAATGCTTCATCCTGAACTTTTCATTGTTACCTGGGAAGTACTAGTTTTTCCATTCAGTTAATCCATCTTCTCTTCATGTTTTCAACCATCATGGATAAGATCATACAAATCTTAGCAAGTCAGCTGAAAGATGAGGCAGGCTTTTGAATGAACATCCAGTAGCCAGCCAGGAGGAATACAGCTCCCAGGCTTAATGACATGTCTACTGAGAGTTTGCAAAATTTTCAACAATAAAGATAATTTTTTAAAAAGTTTGCAAAACAGGAAGAAAGAAGGAAGTTGAGGGGGGTATTACTCCTTTTTCCAAGGGGCATTCCCAGTGCTTCTCATCTCCTCCACAGTTCAGATCAGGCATTTGAGAGCAGGTGCTCAAATAGAGTTTAATGAATAAATGAATGAACGCTGCCAAAGGCCAATTCCTTCCCTACGTAACTTCAACACTCTCTGATGATGGTGGTCTTGGATCCTTCAAAGAAAACTTTTTGATGGAAGAGGGAGAATAGTGCCCTTCGGGGCAAGCTCCCCGAAACCTCCATCTCCCCGGGGAAAGAAAAGCAGAGGGAGATGAAATGCTCCTCACAGAGTCCCTGCTTTGTTCCAGGTGTTATGTCGGTGTCAGGTATTTTACCTATTTTAGCTGGAGAGGTGGGGAGGACACGCTGGGGCAACAGAAGCTAAAACACACATTCATTAACAGTGTGTGACCCGATTTCAAAAACAGGGCACATTCCCTGGTGATCTGTAAATATGCTAATGAGACAATAACCATATATTCTTTCCCCTGTTAAATGTTTGGGCAAATAAGATTGAAGAGCAATGTCCTTATTCATAGCAATAGGATTTTTCACTATTATTATATTCTCTCCAATTTCCAACAAAGAATTGAGGTGACTTACAATGAAAGGGACAACAAAATAAAAACAAAGGTATAATTTAACCCTGGCAACCGTCCTTAGGTAGTCATTACTGTGCCTGCTTTTGTTTAAGGAAGCAAAGTTCAAAGAACCCAACTGACCTGCCCAAGAGAAATAGAAGAGGATATAAGAGAATGTAGGAGAAAAAGCTCGATTTGATAACAAGCCTGTTCTCTCCAAAGTTTATTCTAATATATCGACACTCTTTAAGCACATAATTAAATAAATCCACCAACAAAACTTTGTTTTTATTTTGTTGTCCCTTTCATTGTAAGTCACCTCAATTCTTTGTTGGAAATTGGAGAGAATATAATAATAGTGAAAAATCCTAATGCTATGAATAAGGACATTGCTCTTCAATCTTATTTGCCCAAACATTTAACAGGGGAAAGGATATATGGTTATTGTCTCATTAGCATATTTACAGGTCACCAGGGAATGTGCCCTGTTTTTGAAATCGGGTCACACACTGTTAATGAATGTGTGTTTTAGCTTCTGTTGCCCCAGCGTGTCCTCCCCACCTCTCCAATTGTTTTACTAAATGAGGAAGGGTACCTACATGCTGGCAAACTTAGAGAGTGTAATTACTGATGTCTTTAATATGTGCTCTAATATTATCTGAGGGCAATTTTAAGCAATTCGGATAATGTTCTAATAGAAGAAAGTTTTCCTAATGGAAACAGTTTTTTGCTATCATTTTCAGCTTTCTTTTGATTATGTGAATTGATTTTTTTAAAAAGGCTCCAAAGGCATCGTCTTTGAAACTCCACCTGAAATAGGTCAGCAGCTTACTCCGAGTTGTGCGGTGCAGCATGAAAGGCCGACTCTATTTTCTCAGGACTTCGCTCCTCAGGGGACTTCCCATGGATCATTTCTCTTAGTAAAAAAGCATCCATTGACCGAGCCTATCCTAAAGCTAACAGACTGAGCTTTCCATGGGGAAGCAACAGCAAATTGAGTGCAGCTATTGACCAGCCTTCTGTAGTTAAAAATACAACAAACTGTATACCGTGTCTGATTGATTCTTGAATTACTAGCCATTTTCATGCTCTGCTGGCAACACTTCCTACTTGATAACCTTTTAGACAAGACAAAAATTGCAGCCACTACCATCTCTCTTTGTTACCTGTTATCCACTATATACAGATACATATATACTAGTACACATACATACTATACATATACATAAGAATATTTCCTATATCAGCGCTAACAAGAAATTGTGATCTTATATATATTAAAATATATGTTTTGTTTCTCCCCCAAAAAGTGTTTAAAATTCAATGGCTTAATTACAGTGATAAGCCAATATTTATGTTTATCTTTCTTTCAATCAAGGATAATAATAGGGATTGATATGCCCTAATAAACAATATAATTAAACTATAAACTATTTTATTCAATATTAAAAAATCTTCTAGATGTATTATTTAGGAGTGCTTAAATACAGTTATGAATTATTTTAACTTAAAGGTCAGTATCAATGAAATTATAAAATAATAAATATATTTTATTCATATATTGGGGGTTTTTTAATAAGAAGGAAAATGTCATGTAATTATAGAAAAACATCTATGGGATAGTATTGCATGCACTAGAGCAAAAAAATCAAAATTGACTTCTTCACTCCTAAAATTTCATTAGTATTTGTAAAATTAAAAACGAAACAAAACTGCCCTAGCTGGTTTAGATCAGTGGATAGAGCGTTGGCCTGTGGACCAAAGGGTCCCTGGTTCGATTCTAGTCAAGGACACATGCTGGAGCTGCAGGCTCAATCCCCAGTAGGAGGCGAGCAAGAGGCAGCCAACCAGTAAATCTCTCTCATCACTGATGTTTCTAACTCTCTCTCTCCTTTCCTCTCTGAAATCAAAAAATATATATTTTTTAAAAATTGAAAAAACATAAATATATTTAGTAAAAATGTAGCCTTTTCTTTTGTAAGGACAGTATGGTAATGAGCAGTGTTTTTGTGGAATCTTAATTGAGAAAATTACATGTAATGAAGTCTACAGAAAGAATTATATATAAACATTTCCCTTTATTGTAACTAAAATTCACATTTTTTATTTCTGTAAATTTTCATCAGAACAATTTCATGTTGAAATATTTAGTGACTATATCATAAAATACCTTAACAATCATCATGTTTATCTTTTAGTATCAAACAGAATATATTCATAAGAACCTAACTAAAATGTGGCTGTACTAAAGTTTAAAGCAGCGGCTCCCACTCACTGGTTCTCCTTTGCTCCCACAAGAGGCCCCTGGTCACCCCCAAGCAGACTTTTGACAATGTTCGGAGACATTTTTGATCGTCACAGCTGGAGCAGAGGTGCCTCTGGTGTCTAGTAGGTACAGGCCAGGGATGCTGCTCCACATTCTCAAATTCACAGAACAGCCCCCTCTCCCAAAACAACAACAACAAATCATCAGGCCACTATGTCAACTGTGTCAAGCTGAGAAAAACTGGTTCAAAGATAGAGGGAAATCGAAACAGAAGAGCATTTTAAAATGCCAATTTCCTCATGACAGGACATATCGTCTAACTACCCAGAACACTGCAACTGCATCAGCAGTACAGCATAAGGAGGGTTAATGTTCAAAATGGCATGCATCTCGGATGGGGGCAGTGTCAATGCCTATCTCGATTGGCTTCTGTGAAAGCTGAATAGAGCATTTTAAACTGTAATACAAATAATTTGCTATTGATATTATCACAATAACACAAGAACATAAAAATAATTGATTCCGTTACAAGTGTTCTACTTCATTAAGTAAGAAAATGAACTAATTTATTTTAACATACTTGTACTTATGCTATCTATGCCTATAAGAATTAAAATATAAAAGGGCTTATAATTACATTAACCTGAAATCTTTTTACTATTGATAATAATGTCAATGATCAACAACTACCATCTATGGACTGTACTTCATGTTCACACCATCATGAGAGCAGGTGTCATTTCCCCTGTTTTGCAGGGGTAGGGAACCTTTTTTCTGCCAAGGGCCATTTGGATATTTATAACATTCAAGGGCCATACAAAATTATCAACTTAAAAATTAGCCTGCTGTATTTGGTCAAACATTTAATTAACTCACCCCTAATGCTTTGGCAGGGCTAGACCAAATAATTTCGAGGGCCTTAAAGGCCCATGGGCCAGATGTTCCCCACCCTGGGACAATCTAGATGAAGAAATGGAACCATAGGTAAACTGACTCACCTAGTACAGTATAAGGTTAAGCGAAAGGAGGGAGTCCCCAAGATTATCCTTCGCCTTTGACCAAACTCATACAGATCTGGGCATCTCATTTTAATAAAGTACTAGAGGCCTGTTGCACGAAAAGATTCATGCAATTGGCCTGGGTCCGGGGTGCTGGAGTAAAACCGGTGCCGCTCCGGCCAGAGCCTCCTTCAAAGCCCTCGCTGCTCGGGCGGAACCGCCTTCAGTCTTTGCTCCCTCGCTTCCTTGGCGGTTAATTTGCATATCTCGCTGATTAGCCAATGGGAGGCGGAGCGAAGGTATGGTCAATTTCAATCTTTGTCTATTATTAGATAGGATTAGACATTTTCTGTTTCTGTGGAATGTTTCTGTGGAATGACCACCATATAGTTTGTTGAAAAGGTAGCTCTGTTCCCAGTAAAGACTCCCAATCTGTAGGCCAGGCCCCAGTGGCATTGGGGTTTTTCTAGTACAGAGTTTTGGGGAGGAGTCTAGGAGTTCTTCCATCAAGCATAATCTGTAGATTGAATAAATAATACAGTTTGCTCATATATGTTTGATTGTTTTTGAAGTGGTTGGGTATTATATTACTCACTTTTATGCTCTAGTGTCTAGCAGTGTTCCTTTCACGTCGAAGGTAATCAATAAATCATTATTTAAAATGTGTAAATAAAAAAGTTGGACAGTAAATCACTGCTAGAATACTTTATGTTCAGATAGCAATGTTGAGTTTGCCATTTAAAGGTAGCAAACCTTGTCTGATCAACATGAACTCTGGGTGCTAGACGTGGGAGGTATTTCTTACCTCTACTTTATAAATACGGAAACTGAGGCTCAGAAATGCATAAGTTATTTCTCAAGGTCGCATAAGTAAATAGAAGTGGAACTGGAATTATGTCTTCTGACTTCAAATTTAATGTTCTTAACATTAGAGGTAAAATAACTACACACCTGACCTTGATTTCATTCCTCCTTATTTTTCTTTCAATTCTAAAATAACATTCATCCAAGAGATGTACAAAGTCTAACCCTGATTAATAATGACATGAACCAATTATTCACCACCAAAAGAAATGAACGAGAGCTGAAATAACATTTTCAAAAGACCAATTTTTAAACATTATTCTGAAAGTGATAATATTAATTTCATGTCAGAAAGTGGTATTAATTAAAAAAACACAGTGAGGTATTTGTTCAACATTTTTAGTGCCGACATGTCTTTTATTTTTATACTTTATTTATATTTTTACCAAAAAATTGTGACACCTAATTGCAATACATACACACACACGCGCACACACACATACGTGTGTATGTGTGTATACATATGTGTGTATGTGTATGTATATATATATATACATATATATATATATATGTATATATATATATCTGTATGTTCAGATACTACCAAAAGACTATACACAAAAGAAGCCCACGAGCTGGCAATGATGTTTATATGTACAATTAAGAGCTCAAAAATATGAACAAGAAGTTGGAATTCTTCATTCACTGTTTCTAGTGAGAAAGGAGGAAAGAAAATAAAATAGATATGACAAAAAAACAAATATTAAATTATTGTAACAATATGGCTGAAGTCCACTGTTTTCACATTTTAAAAGTATTAGCAAAGTTGCTCCCCTAATAAGGCAATGTGTTTTAATTTGTTTGACAATATATTAACTGACTGATTAATTTAAGAACATCAATTTCGAATTTGAGCTCTGTTGTTCATCTTGAAAGATTCATTATAATATTTATAGTTTAAATCAGCTTCATTCTGATTATATTTAAACTTCACTGATGCTAATAAATTGCCTTACAATTTTATTGTTACATTATAGATCTATCACTTAAGTATGTTTTACGTAAACTAATATACATTTGTACCTAATAAATGAACATTCTGAACCTAGATGGCATGCTCATTTCCAGAATTAAGGTTCCTAAGGGAGAAAACAAAATGTATGCCTGTGGAAGCTAAACACAATGCTATATAATCGATTGGTTCACTTAAAGGCATTGGCCATGCTCCCTCTGATGACAGATTAAGTAAATATGAGAGTAGACAGCACCCGCATTATGGGTATTATACTGCGTATTGTAGGGAGGATTATGAAAATTGGTCATGCTCTAGAGTAAGCAATGTAGATGAAAATGCTTTATGAGAAATGTATTTACAAAGAGATGGAGGGAAATATTTACATTAATTCTATAAGTGGTGAATAAATGGTGACATATAGAGTAAATGAAAACCAAAATAGTATATAGGATTTTCCAGGAGCAGAAGAGAGTCCTGACCTTTAAAAATAGCCCAGATTTTCAGATAGGTTTATTCTTTAGGCAAAGAAAAATTTCTATTTGGCTCATGAAATGGAAAAAAACAAAAAGTGAACAAGAAGAAACTATAATCCCTAACAACGCACAACAGAGAGGCAAAAGCGATGCTGCTTAATGCTAAAACTCTGATCAAATGAATTATAGGTCAGATGAGCGGCGGGACCTCTAAGTTCTTCTTAATTGTATAAAACAGCCTTGAAGCTTCAGAGCAGGTTAGACTGAGCTTCAACAGGGTGGACTTGCCCAACGGTAGGTTTCTGGGTTAAACCACACCAGGCGATCAATGAACACTACATTGTACACGATTCACAGGCTTGGCTTACAAAGCTAGTGGGGACAGTCACTGTCGGAGCGGCTTCGTGCAGAGGGGCTACAAAGAACAGAGAGCTGTCAACGGCAGCCTGTTCTCCGCTGATATTACTATTCCCACCAGTGACAGCCTCCAGTTCTGTCTCTTCCTACCGCTGTAAAGTAAAAAACAAGGGTATGTCTAATACAACACAGGGCATGACGTTGTACTTGGGTGATATTCATTACACCTGCTTTGGTTAAAATCACCCCCTTAATAAGCAGTTGGTGATCTTTCAAGTCATTTGAATCTATTCAGAATTGGTACCACTGAGTTACTGATCTAGTTTTCTCACCTGCAAGAAGGGACTCACACCTTGATTCCCCCCATACCTTTTTTTAAACAAAGAAGTGATAAAAATAAGTAAGAAATACTGCTACCAGTGACAACATAGATGGACCTTGAGAATATTATGCTAAGTGAAATAAGTCAGGCAGAAAACCTAAGAACCATATGATTTCACTCAAATGTGGGACATAAAACTGAAACTCAAGACATAGAGGACAGTATGGTGGTTACCAGAGGGGAGGGAGTAGGGGGATAGTAAAGGGTAAAGGGACCAAGTATGTGGTGACGGAAGATGATTTGACTTTGGGTGGTGAGCACACAATGCAATATACAGCTCATGTGTCAGAGAAATACACACTTGGAATCTATATAATCTTATTAACCATTGTCACCCCAATAACTTTAATTAAAAAAAAAACAAATAAGAAAATGCTTACAGCTATTGGAAAGAATGAAGCAGAACAGAGACTGAGGGTGTTCTAGCTACAGCTGTAAGATCATCATCCTG
This sequence comes from Myotis davidii, assembly GCF_000327345.1. Taxonomy (NCBI): domain Eukaryota; kingdom Metazoa; phylum Chordata; class Mammalia; order Chiroptera; family Vespertilionidae; genus Myotis; species Myotis davidii. The sequence goes on along the minus strand of NW_006383012.1, from coordinate 6,159,231 downwards.
GCACCAACCTGGGAGAATAAACAGCAATGAATTTGAACCCAAAGCTGCTATCCACAGAGGTGATATGACAAGAGGAAAAGGCTGCGGACTGTGTTTTGTTTCCTCTCTATCCATAATAACTACGTTCCTATCAAAGTGAATACCAACTCCTACTGCTCATTACGGCTGTCATGTTTTTCACAGTCTCATCTGCCTTATAATTGGAATTCTTATTTTAACAGCATTATCTTAATGTTATTGCTAGCTGTGGAATGTCTTGTGATGAGTGCAACATTAGAGTTAATTTGGCCCTACATCTTTGGTAATGGATACTGTCTAGAATATAATTAACTATAGCTACTCATACTTGGACTGAAATATGTCAAGGTTACTTCCCCAATTTTTGTAGCTTGTCACAGGTGGCCCCTACCATGTTTGCTTATCATTTCTCATATCTGACTAACCCCATTTTGCTCATGGTCTTTCCATTAGAGTGGCAAAAATCAGAATTCCTAATGATGTGGAGTTTCTTTTTCTTTCTCTCTTTTTATTGTTAATTAAAGCTGGTTATGCCTTTCAGTTGAGCTTCCCAGTGAGAAAAATTAGTATTCTAATAAGAATTAAGAAAGTACTTCTAGGATTATAGTCAATGTGCAATTTAAAAATATAATAGAGTAAATAAAAAATAGATCAAAAGACCTATATTGTTAATTTAAGTAGCACCTTCCATTAAGCAAAACCTACAGTTCTTATAATTTAATGTCGCAGCAATGCTACTAAAGCAATGATATACATAATATGCTAATAAAGTAAAACAATATCACTTAATGAGTTTTTATTCCCACTCAGGTGTGATGATTTCCTATTGCTTATTGAATAAGTGCCTGGAAGGATATACCTAGCAAATACTTTACAATTTACACACAAATAGGATAAACCGAAAGAATAAAAAAACCTTCGAGATAAACACAAGTATTAATTTTTAAAATTTAAACATTTCAAAAGTTATTTTTCCAACACTAAAGTGATAAACCAAGGACTCTGAGATTCAATTAAAATTTAATCTTTGACGCCTGGGACTTGCTTCATAATAATCACTAGGGGGGCGGCTGAGGAAAGGAGGGCAGAGATGCAACAAGATTAGCTCTGAGTCACCAATTGTTCAGGCTGAGAGATATGATTCAATTCTCTTGTATACTTAAAATGGCCTATTAGAAACGCTGCAAATTCATCTTAGATTTTAATATTTTATTTCTTATTTAATGAAGTCATTTCACTTAAAAAGGACCTCCGAAGCAGCTGGAAAAACACAACTGTTTTATGAAGGTATTTTTCCAAAGCTGCATTTCCAGATTCTTGTTTTACAGGCACATATTAGATACCCCCCTGCTCCCTGCCTCTTATTTTACAATATTCCTCAGTTAAATTCTGTGAACAAACTGACAATTGAAAATAAGCACACCTATAAATGGGTAGACAAGTTCCACCTACATAGAAATGCAGGCCTCCTCAAAACCAAATCCAACAATGACGTCCACCACACACGTATTAGAATGACAAAACAAAATACAAAAATATCAACAGTACCTCATATATAATTTCTTTCTAAGATGGACTTTCCATGATGAAATATGTAAAGATGATACTGGGTCATTTTTGCTTTTGTTTCTTAAGATGTATTCGGGCCCTGGCTGGTTTGGCTCAATGGATAGAGCGTTGGCCTGCCAACTGAGGAGTGTGCAGGAGGCAACTGATCGATGTTTCTCTCTCATCATTGATGTTTCTAACTCTCTCCCTTCCTCTTTGAAATCAATAAAATATATTTTTTTAAAAGAAAGAAAAAGACGTATTGGGAATGGCAATGGTCTTAAATAACAGCTTCTTCTCCATGAAAAATTTTACCTAAACTTTACCTATGTTATATTTAGTTTATCATATTTTTACATGTCATTAATGGTTCAACCAGAGCCTTTCATAATGAACCAAAAATTAAAAGAGGCTTATACAATAAATACCAACAAATTAAAAGGCTTAAATATGAACAAGCATCTCTGGTGTAAAAGTGTAGAACTATAACTCTTGATTAAAAGAAAAGTGTAAATTAAGACTTGAGGTAAATCTTCATATTAAATATCCTAAATTTTAACCCAGTTGCTATTTTATTTTCTAAGCAAAATATGGGAACGTATGAAAATGTTTACCTAGAGTATACCATTATTGGTTTCTTAGATTCTACGTTTAAAATATCTCGCACAATACTTCCAATATCTGGAATTTCACTTTATAGGATTTCTATTTGATTTAATGGTATTTTATAGAATTCTTAGAGTCAGCTATTTCATTGAGGATATGAACCTGATCATATTATCTACTAATGCATGTAATAGAAAGTAGAAAATACAAGTTAAATTACTAACCCGTTTTAAATGAAATGTAAGCAAATAGAAACATCAACTTAGTGTAATAACAACTGTCACAGGGAACTATAGCCTAATAAAATATTTAAACAAAAATCATAAAATAACTATTATATGCTGCCACCACACAAGGATGCTCCAAGATAATCTAAAGATTAGGAAAAGGAGCCAAAACTATAACTACTTTTGTTGCTGTTAACACTGATTAACTAGTATTAAGATATTCATATTAGTTTGATGTTAATATAGTAAGCATTAATATTTTAACATATATACTAGGAATGTGTGGTAAGTACTTGACAGTACTCAATGCCTTACTATGTTTCACAGTCTGTATGTTCTGCTGAGCACAGGTTTTTTTTTTTATGGGTCCAATATACCTGTTTTATCTGAGGGTAGATGAAGGATGGGGGTGGGGTTGGAAATTCAGTCTTTTACTCAGAGGTGGAACACTGTCCCCAAGAAATGCTAAACTGTACTTATTACTTTCCAATAAATGATATTATAGGCTACTTTACATAGCCACTTCTTACTTGAAAGACTGCTGTATAAAAATAGTTCATGCTACCATTGCTTAACTGTCCTTAAGTAGTGCATTGCTCTACTGAATGACAGCCAATTGGAATACAGGCGATCAGGGTCATAAACCTTTTGTAAATGTTTCTCTTTATCATATCAGACAGTGAGAGGTGAAACTGGATTTATCCTCTTGCTGGTTTTGTTCATTTTCATCTTTATATTCTTTATATGAGTCATAAGAAGCTCAAAATAGTCCAGTGGGATTAAAAAATAAATAAATTGATGCTCAGAAAAACCATAATAAAACTGCAGAACACCAAAGACAAAGAGAATTTAAGAGTTATTGGGAAGAAAAGCTGGATAAACTACGAGGAAATGACCATTACACTGTTAGATTTCTCAGTGTGAGCATGAAAGCCAAAAGCTAGAACAATTTTCATATAAACAAAATGGTTGAGTATGGCTCTCTCAATGCAACGTAAGTAGATGCTTAACAAAGTGCAATTCAAAACATTTCTTATATTGTCGGCAAGAAGGGGATGCTCCAGGCCCTGCGTGAGCCTGAAGAGGAGGGTGGTGGGAAAAAAACCCAAAACCAGAATGTAAAATCTCATGGAGAATAAACTCTCGATTTTCTAAAACTATGTACAGGCAAAAGGAAAATGTTACTGGAAGGAAATAATTTCTGGCAGTGACTACTTATGGGTGGTAGGATTATGGAAGATTTTAATTTTATTTATTTCTGTATTTTTTTCTATAGTGATGATTTATTACTTATATAATCAAAATATGAATGGTATATGTTAATAAAATAATTAAAACACCAGCTATATTACAAGACAGCTGGAACACTCTGAAAAATAAGAAACCCTGGGAAAGTAAACACGCTGCTCAGACCAGCTGCTGGGACTGCTGTCCAGGAGGCAGCGCCGGGGCGTTCCTGGCTGTGCCCGGCAGCAGGAGCTGGGCTCATGCTGCCCCTGCCCGAGAGTGAGGGCAGCCTTGCTCAGCCGGCGAGGGGCTCACTGTGTCTGCCCTGGACTCACACAATGCCCCTGTAAGGGTCTAGGGTATCTAGTGGGGATTCCAGAAGGAGAGAGAATAAAGAAAGAGTAACCAAAAGTTAGCCAGAATTATACAAAGCAAAGGAGAGCAGACTTAAAAAACTGCGCAGAGTGCCAAATAGGAGAAATTATACGTATCAGAAAGAAATGTAAGAACATTGAAAGTAAGAGAAAATTCTGAGAGGTGCCAAAAAACAAACAAACAAGTACAAAGAATCAAACCGACATCAGGCTTGAGACAATGGCGTAATATACTTAAAGTTTCGAAGAAGAGATATTTGATACTGAAATTTATATGTAACTAAACTGTTACTTACATGTGAGGACAAAATAAATATATTGGTAGGCATTCAAGGTTTCAAAGAATATGCCACATAAAATTTCTCTTTGAAAAAATCTCATGAAGGATTTACTCTAGTGAAATATGAAATAAATCCCTGTGTAAAAAACTAGATATAGAAAGTTAAAGAGAACAAAGAGAGTTCACTGTTATTTAAACATGTCATAATAAAAATAAAGACACTTATAATATATGTATCAATTATTCCATGCACTTAACAAGGGGTGGGAGGAATAGTGGGGGCTGAGAGCATGCTAAAGTATAAATTTTGCTTGCGATGGACTAGGCAGGAATGTTTATTAATGAGCTTTAGACACTGATAGGGAAAAATAAGCATCATTATGAATCTTGAGAAGGAATAGCAAAGAGAAATACAGAAACAGAATATGAAATGCTCAGTTTAGTAGAAGAAAATCAATTTATCCAAAATAAATTGGAAAAGGAACAAAAAAGAAGCAAGGCTACTAACAACCACAACCACCACCACCACCACCACCACCACCACCACCACCACCACCACCACACACACACACACACACACACTGAAGTCGCCAAAATAAGCCTTGGTGGAATAGTAATTATTGTCAGTGTAAATAGATTACCAATTAAAAGACAGACTCGCAGAGTGTTGGGTGGGGGGCGCGGGGTGGATAAAAAGCTAACAGTTTTTTCTACAAAAAATAGGTGTGAGACAAAAGGAAAAGAAAATGAAAACAAAGGAATATAATAAGGACTAACAGGGAAATATGAACTAAAAGAAAGGAGAGGTAGAGCATTTAGAACTCTACCAAATAAAATTTATGGTTAAAAACCATCACAATGAAAACAAAGGAAATAAAATTTAGAAAAAATAAGAGAATAATTATGAACGCATATACACATAAATGCATCCTTGAACACTATTAAGCAGCAATTGACATGTATATGTATGTTAACCACATTTGTTCCTTAAATCTGTGCTTTCTAGTTCTTTGATTAGTTCTAGTCCTCCTTGGCCTTTGTGTGTCTTATTTACATTCATCATTTTTCTCCTTACTTGAGCTTTAGCAGTAAATGAGAATGTTATAAATAGTTGAGAGAGAAAAAAGAGGTTGCATTCAAATAGTCCAGGTTTTGTTGAAATATTTTTACTAAAGCTACTTGAAAATGGGGTCAAAATGAAATGAAAGCACTTACTATAACTTTCATTTAACCATTCAGCCTCTCTTCTCATTTCTCCCCCAGTAATGGGAGTCAGACACACAACCTTCCTAATGTTCCAAGCTTCCTAATGTTCAAGTAATCTGTAAGCTGCACAAGTTAAAAATCAAGCAGCTAAAAAAATCCACAGACAACTGTCCTCTAAATACTGGCCTTTGTATAGCGCCCATGAATCAATTATATTTATTCCTAAATTTTTGAAGGAGTCTATTTTTATAGTCCTCGATTTTCTTGTAGAAAAGCAAAATAGCAACCTGAAATTAGTCACATGAGGGCATTTTATAAAAGAGAATAAAATTATTTCCAATCTACATTGCGTCTTAATCTTCCTACTTAATCAGCTTACTATATATAAAATATAAATACAAAAGTAATAAACATACCAGCAAATTACTCTGCCTCTAAATGCTTTGATTAGTCACTAATAACAATCTGTGGAGTTTTCCTCTTTGGAGATTATTATTTTCAAAAAGCATCTCATGCATTACTTCAGGATCCTAATTCCACATTCACTTGCACATGACGATTTCTCCTTCACCATACTCTATTTCTGCATTTGCAATAAAAGAATATACTAATACTGTCATTACCACAAATAAAAATTCTCACTGTATTCTACAATTCTCAACATTCAAAAGTGAAACTATATAATTAAAATGCAACCATCTCCACCCACCTTTTAGAGTCAACTTTGTTAATACAGAAGTGAATCATTAACTAAGGAGCATTGGGTATCCAAGGACTAAATATAGTCGCTTTGTTTCTTCCATCATATATATATTTTAAATTCCTTTGGCTCCTATCTGTTGGGAAAAGGCTGTCAGGTGAGCCTAGGCTAATAGATTCTCCAGTGGCTTTGTTAGGGCTCATGTCATACTATTAAAACCATGTGCCTTGAAAATGGCATAATATATGTAGCGGAATCCTGTCAACTCTAGATAATCAGACTCCGTTTGGCTGCAGGAGCAGATGCAGATTAGAGAAGAGATATGAATATGCAAATCACAGCGGCCCCCTTTCAGCACCGCTGCTCCTACCTCTAATGGCCCCCGCAGAACGTCCGCTCGTTCGGCTCCTACTTCCAGTGCCACGTCCACAGAGGCGAAGGGACGGCTGGCCATCTGCTGTCGTTCTCGAAGCAGTTGCTGGCAAGAGTTAAAAATGATTTGTTTTAAAATAGGTTTACACACATTACATTCAACAATATCTTGTTCTATTTTTAACCAATGACAGTCAAAATTTAAGAATCAGCTAATGCACATATTCATATCTACATCACTCAACATGAAAATTTTTTTTCTCCATGGCCTGGATTACCAGTACATGCCATAGAGGCTTTAAGTGAATGACCTACAATGAATGGCCTGCAATGAACTTCTCCCTGACCTCCATCCAGCAGGCCTAATGAAATGTGCTCAAAGCATTTTGAAAACTTCCAGTAAGAGGTGTTGCTTAAGTGAGAAGTGCTATTATGATAATGGCCATGCCAAGTTTCTCCCGCTCTAACTCATGCTTTTGTCTTAGCTGAAAGCAAACAACAGTAAAAATGTTTAAGGAAAGTTAATGAAAAGTTGTCAGAATGCGTTAATAGAGATGAAAGGAACATATGCCTTCCAAGACTAAGCCTGGTAAGTCATCAAGGTCCCCTATCCATTGCTATGGAACCAGCAGTTGTTACTGACAGCATTTAGAACATTATTCAAAGCCTCCATGTTCATGGTTTGAAATGAGGAATGAGTAGTAGTGTGTCGCAAAAATTTTGTGCCACAGTTCCACCCCCAGATATTTGTTTCTTTCCCCATTTGCCTATTCTGGGCTTTGGCCAAGCTAACACCAATAAACTAGCAAGTCCCAACCAATGTTCAAGCAACTTTATATTTCTGCCTCTCCTTGAAATTATAATATTCACTAAGTCATGATAAGAAAAAATTGATGACCGGCACTAGATTTTGCAAATTGCGCCCTTCTCATTCTATACAGCTAATACAACTATTATTAAATATTAAAAGTGGATGAGCAATGCAATTAAATACCCTTTCAAATGAGAAGAAAACTGTATCACTGAAGAAAGGCAAAACCCTTGAACACAATGAAGGGCTTCATTATTCACTGGGATTTTTTAAATTCACTGGCATTAACTTAAAATGCTAACTGGTCTATGAATGTTTATGTATAGAGTACTGAAATGTATCATTCATAAAATTCCCTTTTAGATGATGAAGGGATGCCAGGCAATGCCTGATGGCAGTTCATTATCTAAGATTTTGTTCTAACACTTGTGGCACAGCAGTGATGCTGTTCATGAAATGTGTAGCTAAAACAGAACTTGAGGCCTTGCTTTGTTATTATTAAAAAGAGACCATCCACGTGCCAATATGGGATAAAAATAACACAACTATTATGGAGCAATGGTTTTTCTTTTAAAAAAAGAAGTAAGGAAGATGTACTAAAACATTTAAAGTAAACATAAATGCGATCTAAATCTCCAAATTATTAGCTTTAATATAAACTCAAAATTTATTTAAAATACAGCTGCTAGCAAGTAGAGTCTTATTTGTGCCTTTCTCAATGGGAGAGGCCAACTGATCTGAATAATGTCTACGCAGAATGCAAATGTAATGTTATTTCAAACTAGAGGCTCAGTGCACGAAATTCGTGCATGGGCCGGGTCCTTAGTGGCTGCTGGCCGGGGCTTCCCTTCCCCCGGGCTGCTTGCCACCAGCCACCACGGCCCCCTGGTCGAACTCCTGGTCGAGCTCCAGGTCGAGGGGACAATTTGCATATTAGGCTTTTATTTTATAGGATGTCAAGGGACACCAACTATAGAAAACATCATGCTCTCTGTCTCTGGTAAAAACACAAATGTGCGTGCGCTCACACACACTATACAAAGTAACTTTCCTATAGTAATATGCAAATAGCTTTGAGAAAATTGTAAATTATAATTTAGGTTTGAAAACAATTTCCTAACATTTGTATTAAAAAGTTTCTTTATTAATACTAGTTGTCCTCGGTTAACAAATGGTAGCTCATACAATTACATGATTTTTAACAAAATGAAGTTTCTGTTTCCTCATCTTACCTTTATCCTACACTTAAAAGGTCTGCAAAATACAATTAATAAATAGTCAATACCACAAACTGTAATATAAATCTATAAATATTCCAAATTTACTATCTCTGACAAAAAATAGTTTCTGAAATATATTATTGTTACCCTAACATTTATAATAAAGAAAAATCAGTGACAGTCATAGTTATTGTTCATCTTTTTATTTATTAGAATACAAAATTATTTTTTAAAATTCCAGTTTGTCTTCTGAGCTTTGCGTTTCAATTATTTTTTTTAAGAACTGAATGCCTAGTATAGTACTCTTTACAAAGAAGGAAAAAAATAACAATTTTCTTGCCCAGTATCTAACCCTATAGTTTGTAAACAACACACATTAAGATAAAATTAGGGCAGAAGGTGATATACAGTGCAGGACACAAATAAGGAATTAACTGGATGAATTTACTCCAAGGTACTCAGGAGAGGGCTGGTTCAAGGACTCTAGCCAGCATACTGAATTTCTGACTTTGAGAAATTAATGTAAATGTTCTGACTGGGGATCTTTGAGGTGATGGCCTAAAATAATATAATGGGGTGACAATATTATCTGCTACGAATAACTGGCCCTCAGTATCAACAATTGTCCCCCCCTTTTGCCACTTAGTATCTGTATGCATTACTTCCCGGTTTTTGCCCCCTCTATGTCAAAACAAAGAAAAGATAAACAGCAGGCTTACAACTTAAAATTTTGTCCAAATTTAATATAAATACTGACAGGTGATCTAGCTGCACTTTATTCAGAAAGACCTGAATACCAGTTTGTATACTTGTTAACTATTTCAGCTTAATTGAATTATTGAGACCTCTCGAAGCCTCAATTTTCCCCATCTGTGAAGTGGGGACATTAACATTGCCCATACCTACTCCTATACCTCAGAGGGTTGTTCTAAGTCCCAGTTTCTCCACCCACTACCTAATGGACCATAACCAAATGAGCTTTTAGGTCTTTTTCATGCTTATTCCCTCTGGATAAAAAGGAAATAATAATATAAGGTTGGGACTAATGAGATAATGCAATCGGTCTGCTCAGCATAGAGGCTGGCACACTGTGAGCACTCTATGACTATTCATTGGTACAATTATTATGTCAAATTTCAAGCACTAATTTGGTCTTTCATGATGGCACACTAATTACCACAGGCCCGTTTCCTCCAGCACTAGTGACACATTTAGCTCTACTGGTCTCCCTTTTAACAAATGTTGCAAATTCATGTGACAGTTGGAAAATGTCATGATTGTGGTAAAATAAATTTAGATTTGGAACTGCTTTCTGCAAATCGCAACTAAGAATGATAAAAACTCAACCTAAACATTAGAAGAATATAGAGTACTTTTTAAAGAACTTTAAAAAATAATTTATTTTGTGATTATGATTTTTATATAAAATGAAGCCTAACATTTTCTACATCCATATAAGAAGCCATATAACAGATGATCTGTTTTATAACTAATCTGCTATTGCCAATTATTCAACAGACAAATAAAGCCAGAAGAACAAATTGATCGTAATACAATAGATAATAATCATGCTGCCATAAACATTGTTGTGAAGAAAAATTAAAAATTAAAGAGATGTTCTTAGTAACATGTTTGTTGTCCGTAACTGTTTTACTATTCAAACCTCTTACAAATCTGAAATTAAAAATAAAATAAAAATCGATGCTTCAATATGGCAACCAAGAATATTAATTCTATCAAGTATATACATATGTATTTCTTCTACTCAATATTACTACTTCAATTATTGCAGCATTCTCCAAATTTCATACTAGCCAAATTTTCAACCACCCTAAAACCATACAAACAACTCCCTAATAGATTTTAGGATAATAATCCATAAAAAACACACCCAACAAAATAGTAATTAACTCTGTCCCCAATTGCCTTCATATCTCCTTCTTGCTATGTTTAGGTTCTATTCATCCTTCTCCCACTTCCAAAAGTCCTTCACCCCACCCCAAGCTTGACGTGATCATGATTCTTATGAATTATTTATTAGATTAGTGTGATGCCATCTTTTTATATCTTCATGCTTCTCTGAAGTCTTTAATGCACATATCTATGTTTATTTGGTTTTTATTCCCTACAGCACATAGTTGGCAGTCAACAGTATCTGATAAATGAACAATGAATGAGTGGATTAAAATATAAAACTCTGTATCATGTGAATGTGAGTGAAGACAAGTTATGAAAAAACTAATTTCAATTATGAATTAGCCTTTAAAACTATGATATGTCCTTTATTATTTTAGAATTTATGTCTTATCCTCCAAAGTAAGTGGATATTGATTTTTTTAGGATGGGACAATTTTGTGGACCTTTATCTCAAATCAACATCAAGTTTCATATTGCTCCTCATCTACCTTATCGCAATACTGAGATTATAAAAAATATCAGCATAAAGTCATCATAATACATTCTTTTAAAAAATATATATATTTTTTTATTTGATTTCAGAGAGGAAGGGAGAAGAAGAGAGAGAGAGGAAAACATCAATAATGAGAGAGAATCATTGATTGGCTGCCTCCTGCACACCCACTACTCGGGATTGAGCCTGCAACCTGGGCATGTCAGTGCCCTTGACCGGAATTAAACCTGGACCCTTCAGTCCACAGGCTGATACTCTATTCATTGAACCAAACCAGCCAGGGCTACATTCATGTTTTTTAATAAAAATTATATTCCTAAGTTTTTGGAAAGGTATAAAAGGAGCAATCAAAATGATTTATTGTTACTCTTGAGTTTGCATCATAAAATGAACGTGTTTAAGTTAGATAGAAATTAAGCAGCATTTAATAAAAAAGAGTATTTCTCTTACTAACACAAATACATTTACAGAGTAATATAAATAATCAATTTTGTTCTTTTGGAGGAAGTAAAGAGAAGTTGCAACATATTTAGTGTGAAATTCTATCATTTTCTATAACTATATATGCAAGGGACAGTCCTCAAACTCTTACTTAGAATACTGGGAATCTTTGGCTTCTAGACTTCTAGTCTGAATTGGTTTTTACAGATAATGACGCTAGTACCCTATGGGAGTGGCTTGTCATAGCATTTTGCTTAGGTTACTTCAATTACTCTTTTCCAGGCTGCATTTCATAAGGCTCCAGATGCCATACAGTGAGTGCGCTGACAGATCTGGGCAAAGTGAATTGAAAACAATCTGGCATGGATTCGCTGTTCTAGATGCCATTTAGGACATCTGCGATTCATGGGAAGAGGTCAAACCAGCAACTTTAACAGGAGTTTGGAAGAACTGTCATGGATGACGCTGAGGGGCTCAAAACTTCAGTGGAGAAAGTAATTGCAGATGTGGTGGAAACTGCAAGAGAAAGAAACTTAGAATTGGAGCCTGAGCATGTGACTGAATTGCTCCAATCTCACATTGGAACATTAACAGATGAAAAGTTGAGTAAGAAAGTGGTTTCATGAGATGGAATATACTCCTGGTGAAGATACTGGGAACACCGCTGAAATGACAACAAAGAATTTAAAATATTACATAACCTTATAGTTGATAAAGCAGTGGCATGTTTTAAGAGGACTGACTCCAATTTTTAAAAAATGTTTTACTGTGGATAAAATACTATCAAACAGCATCTCATGCTACAAAAGCAGTGTTCAATATGGTAAACATCATTGTTGTCTTACTTTAAGAAATTGCCATAGCCACCCTAACCTTCAGCAATCACAACCCAGATCAGCCATCAACATCAAGGCAATAGCCTCCAACAGCAAAAGACAATGACTCACTGAAGGCTCAAATGATGGTTAGAATTTTTAGGAATAAATTTTTTTTAGACATAATGCTATTACACACTAAACAGTCTACAGCAACTTTTATACACACTGAAAAATTGTGTTACTCATTTTATTGTGATGGACTGGAACCAAACCCACAATATCTTGAGGTATGCCTGTATTTATGTAGCCTAGATTTGAAAGCCTTATTATCTATTTCTTAGTGGGCAAACCTGAAGGTATGTAAAGATATTGCAGAATTTTGGAAGGTTACTTCAGGCAATTTTGAAATTAAAATTTGGATTTGGAATCCTTTCTTTGTTGACATAGATGGCATCACTGATTTAGACTTTGCCAAAGGTGATCTCACTTCCGGATGAAAGAAATCATACAGAATGGCTTCATCTAGAAGAGTCAAAAACTCAGCGATTGCTTGATACAAGACCATTCTTTCTGGTGAGCAATAGGAAACACAATAGACCATTGCAGGGCGGCATTTCATTTTGATTGTTTTGCACTTACTGGAATTAAAATGAAAAGCCAAAAAATTAAATGCTTATTGCCAATTTTAAAGATTACTGAGCCCTAAAAAACCATAATTAATAGTACATAGATGCCTTATTTGTCCAACCTATTCTTATATAAACAAATAAAAATTTTACAGAAAAAATCGCTATAGGAGACATGAAATTGATGGAGGACAGGGAGGCAGTAGAGGGAGGAAGTGCTTTGCAGTGATCACAGACCTCTGAGGAAATGAAATGACAGTTGACCTGATTCCTTAGACACTCAGTCAACATAGGCATGTGTCCCCCAACTCAGAAATCTAACATAGAAAAGTGTATTTCTTGCTCATAGAAAATCTTCTCTAGGTCCAGGTAACTCCCGTCTGGCAACTCAGCAATACAGACGGCTGCGATCTTGAGGCTGTGCCATCTCAACCCAAGAACTTCTTGCATGTGAATGAAGAAAAGAGACTAGTGAATCCTGTATGGACTTCTCCATGCCTCAGCCCAGAAGCGACATATATCACTTCTCAGAAATAGTCACACGGCCCACCGAACTACACAGAGGCCAGAAACAACCGGGGACAGCGGAATTCTGGGTAAATGAAACAAAGGAGGCCAGGAAAGAATATTTCAGGCAGAGGGGTCAGCAGATGCAAAGTTCCCGAGGCAAGTCTGAGCTTCAAGTGTTCAAGAAACAGAGAAAAGGCCGCGTCTTATTAAGCAAGGTGGCAAGGAGAAGAACTGTCAAAAGATACTTTGGTTTCATCAAGGTTAAGAGAAATTGGCCGGCCAGTCTGGCTCAGCATTTGAGAGTCGATCCAGGAACCAAGAGGTCACCTGTTCGATTCCCTGTTGGGACACATGCCTGAGGTTATGGGCTTGATCCCCAGAGGGGAGCGTGCAGGAAGCAGCCGATCAGTGATGTTTCTCTCTCTCCAATGTTTCTATCTCTCTATCCCGTTCCCTTTCTCTCGCTCCAAAAATCAATAAATATATTTTTTAAAGACTAAGATAAATAGAAATAACATATAAAAATCATCAAGCCCCACAGGATCCAAATGAATGTGTTTCATTATTTTTTAAAAAACATAAGTTCTCTTCGTATTGCTCAGAGAGTCCTTTCCTATAATGTAAGAAGTAGCTTGGAACAAAAAGGCTAAAGCAATAGGCATTACTATCCAAATACAGTTATTTTAAGACCTAACCCAGAAAACAGCAACAGCAGTTAAACTCAATACAATGAACCTAGCTCTCCCAAAAAGCATCAAAAGGTCAATTTTGTATGTAGCCTTCTTTAATACAAAAGGCCAGGTGGTTGTAATTTATCTGAGCAAATCAAAATGAGCAAAAAGATGAGTACTGAAAAGGTCATTTAAAAGCTACATCCCCAGAATAAATGCTTAATATATATTACTCCTCAAAGAGCAAAATGGAAAGCTCGATAATTTCAAATTTTGAAACTTGCACTTGAAAAAAAAAATTCCCCATATAGAATACCCTCACTGTCCTATTGTGGTGTATGTTACTTTCCCAAGATGCAGGTCTAAGTTGTAAGAGCAACACATATCCTCCTCTCAGGAAAAGCAAATTAATGTCTTTGACATCCAAGAGGTACACAATATAATCAAGTCAACCTTGATGAGGGGAAATATAAAAGCAGCTGATTACAATAGAAATGACACATCGACTCCAACTGTGCATCAGAAATTTATGACTGGAGGTTCTTGTTACAACAAAACTCAGATCAATTCTTCCATAGTTTCTCCTTCACTCCTTAAGAAGTAATTCACTAAGGAAAGGTATTTTTTTTCTTCCCTGATTCTGGGAATCCATACAAAGTTCAAGATTCAATTCTGAACCCCAGCATGCTAGCTTTTAAGTTAAATTCTAAATGCAACCTAATCGGTTTAGCTTTTTCATTTAGTGTATAAGGAGTTAGTGCTGAACATTTACGTAGTTTGTGACAGTAATTTGAAAGTTCTTAAAGAGGTACTTAAGTCTTCCTGGAGACATAAACTCAAAAACCCGCATTTTCATCTTAATCAATATTTTAAAAATATTTTTTCCCTTTAAGGGAAATGTGATTATTTTGCTATTAGCTAATGGAGTCATTTTCAATTCTCTGTTGAAAAACTCAAAAATGGTTCTTTTGTAAAATGTTTCTTTGTGAAACAAGACATCAGCTAATTATAATTTTTTTAAAGTCTTTATTTGGAAAGTACTTATGACATCCATTGACTAGTCAGTGTAATAGATTAATATGTACTGCTATTTTTTCAATCTTTTGCGAAAGAAGATATACTAGTACATATTTTTAAAACCGAATTTCAATCCTTTTAACATTTTAAATCTGAAGGACAGTTTAAAAGTAGCATAGATTACTCATGACTGATATAAACTGGCTTTCCCATATGCTTGTAACGGTGTGTTATAACACAAAAATCAGAATGCAAGAAAATCAATGGTCATAACAGACTCATTGGAGTAATTCATTCTTGACGCTGGAAGGAAGCCTAGAGGTTACTTAGTTCAATTTTCCCATTAAAGGAGGGTCAAATGTGCTGTGTCTTTTCTGACAGAGGCCATCTAGCACCCTGGGATACATATATCAAAACAACTACTTTTTAGCAAGGCCATATTTCCTCCCAAAGACTTATAACACTATTCAAAAGTTCAATATACTGAATGAAAACGCATATTCTTGGGCTCTTTTGGGACCATTAAAGTTAAATGGAATCCTTATAATCTCATTTACTAAAATTTCTTTAAATACATATTATATATTTGAAACTTTTCTCATGTCTTCAAATGAAACAATTCTAGTATCTTACAAGGTTCATTCATTATTTCTGTAAAGTTCTGAGAACAAGACCAGACACTGACATTTAAGAGATAAGAAATACAGTCCTGTCCTCTAGGTCCGAGGAGCTTACTCATAGTCTCTTAAGTAGAACAAAACTGTTTCTCATGTAACATGGTTTTCAGCATTATTTCTTAAAATGTAAAATTAACACAATATTCTAGATGAGATCTGACTAATATAGAAGTTGGTAGAATTACTTCTAAATGAACATGCATTTAAAAAAATTTTTGTTTCATTTTTAGAACCACTCAATCAACAATTCCAGGTCTTTTTCACATGAACTCAGATCAAAAACAAGTATTCTCTACTTAACACTTCTTTGAGTAAATTTTTTAAATTCAAATTAAGAACTTCACATTACATTTAATTGTTCATGTTTTCTTGTTATTTTTTTGTTTTGTTACTGTTTTAATTTATTTTTCCTTGAATGCAGAATTCTCTTTGATCCTTTGAACTTCCAACTAACACAGTTACCTGGCCCCACCTTGTCATGTGTGTGGAGCCCCTATACCATTCCCTTGACCAGGGCAACACTACTCGAAGGCAAAGAAAAGAATCACGATGGTGGGTTATCTAACTTGCTGGTAATTCAAGGCCAAACATAAAACCCATGAAGAGAATGACTTTTGCTTTTTATATTCCAGGGCTTCCTCCATATAGTGATGTGAAAAAACAGAACAGATAAGGTATATGGATTTAAAAACATTGGGTTTATTTTCACAGGCTCTATCCATATATCCACTCTGAGAGAAAACAGATCCAAGAAGTTCCCTAGTTTGCAGACTAGAAACACTGTCTTATTTTCAAACTCTGTGAAATCATCCTGCGTTCACTGTAAAAATTCATCCACAACATACCCTCCCTAGACCTTTCCTTTAAGTACTATTTTAGATCATATGTTGTTGAATCCTAATTTAAGTGAGAGAGAGAGAGAGAGAGAGAGAGAGAGAGAGATCCCTGCATATGTCAGTCTTAGCTGATCCTTTCTTTACAAATGAAGAATAAACGGCGTTCTTAACTCATTCACAAAGTCCAAAAATGTTCCCAAGAGCTCGATTACTTCTTCCTATGTATCTTGTCTGCTTCACTTATCAACTGGTACACATTTTCCTGAATTTATACCATAAGCCAAAGTGCTGATCTACTCCCCGAAGTGTATAACCATCCCCATGGTTGACCTCATGAGGTGGAATGACATTCTATTGATGAATTGGGGGGTGTTCCACTCAGGTCTGCATCTTTCCTCTTAAGAGCTAATCTGCCTACAGGTAATGTGAATTCTACTCTGATCCTTCATCTCATAACTCCTTTTTTTAAAAAAATATTTTTTATTGATATCAGAGAGGAAGGGAGAGGGAGAGAGATATAGAAACATCATTGATGAGAGAGAATCATTGATCGGCTGCCTCCTGCACACCCCCTACTGGGGATCAAGCCCACAACCTGGGCATGTGTCCTTGATGGGAATCGAACCATGACTTCCTGGTTCATAGGTCGACGCTCAACCACACTGCCAGGCCATCTCATAACTTCTTACTTCTTACCTGGGAAGGTTCCTGCAGAGGAAATCATGCCCTAGTCGAGCATTATCCTGGCAAGTGACAAAATCTGCCTAGTTTTGAAGTTCATAATTAGCAAGCTCATTAGGTTTATAGACTCAAAGCCATTTAATTGTGGATTGTGGTTCACACTTGTTTAGAATCCAGGCAGAGAAGAGAGTGCTAATGACTGCCTCCCCACTCAGAAACCACCAGCAGTATCTATACTATGACCCCGGTCCATTTTTCTATCTACTTCAAAAAAAACCCAACCCCAGCTATTATTAAACAATTGGCTGAAATCAAGCTATATCATATCTGCAAGATAGCCTGGCTGTATCAGCCAAGTTATCCTAACAAAAAAGAAAGAGAGTTCAGTTTTGAAGTCTTAACTCACTTGTAGCTTTAGACTTGCTAACATGCCTGCGTTTACTTAATAAATGAATAAATGAATGGATGTTTAATGAGGATACCTCACTTTATTTTAGCATCTGTTGCCAACTGATCAAACATAGCTTTTTCTGTAAACATTTGGAAATCTGTTTGCTAAAATCTTGGGTATGTACTTACCTCCTCTATTCCTTTTCCTTACTTTTATGTACGCCAAAATGACATAATCAATTTTCCCACTCTCAGGATTTCTACATCCCCCAACGTGGTTGGTAGTTTTGTGTTGTTTTTTCTCACTATTCTCTCTACCTTGTAAAAGTTGAAGCTGACAGCAAAGCAAGTCAAGAATCGATCATATCTTCAGCTTTCAGCGGAATGTGGCTTCTAGCAGATATACACCGGATTCTAGTCCCCTACATTTACTGTCTTGACTTGATGCCAATTTTGTAATCTGTCTTGGGACAAAGATAATTCATCACAGGTCATACAATGACAACAGTACACACTTGCAGCTCATATGTTTTGGGATCAAATTAAGTGCAGTACTCATCAGAACAAATACCAAATACCATCTCTAAAAATGTCAATATGATTCGAATTTCCACTGACTAGATCAGGGGTGGGCAAACTTTTTGACTCAAGGGCCACAATGGGTTCTTAAACTGGACCGGAGGGCTGGAACAAAAGCATGGATGGAGTGTTTGTGTGAACTAATATAAATTCAAAGTAAACATCACTACATAAAAAGGTACGGTCTTTTTTTTTTTAGTTTTATTCATTTCAAACGGGCCGGATCCAGCCCGCAGGCTGTAGTTTGCCCACAGCTGGACTAGATCCTTATACTGATACTATCTTGCACCAGTTCTCCATCTCAGGACTATCACATAACCAAAATAAGTAACTGGTCTTGAACTACACGTTTCAAAGCTTTTCAATTTCACCCATGTCTCTGCATGCTTCCAATGCTATTGTATCTTTTTCTCTTAGCACAGGGTGAGTGACTGCCTTTGGTGAAAAGGGTACTATATTACACTCACTCCAGAAGGAAGGTGCTTTGCTAAGGCTGTGGAGGCTAGCATCAAATAGGGCAGAGAGCTTGTCTTCCCAACGGGCATTCTACTTGGAGTTGAGATTTAAAACATGGGATGTTAACTTACAAAAGAAGGTTTTAATGACAAAATAAGTAAGAAATGCAAAAATGTGTGATCAGTTGTCAATTGAGTGGCATAAACAAATGTTTGCACAAAAAGACAGTATGACCATGGGCTAGTCTGGTACTAAAGGCCTAAAGAAGTCTGTAAGATAGAGCTGACCCTTAAAGGATGTGTAGGACTCCAATGAACCATATTATGTTCATTAAATAATGATTTGCGTCAGAGTAACTCTTTTATTTCACAATTCTGCTTTATGAGACTAAATGGAGCCCTTCTCCTTCAATCTACACATTCCTGTATATTATTCCTTCCTATTTGTCAAACTCTATACACATTGTTTTACTTTCTTGCCTCCTTTTTTCCTGTAATCTCTCAAACTATCTCCGCTGCCTTCCTGTTCCTTTCTAGGTACAGTAACCACAGGAAATACGTTTTTACTGTTCAAACACATGGGAACAAGTCTGTAATGTCAGAATTTTAAAAACAACTACACTTGCATCAGCTATTTCTTTGACATAAGCTTTGCTCACTTACCACTGCAATATACAGTATTTGGCCATGCCAAGTATCCAAATGTGTGACATACCAACGACACCAAACCAATCCTACTGCTGTACTGGTGACTAAGAAAACACCGTATGTCTGGGGCAATTTGAAGGCCAAATGGGTCAAAACTAAAAAAAGAAAAATCAGATCATTGTCAAAGGAATGAATTTTTATAAGCACTATTAAAATGGGCCTAAAAATTTAATTGGTCTCTGCCACATTTCAACCACCTCATCTCCCCATCCATAATAAAAGTGAAGGATGGAGCATAAATTATTACTCAATCCACTGAATGTGACAGTTTTCAAAAACACACACGCACGGTTCCCTTCTGAGAACTCTTAAGTAAACAATTATAATTTATTTTCCTAAATCATTAACTACTTGCTTCAAAAAATGAGGTGATTAACTAAGCAAATGTTACTTGAATTTAAAGGTTGTATTGAACTCAAAAAAAGAGAGAGACCAAATACCATATTTTAATTCAAGTTAGAAGTTACTGTAAACTCATCAGTCTAAGTAACATATACCACAGACATTAGCAAATACACAAAGCCAATGAGAGTTTAAATGCTACCCTTTAGCAATTCTCTTGCTAACATTTCAGCTTGAACTTATAATAACATTTATGATAATTTACCATAGACTGCTGACTTCAAACATTTAATTGGAAATGATGCAAATGTACCTTCAGAGAATAATATCAGATCGGGCAAGATTTTCTTTAGTGCAAACAAAGAAGAGGAACACGGAGTAGAATGTCATTGGAAATAATGCCCTCTTACTATAAAAAAAAACAACCCTCTTAACCCTTTCAAATAAATAGTATCGAGAAGAGAGCAAAAATTATAAATGTTCAAGTGTATATTATTATCTATTGATATGCTTTTTATTCAAACAATTCCTTCAGGAATATCATGCTTGAGAGTGACTGTGTCCTCATAAGGACCTTGTGAAGCCAGACTCCAATTTTCTGAGGGAACAGTAAGTCACAGAGCACACACAGAGCAGCTGAAGGTCACAAAACAACTCTAAGGGATCTACTTTTATTCTCGTTGTCTTTCTTATTGTAGCATTGACAGCTCTGATCTATTCAAAATAAGAAGCTAGGCTAGAGAAGCCCAGGCTAATAGGTAAAGAGTGTTATCATCCTACTAGAAGCCCAGTCCACAAAATCCCATGGCCCCACCCACCCGCATGCACCTCTGAGCTCACAGCCCGGCCCACCTGCGCTGGTCTTTGGTCGTTAAGGCATTAGGGCCACAGGTCTTTTATAATAGAGATAATTCCATCCTGTAAGTCCTTCCATCTTTAGAAATTTTATATCCTCCCAAATGTTTATTTCCCTTTGCCATTACTGATACAGTAGGAGGAATAATTATAGTCTTTATATCCATTTTATTATATATGTAATTTAAATAACTTGAAAGATTCATAAGATAGAGATTAATCAAAGAACTTATATGTGTTTATGCATACCCCATGGACACAGACAATAAATAAACAGGAGAAGGCATGGGATGAGGTGGAGCTGGGCAAAGCGTGGAAAATGGGAGACATCTGTAATAATCTCAAAAATAAAATTTTAAAAAAGAAAGTATCAAGGAATATTTTAAACTAATTCACAAAATTAAATAAATGTCAAACTTCAGTAATGTAATAATAAGAGGCAATTGGTTTGGGCTTTTTGGAAAGCTATTTGCTAACCGATATCAAGAACATGAAAAGTGCATATATCACTCAGCCGTGGTGGCTCAGTGGTTGAGCATCAGCCTATGAGCCAGGAGGTCAGAGTTCAATTCCTGGTCAGGGCACATGCCTGAGTTGCAGGCTCCATCTCCAGTGTGGGGCAAGCAGGAGGCAGCCCATCAATGATTCTCTCTCATCATTGATGTTTCTCTCTCTCTCTCCCTCTCCCTTCCTCTCTGAAGTCAATTAAAAAAATAAAAGTGCACATATCACTCAGAGGTCATGGTTCGATTCCTGATCAGGGCACATGCTTGGGTTGTGGGCACAATCTCCAGAGTGGGGTGTGCAGTAGGCAGTCAATCAATGATTCTCTCTCATTATCATTGATATCTCTCTCTCTCTCTCCCTCCCTCCCCCCTTCCTCTCTGAAATAAATAAAAATATTTTTTTAAAGTGCACATATCCTCTGACTTAGTAATTCCACTTTATGACTCTATATTAATGAAATAATCAGAGATACAAGCAAGATCTATAAAGTCCTAGCCAAAACCGGTTTGGCTCAGTGGATAGAGCGTCGGCCTGTGGACTGAAAGGTCCCAGGTTCGATTCCGGTCAAGGGCATGTACCTTGGTTGTGGGGACATCCCCAATAGTGGATGTGCAGGAGGCAGCTGATCGATGTTTCTCTCTCATTGATGTTTCTAACTCTCTATCTCTCTCCCTTCCTCTCTGTAAAGAATCAATAAAATATATTTAAAAAAAAAAGATTTATAAAGTCCTGCCAAAGTACATAGTTCATAATAGTGAAAAATTAGAGACAATTGGTTAAACATACTGCAATATCAAAAAGGTAAAATATTACATGACCATTAAAATTCTGTTTTCAAAGGGTTTTTAATGACATTAGAAAATGTCAAGAACATAACTTTACATGAAAAATCAGAATTATATACACATATATAGTATGTATAAATTACATATATGATAAAAATAAAATTTGGAATGATGTTTACTTTGGGTTGGGGGATAAAGAGAGAAGGAATGGGGGACAGCCAATAAAATTAATTTAATAATTTGCTTTAAGTGCAAAAGATAAAAAATCACTGTAAAAAATGATACCAATTATATACCTATATTTACATTATCTATATCTACATCTAGTTCTATATCATTATGTCTGAGAGGAAATAAAAGAAAGTTTTATCTTTAGAACATGAATTTTAATTATTTTAAATTTATATTTTCCCCAGCTTTTCTATAAGAGTTTCTGAGAAGGGGAATATTAGTTACTAGAGGCCCCGTGCACAAATTCGTGCCCAGGTGGGGTCTGGCCAGCCTGCCCTCATTGGGGCGATCGAGCCTGGCTAGGCAAAGGGAGGGGCCCCGGGCAGTTGGCCAGCTGGCCCCGCCCCCTGGTCAAACTCCCCTTTGAACTCCCGTTAGAGGGGACAATTTGCATATTAGCCTTTTATTATATAGGATTATTTTGATGCCTCTGAATTGGTTGAACTGTCACTATAAGAGTGTATGATTTAGAAAACATGAACTATAGAGGAATAAATTAATAACTTCTGTTATTTTAGAAAGTTGGCTTATTTGTGCCTATTACTTATATTATATATTACATGATACTACAGGACAAAAGTGGCAAGAATTAGTACTTGCCTGAGATAAAAGTATGGATGAAGCAAGTTCTAGGAGAAATTCTGTATAAATAATTACAGTTAAGATAATAGTCAATTAAACAATTAAGAAATAATAGCTGTCATGTTTAAATCTTAATTCTAATTATTTATATATAAACTCATAATAATATTTAGGAACCTTAGAAACAATTTTTCTAAAAGCCAGTGAATATCTCATTTGAAGAATCTTTTGTTAAATGGAAACATACTTAATTGTGTGGTTAGAGCTAAAGCAGTTATCTGTCTCAGTGGCCATTAAGGTAGCTTGGAGAACAAGTTAAAAAATATGATTGTGTGCAGTCATTTCCATCAGAAATGATCTAGAATGATAAAAGTCTAGAAGTCCAAGGATCTAAAACTACATGGCACTGTAACTGACTTCAAATTGGCATACTGAACTATTTAGGCTGCAAAATTAGTTTAGATCAGGATTAACAATACAGTGACTAATTTTGCCATCTGGTGGTCAGTGTGATACAAATCAGATGTCTTCACTTAATATTTCCATGTCAGAATTTTAAAGTAGGTCTAAAAATGTGAGGACATTTTTGGTGCTAAATTAATTCATGGATAAAATTAGAGATACGGCAGGGAATGTGTATTTTGTGATTTGGTCAGATAACTTCTGTAATGGGCTGAAATAATATGCCCCTCTTCCAACATCCAGGTCCAATCCCTAGAGCCTATGAAAGTTATTATTATTATTAACTAGAGGCCTGATGCACGAAATTCATGCAAGAGTAGGTCTTCGCAGCCCCGACTGCCTCGGCCCTCACAGCCCCGGCTTCAGCAGTTTGGTCGATATGCAAATTATGCTTTTGTTATTATAGATATAGCAAAAGGGGTTTTGTAGACATGACCACATTAAGAATTTTGAGATGGGGAGATTGTCCTGGATTACCCAGATAAACCCTCATGTAGCCACAGTGTTAATAAGAAGGAGGCAGAGGCAGAAGGCAAAGACGTGTGACAAGATGCGACACTCCAGGCTATGAGGATGGAGGAAGGGGCCAGAAGCCAAGGAATGCAAGGAACAGGAGAAGCAAGAACAATGGACTCTCTCCTGGAATCTCTGGAGGGGGTGTGCCCTGACACCTTGCTTTCAGTCCTGTAACACTGACTTTGGACTGGGACCTCCAGAACTATCAGGGAATGACTGTGTGTGTTGTAAGCTAGTTAAGCAATTTGTCACAGCAGCCCTAGAACACTGATACAATAGCTAAACGGGAGGACCTGAGGCTGGAGTGATACCAGTGCTGTAAAAATCAGTGGGAAATGAACTCTCTCCCTCCACTGACTGGTCCTAAACCTGACCATGTCAATAAACAATGCGCTATTACTCAAAATGCTCAAGCCTGAAAAAAGTTGCCAAAATTATTCAGAAAGAAACCAGAGACAATGCGCGTCCACATGCACACACACACACACAACAAATAAACAAACAAACAAAAAACACCTTCTTTTCTCTCTAATCCCTGTGGTCTGACTAAGTAACTTAGAGGAGTAAAATAGTGAATGTACTTTATTTTATTCTACAAGTTTTGGGGGGTTCGTCCTTAAAGCATGCCAAAAATATTAAAGTACATGCATATTTCACTAACCAATATGATGTGATATCTTTTACAATTTTAAAGTAAGGAGCTAACCAATAACCGATGGTGGAGGACAGATATAACTTTAAATACATATTTTATTGATTTTTTACAGAGAGGTAGGGAGAGGAATAGAGAGTTAGAAACATCAATGAGAAACATCGATCAGCTGCCTCCTGCACACCCCAAACTGGGGACGTGCCTGCAACCAAGGTACATGCCCTTGACCGGAATCAAACCTGGGATGTTTCAGTCTATAGGCCTATGCTCTATCCACTGAGCCAAACTGGCTAGGGCCAGATTTAACTTAAATGACGCTTAAGACAAAATTCAGCACGTTCAACAAAATGAAAAGGTATCACTGGTCTGAGAAGTAACAGGCAGCATATTTCTTCCCTTGATCTAACTGTCTATCCCTGTCAGAAATATGGTGCTGCCTCAATTACTCTAGCCCAGTGGTCGGCAACCTGCAGCTCACAAGCCACATGCGGCTCTTTGGCCCCTTGAGTGTGGGTCTTCCACAAAATACCGACTTCTTCACATGGGCCACAAAGTTTCAAGCGCACTGTATGTGTGCGCCTGCACGTGGTATTTTGTGGAAGAGCCACACTCAAGGAGCCAAAAAGCCGCATGTGGCTCGCGAGCCAGTTTGCCGACCACTGCTCTAGCCTTACAGCTTGATATCCTGAAAGGTAAGTATTTAATCTTACTTGCCTTTGGTAAGAGTGTCTTGGATATTCGGGATACTTTGCTCTTCTACGCAAATCTTGAAATAATTTTATAATCTATACAAAACCTGCTGCGATGGGAATTTCATTAAACCTATATATCAATTTGAGTGGGATGTATAACTTTACTACACTGCATCTTCCTATCCTAAAGATATTTCTCTCCATTCGGCTGGATCTTCATTAATGCTTCTCAATTAAGCTTTATAAAACTTTATACTTTTATAACTTTATAATTGTCTACACAAAATTTTGTACATCTGTAAAAATTGTTCCTAAATAAGCTATATTTGTTGCTACCATAAATATTTCTAATACTATATTTACTATTTGTTCCTTGTGTATATAAATGTGACATTTTCTTTTGTGTAGTTTATTGGTTACTTGCTAACTATTAATATGTCTATAAATTTTCCCATGTATTCATTTAGCTTTTCTATAGAATTACATAATCTGTAAACAATGGAAGATTTGTTTATTTGCTTGTGGTCTGTATATTTTTTAATTCTTTACTTAAATTACTGCACTGACTAGAAGCACCAGTATACTTTCAAATAAAAGTGGGAATAGAGGGCATCCTCACCTGTGTGTGATTTTAAAAGGCCTACTTTGCATATTTGAGCACGGAGTTTCATGTTTGCTGTATGTTGGACTTCCGTAGATACCTTTTGTCTGTTAAAGGAAATTTCTTTGTATTCCCACTTTGCTAAGATTATTTTTTAAATCATAAATGTGTACAATTTTTTTTATCTACTGACATCATCATATGATTTTCCTCTATAAACATGATAAACACAAATATTCAGAGGTTGCGCAGTTGACCAGTCGTGAAAAGAGATAACCGTGTAGGTGGTTAAAGAACCCAAACTGCACGAAGGTACAGACGCTCAAGGAAGAGCTGGGACAGCAGCGGACACACCCTGCCCTGATTTTCATCTCTGCCCTTTACCAGCCCATGTGACTCAATCAGAGTGCTTCTTGTTCCTCTGGATACTGACCTTCCCTGGTATCAGCAACACTCTTACCTGCTATACTGAACGCGTGCACCCGAGTTTCCGAACACAGCTAGGGAACAGGTTTCCATTTCTTAAGAATTTATTTTACTCCATGATCATTTTAATTTTATTGGCCCTTTAATTTTGGGGGTCTGAATTTGTCTTGTTCTCCTGATAACCTAGGAGTTTAACAGAAGGCTCTCTTCTGATAATCATTTCTCACAAAGAGGAATCTAAGCTTTCAGTAGATTTCAGCTGACAACTGCCTGTGAGATGTACTTCGTAGCCTTTAAGGAGCACTCGATGGCCTTTTCTCTAAAGGACTTTTCTTGTTGCCCACGTGATTTAGTGCCATTATCATTACTCACTTAAAAAAAACACAAAACACTAACAAGCAAATACCAACCAAAAAGAAAGCAGACACTGCCCAGATGAGACTGTGGCTTAGATTTGCAGTTCTATTCACATCGGGCAGCTGTGTAATGTTTGTGTTTTTCGGCTGAAATTTTACTTTTGTAAGTTGTCACTTTCTGAGTGTTCCTGCGTCGGTGTAACAGGAGAACGCTACTGCTTAACCTCATGCTGAAAGAGGAGCTCCTCTATCTCAAGGCAACTTCTGTGAGCCAGCGGCCAGATGCAATGATTAGCAGCCTCAGTGTAGCCCCTGGCACTTCTGCCAAACAGTAAAAGGGGTGAGAATATTATCTGAAAAAGTCTTAATTTTTTTTTTCTTGTTCCTCCGTGTTAGCTAGCATCCACAGCTCATGGGAGCAGAAAGCACAGCTCTGTGGATGTGTGCTGTCGAAGTCTTTCTGACATAACCTAAAGGAAAAAGCACTGGACAGCACAGGGCTGGCAATGGCCATTTCTGGGTAGCTGCTCTTCTTTGCCTTCTAACATTGCTTCTGGACACCAAGGCCGACGATAGCACCCTTCAGGTTCCTCTGACCTCTATCAGCACGCCATATGCCAGGCGGCTCCTCATGCTGCGATGTCTGCACCATCTCTGCTCTTGTCAGCTCTGGCCTCTATTCTACTTCAAGGGCGTTCAGATGCACCCAAACTCACGATTCACGGTGACATAAGTCCAGTATTTCATTTGAAAATTTTTTACTTAATGCTTCCCCCTTTTAGAGTAGCTTGTCTTCATCACATTTAAATAAATGAAATAATATTAACTTAGTAATCTCTATATATCTTCCCTCCTTCCCTCCCTCCCTTCCTCCCTCTCTTCCTTTCATCTTTTATAATGTTCACTCTGGTAGTATATTTAAGCTGGGTCCATTTCTCTGTTTTGGCACCCACATATACAACAAATATGGAAACATCCATAAAAAGTTAATTCCTGATCCTCGATCACTGCAATGAATTGCTTAATATCAACGTAACAAGAGCATACATCAAAATACTCTTAAGCTCTACTCAGTGGGTTTCAAAAGGAAAAGTGGGACAATTTCAAGTTCATCAATTATATCACATTAAATTAGCTTCTTTCATTGACTTGGCTCGACAGCCTTCATCTATTTTAATTTACAACAAAAAGGACGGCCAAGTACAGGATAGCAGCAATGACACAGTCAAACACAGGCTTTGTCTTCTTAGTCATAAGAACCATTAAGATGGTATTAAAGCAAAGACCTCTAACTCAAAGGAAATTTCAAAGGAGCATACAATATAATATACCCCATCACAGATACATTCATAAAACTTGATTATAATTCTATACCTAGAGCACTAACATTTTTTCATTAATTAAAAAACATATGATATGCTTGTGTTGTAAAGTATAAATTCCCATTGCATGACAGAATACAACTAGTTCTTTAATATTCACCATTCTATCCCTTTGAGGACACATGCTTCTCACATAACAGGAACAATATCTTACAAGCATCAGTGGGCATCAGT
Source organism: Myotis davidii (assembly GCF_000327345.1). NCBI lineage: Eukaryota > Metazoa > Chordata > Mammalia > Chiroptera > Vespertilionidae > Myotis > Myotis davidii. Next base: position 6,131,260 of record NW_006383012.1, on the reverse strand, counting down.
CTACTAATAACACCGAACAAGAAGACTGAAACAGTTTGTTTCGTTAACTGGGATCAAGGCAAGTGTAAAGAGTAGCCAAGGCAGGTTGTGCTGATAGGTCACAGGGCTCTTGGCTTTGATGCTGAATAATAAAGGCAGTGAGGTGGGGAGGCCATTATCATGTTACCTGGCAACTTCCTCAGACACAGAAATAAAGTTCCTTTATGCTCTAGTTCAGTGATGGCGAACCTTTTGAGCTCGGCGTGTCAGCATTTTGAAAAACCCTAACTTAACTCTGGTGCCATGTCACATATAGAAATTTTTTGATCTTTGCAACCATAATAAAACAAAGATTTATATTTTTGATATTTATTTTATATATTTAAATGCCATTTAACAAAGAAAAATCAACCCCAAAAACTGAGTTCACGTGTCACCTCTGACATGCGTGTCATAGGTTCGCCATCACTGCTCTAGTTAATAGAAAACAAGAACATTCTGGGAAGAGATGGGTATGATCAGAGAAAAACTATAAGATGATAAGCCTTTGCACGTTTAAAACTGGAAGAGTGATTTAAGAACTATTAGTGGGACATCTGCTATAGGCCTGCACTGTCTACGTGCTGGGCTACGAAGAAGAATGAGATGCAGTTCCAGCCTTTTAGGGATTTTGGAAAAAACCTGTTGTGACATTCATTCTTCAACTATTATTGTGTTACCACTAGATGGCTGGTAAATATTTAGTCAACTCATTTCTCATTATTTTAGGAAAGGGAATGACTAATAGAAGAAAGAAGTATAGATCAAAAACCAGTATTATGACTGTTTTTGGCTGTATAAGTTTTTCAGTCATTTAATTTGCGTGTTATACATTCCAGGCAAGTGTCTTTTTATGAACTTAGTTTGGTGGTAAAGATATGGGGTTGGGGAAATAGGAGGATAAAAGCTGGCGAGGCCCTATCTGCCTCCCCCCATCGAAGATACCAATACCACCCTCGCCAGTTTGGCTCAGTGAATGCAGTGTTGGCCTGCAGACTGAAGGGTCCTGGGTTCGATTCTGGTCAAGGACGTGGACCTCATTCGCAGGCTGTCCCTGGCCCTGGTCAGGCGCATGTGGGAGGCAACCGATCGTTGTGTCTCTCTCACATCGATGTTTCTTGCTTTCTGTCTCTCCCTCTCCCTTTCACTCTCTCTAAAAAAACAATGGAAAAATATCCTCAGGTGAGGATTAACAAAAAAAAATTTTTTTTAAAGGTACCAAGTTTTCCTGCATTTATTTTACATTTAGGCTAATGAGTAATTTAGTGCTGACCAAGACTATAGAAGCATTTTTTTAAAGGTAAAAACCAATATTCTATTGAAAACTATAAACTAGCCATTGGATAAATTGATTTTTCTAGTCCAACAGATATGCTACATAAATCTCAGCCAACATTTGAAATATTGAGGCATTTATAGATATTATGGTATTGGTAATAACCCAAATTTAAGTCCAGTTTAACTTATTCCCATAATAAATATGAAGAAAGAAATAGGTGTAAAATATTTTGAAATAAGAAGTTACCTCTCCGCTATTTAAATAGTCACAAAGGTGTTGCTATATATCATAAAAGCAATGGTTGACAATATACTCATATTTGAATAAAAACCTTCCCTTTTTACTCTATTACATAGAAAAAATCCAACTAATTTGAAATGTATCAAATTTCAATGGCTTTGCTATGAAGACAACTTGGAAGCAATAATGCATATATATGAAGAGATACACTGCATTCAATCGAGGTCACGCAAACACAAAATCTCTGCTTTACTCACAGATTACATCTATGCGTTAACTGATAATGGCCTGAGCATTAGGCATACACTGAATAATGAGTCAAACTGTTCTTTTCTAAAATATCAACCTTTTCTACAACTACTATTTGATTTTATAACTGCGTTCTAGGTTAAAAAACTATTCTGTGAATTTCTTATGGGGCTATTTTTAAAAAGTGCTTTAACAGTCTAATATCTGTTGTCAAGTAAAGCCTTCCAGGGCCCATTGGCTCATAAACATGACCTTCACCTGTAACATATCTAGTATGACACGTGCCCAGGGTTCACGGCTCCTGGCTGCAACTTGCACAGTCAGCGCCATATGGCAATTTATCAGAAAAGTTTCTACACTGTCTTGCGTACTGACAATCATTCCTGAACTCCTGCTTCCAGAGTCTAGTAACGGAAGAACGGTTCTGGTTGCAATGAGATCCTTAGAGCACTAAGGTCCCATCAGACACCTGTCAGCTTCACACATTATTAAACAGAGTTCAGCTACCTGTTAATAGTCAAAACTTTGCTCTACTGTAGTTGAGGGGAATAGTGTTTTCTTTCTTTTAAAAAAATATTTTTATTATTTTCAGAGAGGAATAGAGAGGGACAGAGAGATAGAAACACCAATGATGGGAGAGAATCATTGATTGGTTGCCTCCTGCACGCCCCCCACTGGGGATTGAGCCCACAACCCAGGCACGTACCCTGACCTGGAAATGAACTGAGATCTCCTGGTTCATAGGCCGATGCTCAATCACTGAGCCACACCGGCTGGGCAATAGTATTTTAATTGTTCAGGAATGAGTAATGTCAATTATATTATTTTATTCCATTCTAGGGAAGAGTCTCAGAATGTTACAAATCAAAGATGCTTCATTGGTGAAGATCAGTATTTTATATTCATCACCCAGTAAGGTGCTTGGATAACTTACATTCCAACTGCAGTAGTCAGGGTTTCTATCAATTCTGTAAAATGTCCACTAAACACTGGAAGAAGACAGTTGGATATCAAGCCTAGGAGTGTGGAACTTGAATTAGAAGACTCACTTGAAAGTGACCTTAAAATGAATCACATATTTGGTCTGTGCTGGGTTCGTCAGTTGGCTTGAATATTATTCATTTTACAAATGCTCATTTAGCATCTGCTAATGCATCATACAAGCATCATACTGGGTACTAGAGATAAAAGGTAAATAAGAGTTTCTGCCAGTCCGACCTTACATATCAGAAATATAATTCTGTTATCACTACAAAAACTGCAGATTAATGGAGTTGGCTCCTGACAAACCCTGCCTCCCCGCCGCCCCCCCCCCCATTCTTTTGTGAGGACAAAGGGCAAAGCTTTCATAGTTAGAAACTGTGACTGAGTTTTTGAAATGGACGTGTCTCAAGAAAGGGTCAGACTAGAATCCTAACGCCTGTGAGGGAGCAATGTCTTTCCCTGTAAAGGAACCGCGTACGTGCTGTACTGTATATTCTCTCTGTCTTCAATATTCAAACATGTGGTCGCAGGTTTCATTTCCATGGCATGGCATGGCATTAATAATTCAAGATTAACACAATAGCACTTCCTCCTGAGAAAACAGAACAAATGCTATGCAAATTAAAGTTATGCAAAAAAGTTATCTAATTATTGTTTTTTCTCCTTGTGATGCCTTACAAGATTAGCAGAAAGAGTGAATTATAAACACTGCTCTAATTTCCCCAAACTTCTAAAATAAACTATATAGAGTAACTCAGTTAGAAAATAGTGAAAAATTACACCTCATATTTGGCAATCATTTATTTTTATTTGCAATAAAACTATGTAGGCCTTCATCATTGTGTAATTGGTATGTAAAAAAAAGCACAGCTTAAAGAAATGCTAAAATCTAAAGAAGAAAAATGTTGATAATGAAATAAAATGCAAAATATAGTATAGGCACACATTGGTTTGGGAGGGGGCCTTAAAGCATCAAAAGCCTAGTTTAATATATATATATATTTTTAAGTAGGCTTTTTAAAAAATCACCAAATTATATATGGATGGTGTTTAATGACAATATTAAACGTATTGCTGAAAACAGGGGTATTTTATAAAATGCTTTCACATTCAATAACAATCTCATATGTCTACAAAGACTATCTCTGGGTTAAAGGTATTAAATCATATGCAAATATAAGCTTTCCTTCCTTTAGAAGTGACTATGGCAGAAGACAATTATCTAAATGTATATAGTGCCCAGCTTTATGGGTTCATGGACCAGTGATGGTGAAAGTAATTTTGGCTACTTATGGAATGCTTATTATGTTCCAGAATTTTACCAAGAATCTTGATGTATTAGCTATTTTTATTTTGATAATAACCCATGAGGTAATTCCTAGCGGTGTTTGCATTGTGCAGATGAGAAAACGATGCAGAGAGAGGTTAAATAAGTTGCTCTAGGTCACATAGGTAGTGGTGTCAGAGTTGATATTAAAAAAAGAAATTTCAGTCACCAACAGAGGAGTTACATCTTTATATTGCTCTGAAAGGATATTTTAAAGACCCAAAATATCACTATTTCACTGTAACTCCATAGGGGATATCTTAATCACAACACAATTAGAAAGATAACATTTCACTGGAATTAATTTAGCTTTATAAATAATTTTATTATCCTTATTTTTCTAGTTGTGGAGTGAAAAGATAGCCACAGACCAGTATCCATCCACAGATCTATAAGTGGGGATCACTAATGTACTCCAAGTAGTTAGTTCTGTCTATTGACAGCTACCCATTGAAAAATATTTCAAAAGAAGTATTATTGTGGGATATGCTGTATTTTGCAAGCAGCTATAAGGCAAATAAAATTACTAGGGAAAATTGGTGGGCTTGTTGTGAGATTAAATGAGGAAGAAGACTAACATTTGTTAAGTACCATTATAGACTCGCCACTTGTACACATGGCATCTTAACCACTCTGTCATGAACACACTGTCATTCTATATTGTGCAGATGAGGAAATTAAGATTCAAGGAGGTTAGATAATTAACCCAAGGTCACTGATATAGCACATAGTATAATTTTTCTGAGAAGTTTAACTCAGAAGCTCATGTTTAAGTTAAATTATACTTAATTATGAACTATACTCAACTCTATTTGGATGAAGACCTATTGATATTATCCTATCTAATAAAAGACAAAAATGGTAATTGGCGTACGACCAATACCCTTTTCATTGGCTAATCAGGGCTATATGCAAACTAACTGCCAACTAAGATTGGCAGTTAACTGCCAACAAGATGGTGGTTAATTTGCATATGTAGGCACAATGCAGGGAGGCGAAAGGGAAAGCAGGAAGAAGCCCCCTGCCACTGACAGTGATCAGAAACCCAGGGGGGAGCTAAGAGCTGGGGGGCAGGGCAAAGGTG